>NC_044356.1:19187476-19547476 GCF_007364275.1 Archocentrus centrarchus
CTGAAGTTTTCCCATCAAAAAGTCTGAGCAGGGATCAGAAAAATGGAAAAGTTTTGTTGTTTTTTTTCTTGTTGCCTGATCGTCAAGATTTATGTAAATGTTATTAGCTGCACCCTACTACTGGAGACTGTTTCCATTTCTCTGCTTCCGTGTAAACTATGGAAATAAAGGGAAAAGAATGAGGGAAAACAAATTGAAGAGGGAGGAGAAGAAGAGGAAAACAATCTCAACAAGATTTTCAGAAATGCAGTTTTTAAATTCCTTAAGGAGCGACAGCGTCTTTATTGAAGATTCACACTTACTCATCTTTTTCACGTCTTTTTTTTCCCCATCCCACCTTTTCCATTTTCAAAGTTCTCCGTGTCGCCTGTATCCCTCTGGAGTCACCCTACTGCCTGCTGGCTTTGAATCCCCCACCGATGTTTTTCCATGTCAGTCACTCTTCTCTACATTTCCTGTTACATTCCTTCAGCCAGCACTCATTCACCTCTCATCCTGTCACGGAGGACATACAGAGATCAGGTGGGCTGGGATCTTGACTCATGCACAGGGGCTATTTCTGGAGGACCGGGGGTCATACAGGAGAGGGGAGAGAGAGACAGTGATTCACACCTGCGCCATCTCAGAGAGGCGGGTGAGAATTATGTTTGCTACAGGTGTCCTGGGGCACTCTGGCAGACGCTCATACGGACATCACACAGGTGTGTAATCCCACAGGACTTCCAAGACACACCTATTAAGTAGTCTGTGCTCTAGTAAACACACACACAAATATACAATCACAAGATTCCTCTGAGTGTGAGACCACTGACTTCCCATCTGAGACATGTCCTGTCAGACAGACGTGTGATGCAGGTGTGTGACTGACTCAGAGGAAATCCGTGGTCATGCCGGTGGAGGCCAGGGACAGATGGAGGTATGGCTTTGTCTCCATGGCAACAGTCTCCTAAAACCCCAGTGAGGGGTGGGAAGCAAACAAACAGGAACAGCTTTGAAAGGCCAGAACTAAAGCAGCGTGCAGAGAAAATGTTATTTTAAGAGAAATGATTGATTCTGTGTGTGTGTGTGTGTGTGTGTGTGTGTGTGTGTGTGTGTGTGTGTGTGTGTGTGTGTGTGTGTGTATTAACATCCCGTAAAACACATGTTTCAAAAATGTGTCTTCCTGCAGAGCTTATAAAAACATTGTCTGAAACAACATTTCAGGCAATCTGAGCAATTTGGCTCAAGGGGATGACTTATACACAGGCTAGTATAAGTATTAGATTCTTTAGTTTGAGTGTTGATAGATAGATAGATCGATAGATAGATAGATAGATAGATAGATAGATAGATAGATAGATAGATAGATAGATAGATAGATAGATAGATAGATAGATAGATAGATAGATAGATAGATAGATAGATAGATAGATAGATAGATAGATAGATAGATAGATAGATAGATAGATAGATAGATAGATAGATAGATAATGTGTGTGTGATATAAAACAGAAGAAGATATCATAGGGCTACTTTCAAAAACTGACTGGAAACCTTTACCTGAATGTAAAGAAATACTGGACAGTGACAATGTGAATGTGCATGTCTTTGATCCTGTAAATACAGGGGAGGGGGGATAAGTATTTGATCCCCTGCTGAATTTGTAAGTTTGCTGTCTTCCAAAGATTTTTTTTAGTTTTTATGGTTGTTTATTTTTTTTTTTGTTTTTGTTTAATTTTAATGGAGAGAGACAGAATGTCATTGTCCCTGAGTCTGGGACCCATGGTTTTGAGATGTCTTTTTATTGTAGTTCCTAGCTTGACTTAGGTGCCTCACAGGAGCATAGCTCACTGTCTCTTCAATGGTCAGTTTATTAGCAAAAATGCAAAAACCACCTCCCAAAGGCCAGGCGAGTGCCACTGAACAGCGACTCGCATTCTGAGGCGAGCCACGGCTTTAACCACACAGTCTCTCTCAAAGGAATAAATAACCTGCTTGTACAAATTGGAGTCTGCGGGGTGCATTTTGTGGTCTAATCCTGTCATGAAACACTGTGGCATCCATCTTGGACAGAGGCAATAATCACAGTTATACTGAAACCAGGAAAAGATAAAGAACTCTGTGCAAGTTATAGGCCAATATCATTATTAAATGTGGACTATAAAATATACACAACAATAATATCCAAAAGATTGAACTCATTTATATCAGAAAAAATAGAAGACCAAGCCGGTTTTATACAAGGAAGACAGACACATGATAATATTAGGAGAACATTACATGTGGTAAACCATGCAAGGAAAAATAAAAGGAGCGCCATATTAGTAAGCATCGATGCTGAGAAGGCCTTTGACTGTGTCAATTGGGAATTTTTATACAGTGTATTAGAAAGATTTGGGTTCAATAACAAATCAATACAACTTATTAAGACGCTTTATCAGCAGCCGACAGCTAGGGTCAAAATTAATGGAAGCTTGACAGACAGGGTCAAATTGCAGAGATCAACAAGACAAGGATGCTGTCTGTCACCCACACTTTTTGCTCTCTTCATAGAACCTATAGCACAGGCTATTAGACAAGACCAAGACATCATTGGAGTGAGGGTGAATGGAATAGAACAAAAAATAGGACTTTTCGCAGATGATGTCATAATCTATCTCGAACAACCAAGTAGATCTCTGCCTATATTGATGTCACTACTAGGAAAGTTTGGACACTTATCAGGATATAACATAAATATTAACAAGACACAAATACTAACATTGAACTACAACCCACCAAAAGAAATACTAGAGCGATTTAACTTTAATTGGAAACTAAAGAAAATCGAATATCTAGGGGTCCAGATAACAAAAAGATTATCTAAGTTGTATGAAGCAAATTATGACAAGTTGAATGAAGAAATACTAAAAGACATTGAAAGGTGGACCATTTTATGGCTAGATCTCAGCTCAAAAATTGAAATAATCAAAATGAATGTTCTACCAAGGCTTTTGAATCTGTTCCAATCCCTACCAGTAGAGGTCCCACAGTCCCAATTCAATAGCTGGAATAAAATAATAACAAGGTTTATTTAGAAGGGCAAAAACCCTAGAATAAGACTGGAGACTCTTCAGCTACCAAAAGAAGAAGGAGGGATGGGACTCCCAAACCTCAGAAAATACTTTTATGCAGCCCAACTAAGATATATAGTAGGTTGGTGTAATACAGGCTATTCCGCAAAGTGGAAAGAAATAGAAAAAGAACATGCAGGATCCCCAATACAAAACATTATAGGGGATCAAGAAATGTACAAAAAAGGCAGAAAACCAAATAGGTCCTATTTCAAACTTTACGCTCAAACAATGGTTCCACATTATAAGAGAATATAAGATTCAGAAGGATGCTAACCTATTAAAATGGGTAGCATATGACAGTAATTTTATACCACTGAAATATGACAAAGGATTTAAACAGTGGACAAATAAGGGAATCACAGCGTGGTGCGTTTTGATGAAAGAAGGACAGCTGGAGAGTTTCCAAAATATTAAAGAAACTTATAACCTAGATAAGAAGGACTTTTATAGATACCTACAACTTAGAGCTTATTATATGAAAGAGATCAGGACAGACCCAACCAGGGAAGTACACCAGATAATCCAAACAATAATCAACACCTATAAAGAAAGTAAAGTTAGAGTCATATCCAGACTATATCAAAACTTGCTCATAAACAGATCCTCCACCAAATACATAAAAGAAAAATGGGAATCAGAATTTAATATAAAAATCACACATGAAGAATGGCTAAACATGTGGAGGTTCCATACCACCACCACAAATTCAAGGATCTGGAGGGAATTCTCCTGGAAATTTTATAATATAAAATTTAATAAATTTTTTTATATCACCCAAAGTCAAAAGTAAACAGTTAAGCAAAAGTGTACCCTGTGGAAAATTAGAGGCAGATCTGGCACACATCTTTTGGAAATGTGATAAAATAACACAATTTTGGAAGATGTTAAGTAATTCACTCCTGAAAATACTTGGTTAGAAAACTCCTATGACCTGCACCACACTATACCTGTGTAATTTTCCTGAAGAAAGTATACAAAAAAGGGACAGATATTTGGTTAAAATACTACTAGTAGCTGGTAAAAAGGCAATTACAAGGAAATGGGGGAAAAAAGACCCCCCCTACTATGGACCAATGGATACAGACGGTAGAAGAAATTCAACTTATGGAAAAGATAACACACCGCTTAAAGCTACAAGAAGACCAACACCAAAAGAAATAGTCAAAATGGACAGAATACAGAACAGCGACAAAGAACCCAGGACAATCTTGATTGAATAAAGGAAAGAGGAACATGGACTTTTGCTTGGACTGCTGCTCCCAACTGCTGACTATGGTTATATGTACATGGATGTTTTGTTTGTAACAGTTTGTTCTGATTATAAAAATATGATAATAAAAACAAAGTGGGAAAAAAAAAAAAGAAACATTGTGGCAGGCAGGCTGTAGACTCTAATGCAGGACTCAGAACAGAACAGAACTTTTAAGATCAACTTTTATTTAGAAAACTCAGGGCAGACAGAACTGACCTGGAGCCAATTGAACAAATTACAAACTCATTTGGAATAAGAACACTCACTAGAGCACACAGTGGAAGGAGCTGACAACAAAGATGCGACAGAGAACTAGGAAAAATGGAGACAATATATAGCCACGGGTAATCAGGGAAATAGAACACACCGGGGAACACAGCTGAATAGTAACAGGACAAAGGAAGCAAAACTGAATATCAGGCACAAAGACTACCAAAGCAAAACAAGAAGTGGAAACAGACTCTGACTAGACACATGAACCTGATACAAAGGCACAAGACCAGGACTGAATATGGGAGACACAGGCAAACAGGAATTAAATATAAACAACAGTAACTCAGGACAGAACTCAGATGTCTAACTAAGGATAACAGATAAAACAGAACCCAAAAATCCCAAAACAAAACACTGGGTCCTAGACCCAGGACCATGACAATCTAAATCCTTTATGGGCTGCACTTGGCAACTCGAAGCTTCAGCTCCCTTCACAGATTTTCTATAGGATTGATGTCTGGAGCCTGACTAGGTCACGTGACCTTAATGTGCTGCTTTGTTAGTCACTGCTTTGTTGCTTTGGCAGTACGTTTTGGGTCATTGTCATGTTGGAAGACCCATCCAGAATTTTGGTTTCATTTGACCTCAGTGCTTTCTCCCAAGAATTCTCTGAATCATTTAGATGTTCACTGGCAAATTTAAGACAGGCCTGTACATGTGCCTTCTTGAGCAGGGGCATCTTGTAGGCGCTGCAAGATTTCAGTCCGTTACAGCACAGTTTGTTACCAGTGGTATTCTTGGTGACTTTGGTCCCAGATACCTTCAGATCATCAAGCTCCTGCTGTGTAGTTGTGGACTGATCCATCACCTTTCTCATGATCATCCTCACCCCATGAGGCAAGATCTTGCATGGAGCTCCAGACTGAGGGTGATTGATGGTCATATTATAGAAGAAGAATAGAAGACTAGAATAGAACTTTATTGTCACTATACATACAACAAAATTAATCATTATACAACAAATTATATAACAACATTCTGTCATAATATAACAAAATTGTGTTTGGAACAACCATCCAGAGAAGAACAGACAAGACTAACAAAGGGGAGATGGGTGTCCGCAGCCGCTGTCGTTTTTAACTGGCGCCGCCGCTATAATCAGTCCCCAGAAAAAGTTAACAAACACACATCATGGGGTAGTTAGGTTAAAAAAAAAGTAATCTGGTCCAAAAAAACCACCTTAGCAAAGCATATTTGCACATTTAAAGCCAGGATAGCAATATGGTGGGTAAGGGAGGGGCAGGACGGGATGCAGACGGAAACGAGAGGGTCAGGGCATTGTGGAGCCAGATGCCAGCTCCTAGCCAAAACAGTTCGCTGATAGTGATGGAAGTTCATCAGCGGCCGTGGTACACCAGATCCAGCTTCACAAATCACAGAGGGGGCTGAGGGGAAAGAGCGACCATCACACATAGGCCTGGAGAGATATGATTACCAGCCCAAGGCCGGCTAGGGAGCCGAATTCCTGATAATGCAGATGTTGTTTTGGAACAGGCTGCTTGTTTTTTTCCAACAGCCTTCAGTCTCACTGGGGAACCCATTCAGTAAGTCCAGTATTCCAAATTTATTTGTTATCATCCTCTCCGTGCAGATCCGAACCTTATCTCCAGATCTAACCCCTCTGGTCTGTGAGCACGTTCTTACGGCTCAGGTCCACCAGGCTTTGAGTCTGAGTCTGCACGGCTCTGCACAGCCCATCCACCTGGGTCTGCATCCTCGGCAGATGTCGAACTGCTGCCCAGGTTTTCTTAATTTCCCGGTAAATCAGGTATCCTCCGAGCCCAAACAGAAGAGATACCTCTACCAAATAGCCGAATATGTAGACATCTTCCACCTCCTCGACCTCCAAAGCTGAGAAGCACACAGGTCTCCATGAACTCCAAGAATCGATGACATATCCAACGGGGTCTGTTCCACTCAGACACGCAGGCTCCCCTTTCCCCGATCTCATACTGGAGAAAATACGATCAGTGGTGTTCAGGGCCCAGTTTGCCAGATCCATGATGCTCTTAATCTTATTCTTATTCGGACAGCGTGTAAGAGACGCTCTTACAGCAAGCAGCAAGCAGGAGAGATAGGGAGGGCAGGGAGAGAGATAGAATGCGACCGTCCCCGTCAGAGAGCAGGAGGAGATTATATTACTTCCATTTCCAATAATAATCACAGACAGTTGTCACCTTCTCACCAAACTTCTTGCTGATGGTCTTGTAGCCCATTCCAACTTTGTGCAGGTCTACAATCTTGTCCCTGACATCCTTTGACAGCTCTTTGGTGTATCCATGGTGGTGGAGAGGTTGGAGTGGAAGAAAGTGATTCTGTGGACAGGTGTGCTTTATACACATAACGATTTGAGATCAGGAGTATCTCTAATTGACTGTAATCTGTGTGCCACATACACACAGCCAATCTGTGGGAGCCAGAGTTGTGGCTGGGTTGTAGGGGATCAAATACTTATTTCACTCAATGACATGCAAATCAATTTATAACTTTTATGTAATATGTTCTTGATTTTTATTTGTTTATTTTAAAGAGTGGTTTGCAAAATGTAAGAGTCAAAGAGAATACTAAAGAACAAAAACTTCTGATCAGACACAAAATAAAGTAGACAAAATTCTCAGAAAGCCAATAAAAATGGATGCGAAAATGAGTATTGGAAATATGATGTACGCAAATAAAAATAAACAAACTGCATCAGCAGCTGAGGTCCATTTTCCATTTGAAAGACTGTGTGTGTGAGATGGGCTTCGTGCTGCATGACATCAGTACAGTCACTGCGACCAGCAGGACACATTCAACACTGAGCTGCCAGCCATAGCCGAGTCAGGAGCAGAAGGGCGTGGAGTTTTTCAAGGAAGGGAGTTAATTAAATTGACTGTAGATGAGAGATTGTTCATTGCTAAGCAATGTGTTGGTATGAGGTGGCACGAGGATTAAAGTGTGATGCGTGCAGATGAAAAAGTCAATATTTGGTCTACCTGAGCTGCTGCTGTGTAATGTAGTATATAATATGTTTTTGTATTTTGTGTCAAATTTAAAATAAGTGATATCTGTGAGCAAGGTCAGTGGTGCAATGCAATGTGCGAGTTGTATGAAGGAGAGTCCAGGAAAACAGAGTGAGGCTTATTAGCTCCTGGACCCAACTTACTGCATCACTGATGAGGTGTCAGCTCCACCTTCTGACTTCCTGGAACAAAAATGAACCAAGGAAGGAGGAGATAGGGCCAGTCCTGGGGCTTTTACACAAAAGAAAACCTGGGGGAAAAAACTAAAATTCTTCACTTTTCACATTCCTCATACCTTGATAGTAAGAAACCTTTCTAATATCAGCTATGTGGCAAAAATCATTTTAACTTGAAGCGCCAATGCTAAAAAAATGACAGATCCAAAATATGTCCTTGAAGCCTTCAAAGAAAGTCTGCACACTTTCATTGACAAGCTCAAATGGTAAGTTTACATTTTGAACCTCACGGGACTGTAAAGCCAGAGCCACTAACTGGAGCATAGACATGACTGATTCTGTGCTTACACCTGTGCATTTGCTGCTTTTAATATTTTTGACATTTGCTATGTAAAGAAGCATACGTGTTATACTGTCACACAGTCAGCCTGCAGCCATTCAATAAAATATTAAATATAAATGAATATTTTGTTGAATAGATAATAATTGTTTAATCTAAATTTAAATCTTAATACTTAAATCTAAATATTTTGTTGAACTCTAATTGTTGAATATAAATTTTACATTTAAATGTAATCCGTATAAAGTATGATAAATCCTAAATCTTCGTGCTTGTGCCATCCAATTTCCACAAAGCTGTACTGTATTACTGCAGTGAACATACTGATACTGTCCATGTTGTACTTGTAGGATAAACGAGGTTAGGCCAGCTGCATAAGAGCGCCCCCTAGCCGTGACTGTGGGGAACACCCGCAAAGATGTTTTTACACCTAGATCTGTAACTCACACTTCAGTCTGTCTGCAGCCCTGTCTGCTACACCTCCAGTAACAATGGCGGTAGAAGAACCTTTAAAAAGCAGCAATGAAACAATATTTTAAATATTTAATGTTTTAATTAAAATGGAAGCCTATTTAGTTAAAACAATTATAATTATTTGTATTATTTATTTTATTGTTTTATTGTATTATATTTAATTTAAAAATAGCTCATTATTTAAGTTTTAATCTTACACATTCTTTGCTTTCTTTTGTGTAGTTTTACCTCATTGAGAAATTTGTTTTGCTATATTTTACTGCGCACCATACTTATACTTAACATTATTTGATTAGGCTGTGTTTAACGCCTGGCTTTTCTAATAAAGGAGTTTGACAGCCTGTGGGATAACATCTTAGCTTGTCTTAAACAGCAGGCCTATATGTCTATGCAAGAAATAAATATTGCGTCATTAATGAGAGAAAAAATGTAAATTATAATATACTGTAAAACGGGATTTTGATGACTTATAGACAGAAATGGTTAGGGCCCTCAAAAGAGGGAGAACACACATGCTGCCCACATAGAAATAATTCTATAATAACACAATGAACGGGGAAATTTGATACGAGGAGTACTTTAGTTACTTTACTTTTGTACTTTTACTTGAATCCAGGAACCGCTGTTTGACAGGGGGAGTCAGCCCATGTCGTTTTGGGTGTGTGTGAGTTACACATCTCTCCACCAGAAAAGCTCCTGGAGCTTGGATCTGGCGTTTACATATGCGAGTGTTTCCTTCCCCCGATCTGAGCCACAGGTTCGTGTCGGGTCAACCTCTCAGTGCTTTTTGTTTGTTTGTTTTACAGGCGGAACCTGTTTCCGCGTGCACTGTTAAATGGACCCCAACTTGTCGTCATTTTGTTCCCCCCTCCCCGAAAAAAAAAAATCCCTGCAAAGAGCCCACAATCAAAACAAATCGACCACGCGTGGTTTTCCCGCAGCAATGACGTCACGTCGCCCCTCCCCCGTCCCCGCAAGTAAACAGAAAGCGGTGAGGGAAGCGCTCGTGTCAGCCACCGTACGCGCGTTCGGTGCGGGAACCGTGCGGTGAAACGACGAAGGTGGGACGTGAGTGTCGCTATTCCCGTGTGTTTTCCGCAAAGTTGGGCGATCCGCCGCCAGCTGACTCGCGTTGAAGCGATGAAGGGAGAGGCGGAAGTGAAGTCACTTGACAGACCGTCCATGTTATTATTGTTATTTTGGTAGCCCTGTGATGAGACGGGCTGGGGAGCCGTTAGTCTTCGAGACGACGAGCGTTAACGCCACCGCAGGCCGCCCCGGACCGACACCACCCTCACCTCACTGACCCGGAGGACAGGAGCCTCGCTGGCGGCTGGGGGGGAGGAGGAGGAGGGGTGTGAAGACCCAGCTTCAGCTCGGCTCCTACACTCCGAGCGACCAAAAATAAAACGGGCGACAAAAACAATAACGGCATTCGTCAAACAGCTCGAGTGGTATCTGTGCGGTGTGTGTAGCTGGGACGTGCCGCCGCAGACATGAACGGTATCACCAAGGGCCGGTTCGAGGTATGACAGAGGGAGTGGACCACCAACGGTTAAACTGTTTGTTTCTAGTAGACGTGGGAGTCGTGGGCTTGTATAAGCAAACTGTGTGTGTGTGTGTGTGTGTGTGTGTGTGTGTGTGTGTGTGTGTGTGTGTGTGTGTGTGTGTGTGTGTGTGTGTGTGTGGTCGACCGTGCTCTGCTCCTAATTTTACACGCAGTCAGGAGCTGAGGCGTTTTGTTGGTCAAGGGTAATCCGAAATCCTGTTGTTGTCCTGCCGCACCAGTAGACAGCGACAACATGGAGCTCAGGACTGCGGGACAGGAGGAGGAGGGCTGTGGCTGAGGATAGTCAATATATCAGGGCCGAGGCTGGCTGCCACTGGCGCCTGAGGTTACAGGCTTTCGGGGGGGGGGGGCTGCAGATGGAGAGGCGTGTTGTTAAATACAAGCAATGAAGCGGCATCAATGAAAACATCTAAGGCCTCCTTAAATACCTGTGATGGGCAGGTGCCACAGGAGATTTGGTGGCTTTGTGAGTGCCACTACAGGTAGCCTTTGTGTTCAAGAAGCAATCATACTGCATATAAAATGAGTGCTATGTGGCTCCAGATCAATTTATCCATATTTACATGTCAAAACATGTAAAAGCACCAAATCTTTCAGGGCCAAGAGACATCATTTGAAGTTGTTTTTTTTTTTTTTTTTTTTTTAAAGTTGGATTTATGTACAACTAGAGTGTATCAGCAATGAAATGTTCTTAAGCTATTAAAAAAATATTTATACTGCGTACAGTGTGGTACTACTGGGTGTTATTACCCACGCTGTACTGCATGTGCAGCATTTTTATGTTGCAGCTGGTTGAATAAAGCAACACATTTTTATTGCTTTAGATATCACTGCATAATATATTTCTTTATAAGAACACAAACTTTGATCTGAAAGTTGTGGAGTTAAAAAAGAAAAAGTGCAGCATTTGTACTATAAAACATTATGTTGCTAAGTAAATAAATCGAAGCGCCTCCCAGCATTTTTACTTTGTTCATAAACCTTTGCATACCTGTGGTATAACAATCACCATGTTCTGCTGTGTCAGCACTTTCCGCCATAATTGTGTACAAACCTTAATCATCCCATCTGACTGGTTATTGTTGCCTAAATCTGCTAGCGCTGTTTATCAGGAGTTATTATTCACACATTGCTGAGATGCTTTAAGGTTTGGCTTGATGCTACTTGACGCCCTCAGTCATGCTTGTTTGGTAGTAGGGACATGTGTGCTGACGTGCGAGTGAATCAGAACAGACGGCGTTAGTAGCGTCCGTGTGTGTTGCCATATCAGTGGATTTCTCAGCAGACCTCTAAGCTTCTTAGCTGAAAACCAGTGTACGTTGGGGAAACAGGCTGGTGCGTCCGATCGAGAAGACTGGAAGGGGGTCAGAGAGGAAGACTTGGAAGGACAGAGTAGTCTATGATCAAGTCACTTTTGTGGTTGTTGTTGTGTTGCAGGCCTAAAATTGAACACAACACATGACCCAAATCTAATTTCATAGCAGTTTTGATGCGGCACAGGCGTTTTAGACCTTATTTGCATGTTAGGCTTGTTGTACCCTCTCTAGGAATTGGGAGTGACTTCAGAGAGGAGTTTCCTGTTTGGGAATGTTGCTTTTCTGGCATGGGGAGTGAGGGCACAAGAATGCTGAGATGATAACTGATAAGGAAATGTGTGCCATAGATGCCTCTGAAGCTCGATGCTGTCATAATTTAAAGGCCTTTTAAAGCAGATTTTGACAGGTTTTCTTGAGACATGAGAGTAGCAAGTTGTTTTCTGATTGATTTTTGCTTGTTTTCTGGAGATTATCAAACCAGATCTCACTACACATTAAACCATGTTTATACCAAAAAATGAAAGTATTATTTTGTGAATGCATTTTGCTAATGTAATGCTGTGTAGAGCCCAGTGGGTTCCATCATGGCCTCTCTGTATTCCTTAGACTGATGAAGGAGAGCTCAAAGGTGATTGGTGTGTTGCAGAGGTGGTTTCGAATTAAGCCTCAAGTTTAGTCCTAAATCATAAGCCACCTCTGGCTTTTCAGATACACTGAATCATCATGCTGTCTGTTAACAGGTTAAATGGTCTTCAGGGACAGCACATGCAGTATGTTTATTACCTTAATTGATCAAATCTCTTTTACAAGGTCATGGTAGCAGCCCCACAAACTCAAAACATCTCAAAAATACTATAAATACAGCATAATATGCAATATACATGTACCCATAACATAAAACATTAGTGGTCTCTTAAGGAAAACATCCACAGGTCTCCTTCACTGATGCATTTAAATTCACCAGTAGGTACAGGCATGTTTAAGTTTGCAGTTATCTTAATGTTACAATTAAGGACAGCATACTTTACTCAGCAGACTCAGATGAGTGTGTGATAATGCATTATTCAGTATAAGTGTGTGTGGGCCTCAGTCATGGCAGAGATCTTTCTGTTATTAGTGGGTTCAGATCTGTCTTTCAAAAAAAAAAAACAGCTTTTGTGTTGTTCCCTTAGTGATGTTAAAATTCAAACCAGCTTAGTTAATCTTTTGCCGGACCTTGACTGGACCAACTCCCTCTCTTTTGTCTTTTTGACCCCACTTCCTCTGAAATGGCCTGTATTTCCTCCCTCCTCCTCCCTCCTCTTCTTCCAGTCTGATGACTTTCAGACGTGTTTTTCCAGTACTTCTTGACTGGAGCACGGCTCCTCGGTTTGCCTTTGTCTCTTAGTTTTGTCTTCTTCACCTCTTGCCTCCCCTTTGCTGCTTTCTCTTTCGAGGACGTTGCATCTGTCGTTGGAGCTAGACTGCAGCTGAGACATTTTCAGAATCAACCTTTGCTCATCTCGTGCCTTTCCTTGCTCCCCTTTGTGTTCTCAGATTTCTGTGTTTGTGTTTGCGTGTTCAACAGCAGGGAGTCCCCCCTCATTAGCTACAGCTTCTGAGCCTTTGAGGATACAAGTGTATCACTGGTAGGATGCGTGTCTGCAAAAGGCACAGTGAATGTGGGTGTTTGCCGTAATTTAAATTCATGGCCGAATGCAGCCCACCTGATCTCGAATGTTCTGCCTCTGTTCTTCACTCAGAGAGGTTTGACTTAAATCACCTGTGTGTGTGTGTGTGTGTGTGTGTGTGTGTGTGTGTGTGTGTGTGTGTGTGTGTGTGTGTGTGTGTGTGTGTGTGTGTGTGTGTGTGTGTGTCACTCAGCAGATGGCCAGACATCCAGCGAGTAGACTAATTGAGATAAGCATGCCAACAAGCTGACCAGGCTAACAGAATTATAAGCTTGTAAGGAGGGGACATGGAAATCCAAATGCAGCTCTGGCATGTTTATTAGCATAGCTCACGGAAGTGATGGCTTATTTCTCAGGAGCAGCTGTAAACAGTGCAAGGGTCTATTTCTTTTCTTAAATATAGCAATATAGCGAGCTAGTGAAATAAAATGATTTGATTCCCAGGCTTGGTTTAGGTCTGTTTGGGGCCACAGTCTTGTGATAATGACAATGTTTTGATTTCTGGCTTGTCTTCTTGTTGTTGTCATATCAACACACACACACACACATTGTTATTGTTTATTTTATCTCTTGACAGGTGTTCTCAAACAGCGATGAAGCCCCCATTAATAAGAAGCTCCCAAAAGAGCTTCTTCTTAGGTAAGATTGATAATACCAGACACACACAACATACAACACAACACAACATACCCTGGGACGAGGGCTTAGGTCAGTGTTACTTATTAGCTCAAGCAGCCTGGAATGGTGTGTGTTTGCGCTGTCTCTGTTGGTCAGCGTGTAGGTGTCTACATGTGTTTTGTATGATGTGTGCCAGCCACTAGCCTGAAATGAAGCTCTGTCAGCCGTGTGTGACCTACAGACCAATATTTTGTCCCGCAGCAGCTGCACATGACCCATTAATCTGACATCACTTGCACACTCAGCCATGTTCATCCTTCACGCTCATTTATGTATGACTTTTTGAGTGTGTGTTAGAAAGGGATGCACCTGCATATATCTCTGCTGATGTGTGCGCGCATGTGTGAAACACTCCTGGGCCTATGCAAACTGTATGTCTGTGTATGGGAGCTATAAATAGTTTTTCTTAGCTGGCGGGGAATTCCGCAGTGCTCTGCTCTTCTGCTGCTCCTTCTGCACTCCCAGTACACCCATTATGTCCAGCACACTTTAACTGGTGGTCAGTAAAAACACATACTCGCGTGGATTTGCGAGCTGCAGTGCACGACCTACCACCACATGTGTCATGTTGAGATGATTGCACATCAGCTGTGAGGAAGACTCATTGTGATTGCAGTAAATCTTGTTTTTAAACCGTGGAATGTGGTTTGACAGGAGCTATTTTTATATGTAATTTTGTTATTCCCTGACACTACAGTACACAGTGAGGGACATTATGTTATCCTTGCCTGCAGCATTTGTATAATCCAGTTATGCTTTTGTATGTTAACTTTGTGAACCAAAAATCCAAGATTTTGCTTTTTAATCGTAGAAACTTCACCTGCGGCTTGGGATCCCTGTAAGGAATTGCAAGATAAGGCTGAGGGGATACCATGTGATTAATGGGGCAAGAAATAAGATGGGGGTCACCATTGGTTTGTGAAGCCTCAAATTCACCACAGTGATTGTTGCCATCTTGATTTGTTTTTCTTTTTTTGGAGTCAGAATTTGAACCAGATGGTTAAGTGCTAAGTAATCAACTAATGCAAGCAATCTGGATCTGTATATGGCATCAGTGCACAGTCACAGAAACCTGCTAATTTCACTTAAAAAAAAAAAACTAGAGCACAGACTCCTTGGGGAGGGGTCTTTTAGAACAATTAATTACATAGGAAATAATAATATTTGTCAGCTGATTGCTTTGAAATGCTCCAAAAAGTACCAACACTACAACACAGTTGAAGATGCCAGTTTCCCAGGAAACATGCCCCCATGGGGTCCATGTGGGGACACTGTGGGCAAACCCACATGGCCCACAGTGGGCGGCCCACTGTGGGATCCAGTGCTGGTGTGAAATGTAGGGCACATCTGGGCCCACCATGAGCAAGCCCATGGTGGGTTTGCTAATCGGAAACCCTTTCAGGGGCCCATAAGGGCAAAACTGCTGTCGACCCTATGTGGGCACACCTGCTTGAGGCCTAGATGGGATAAATATGGGATTGCCCTGCCCACAACAACCTACCGCGGGCCTGCACCAACATGTTTGCTGAGTTAGTGATTTGAATAAGCTGATGTGAAGCCCAAGCCAATGTGATTTCACTCACTGTTTAGTACAGTTCTCCACATATCATGAGTGAGGTAGTAACTTTGACACTAGCGTCACATTTCAGACTAAGAAGCTACAGCCATCTTTTGTACTCTGTGTTTTAGAATCATCCTTGAGTGGGCACTAGATGAAATGCAGTTTTTGGTACTTCAACATTGCCCCACTTTTTCAGCCCTTCGTGTTGCTGGTTGCCCATCCATTCATTTTTTTTAAACAAATTATCCAGATCAGGTCACAGTGGGGGCTGGAGCCTGTCCCAGTTGTCATGCAGTGACCTGTCCAGGGTGCACCCCGCTCCCTGGACAGGTCGCTGCAGGTTAACACAGAGTGACAGACATGCTCACATTCACACCTATGGCTAATATAGAATTACCAATTAAACTGACATGCATATTTTGTAACAGCTGCAGTATGCCACAAATGTGTTACATGTTGGAAAATATGCAGCTCTAGGAATACTGGCTATTTATTTTGTTAATTTGAGTAATTAGTGTTTTCATTAAGGTTACCATTTATGTTCAGAGCATCACTGGTGAGTGAGCCTGAATTGCCTTTGCAGCAGTCTGCATCTTAGTCAGTGCACTTGTAAACATCCGTTATGTAGGCCAGTGCAGCACGGATATAAACTGTGAAAACTGTGTGACATCCAAGAACCCTGTCTGACAGACAAGCCCTGGAGAGAGAGCGTTCATGGTGGTTCGTGGTCCTCTTACCCAGAAGCACTGACTCAGCACCCTCTCCACTACCACCAAATTCATGTCTGAGTTGTTGCCATGACAACCATTCCCAGACTTTATGGTGAAGGCTCGGCTCTCTCTTATCTAGCCATGCTTGAAGGGCCGGGTGACAACAAATGGGAGTGTGCTTCATGAAAATCCTATTATGTACCTTGTCCGAAAAATAGGGACACCCAGGCAGGATCTGACGGATCCTGCCTGGGCTGTTCTCTTATTTTGTGTTCTGTCTGTCTTCAGAGGCACCCTTATTGCTTTCTTGTGTGTAGTAAAGTGGAAAACATGGTGGTCTAGCTCTGAATTTGTGTTATGTCACCTCCTTCCCTTTCTTTTGTGTGTCTTATAGGGGAAAAAGCCCATCTCAGCGCTGCCATGTTAGTGATGTGATCTATCTGTGTTACGCAATCTCTCTTTTTTTAATAGCCAAAGTTGCTCCCAGCTGGTACCAGTTACAAGTTTCAGATAGGTTAACAGGACTCACCAAATCAAATTGACTGATTGCTTCCCTGTGAGTGTGAGTAACAGAATTCTTCTGTGGTTACTAAAAGGCCTCTCTCACACACATAGTGGAAAGTCAGATTGTATTTGATTAAAACAGACAGTGAATCAATGGTCAGCATCGCGGCCATTAACCAGTTATTAGGAGGGAGATCGATGTGCACGATCAGCTCAATCGGTCGGCTCCTCGGGTGGCAGAAACCACCCCAAGAACTGTGTACATGTGGCTCGTGTGTTTGCCCCTGTGTGAGAGTGCATGCAAGTTACATATGCATTGCTTTGTCAACTCTATGATGCCTGTACTCTGTGACACCAGACTCTTGTATAGATTATACAAACTTGTCCTGACATGCCCTGGCCTAACACACATCAAAACACACAGCCTTTGTCCTTGTCTATATGAAGGAAACAATGGCCAGCTCCTGTTTCCCAGGGTTAAAAGGGCAATCAGACCCCAGCTACACTCAAAGCTTTGGCACTAACAGCTCTCTTAATACCTCACATTTTTTTTGAAAGATTGCCCCTGTAAGTCAGTTCTGTGAGATTTAACTCACCATTTTATTGCAAGAACTGGCAGCTGGCTTCGTGTGTGTGTGTGTGTTTCTGTGTTCCCTCCTGTACATGCTTATACTGTATGTCCGTCTGTCCTGGCCTTTCGGTGGCCTTGCTTGTCTGAGTGCCAGAGATTACTCATTGGCAGATTAATGGATTGAGCTGACCCAGTAGCCTGCTGCATGCGGCCCTTTGTGGCTGACCAGCCCACAGCTCAAATTATCCCTGTGTCTATGGGCCTCCCAACCAAACACCAGGGATTGTTCTGTTCTGTACAGACATAAAAAAACATACTTTTGCTCACACCAAAGAAAGAAAAAGATGTTCAAACAGAAGCTTTATTTGAAAGCAGAGCTCCTTATCTGAGTATGATCATATGATCACTGATATGAGAAAAACTCATGTTCCTCTTTGTCTCTCTTTCTAGAATATTCTCCTATTTAGATGTGGTTACACTGTGCCGGTGTGCCCAGGTGTCCAAGGTAAATACCTCCCTTTCAACACCACATCCTAACACCCCACTATTTAAAAAGGGGGTAAAACTGGTTTATGATTACTGAGTTCTCTAGAAATTTGTATAATATAGTGCCATCTGCTGGCTTTGTGTGAGGGGACCACAGCCTAGCTTGAACTCTAGCTTAAAGCCATTTGTGAATTATGATTACAAGGACTTGACATGTGAATGCAGAGCTTTGGTGGCAGATTCTCATACCACAGTTCCAAATTCAATTTTTATTACCTGTGACAAAGCCCAAGGAAAGTTTTCTGTTGCTATGAAGCATGTTTAAAAAAAAAAAGGGAAAAAAAAGCAGGAAACACTCACACGAGAGAAGGAAGGGATTGAAAGTGGAGATTGTTGATGTATACACAAACCCATAGCTGCAAAATGCTAAGAGTCACCATTCACCTTCCTCCACCTCTGTCTGACCCACTTGTCTGTCTCTTTCTGCTACCTGTCTGTCACCCTCTCAGGCGTGGAACGTCCTGGCCCTAGATGGCAGCAACTGGCAGAAGATCGACTTGTTCAACTTCCAGACGGATATAGAGGTGAGGGTTGTGTTCATGAGAGAGAAAAAGAAGCAAGGGGTTAGACCTGTCAGTATTTTCTGCTTGTGTGTGAGGACGGGAGAGCTTGTTGAGTAGCATTATCCAGTCCAAGGCTTAGTGCTGGGTCAGTAGGCTTTGGTGCTGTTGGTGACGTCACAGCTGATTCCCTGTCCTGTAGCCCAAGTCATATTACTCTCTCTCCCTCTTTTTCTCTCTCTGTCCATGTGTCTCTCAGGGCCGGGTGGTGGAGAACATTTCAAAGCGTTGTGGAGGCTTCCTGAGGCAGCTCAGCCTGAGGGGCTGCCTGAGCGTTGGTGACGCCTCCTTGAAGTGAGAATACATTGACTCTCTGACATTCACTGTTAGAACAAGTGTGCTTCTGCTTTGATTTCTACTAACAGACATCCTCTTGTTGGTTTGATTACTTCCTGTTTTTGTCTCTGTGTGATTATATTTAAACTTTAAGCAGAGTGTGCTTCTTCACTCCCAGGAGACTGTGCAAGGAACTGTGCTTAATTCCCTTTACTCGCTTTACTGTGTAAACATACAAAAAATTAACAAAACAAAAGAAGACCTATGGTGGTTTTATTATTATCTTTTATAAGATTATTGTAAGACTATTGTATCTCTTAATGTATCTCTATCACCTCTATAAGCAGCGGATTTAACTACTACTTTCCCTTTTTTGGATAGCAAGGCTTTTTTTTTTTGTTTTTTTTATAAGCAATATTTAAAAATATCATAAAGAAGTCGTTCCACCTAACTTTGTCACCGTTCGTCTTGTTTTCTAGGACTTTTTCTCAGAACTGCAGAAACATTGAAGTGTTGAACCTTAACGGCTGCACTAAGATCACAGACAGCACCTGCCTCAGCCTCAGCAAATTTTGCTCCAAACTCAAACACCTGGATCTCACTTCCTGTGTGTCCATCAGCAACCACTCCCTCAAGGCCCTCAGGTAGTGCCCACTCGCTTGTTGTCGCTGTGGTGTTTTAATCACAAGGGTTCACCTGCCTTTATCTTGTTATTTATCTTCTTTGTGCAATGTGTGCGCATGCTCAGTGATGGCTGCAGAATGTTGGAGACGTTGAACCTGTCGTGGTGTGACCAGATCTCACGTGATGGCATTGAGGCCCTCGCTAGAGGCTGCGCTGGTTTACGAGCACTGTTCCTCAGAGGCTGCACACAGGTACGCGCACATTTATTTTGTTAATTTTCTGCCTTCTTTGGCCCTTTTCAAGCAGTTCTACTACATAGCATAATAAATTATCATAGTTACAACAGAAAAGCTCACCTATGCTTGTTACAAAATTTCAGTATAGAATGTTAGAATAAAGCTGTTTAAAAGGAGCAGGTGGGTTAAAACTTTGTCTTTTAAGATGTTTCCTGCTTACCAAGAAAATTGTTCTCTACATTTCACTGTGAATAAGGTGTTGTGATGTTGATAACAGCTCAGAGCATGGTTTAGCTGATCACAATGTTGTTGTTGAGTGAGAAGCAAGCCTCACACTGTACTTTCTCCCAAGTGTTAAAAACAATCATAGTAAACCATATTAACAAGACATGTGCCCTTCTCCTCAACTGCTGTTCCTGACACAGTATGTGTTCCACTCTGCAGTATTTGGGCTTTTCTCCTTTATCTCACTGGTTGTGTTTTTTTTTTTTTTTGCTGATGTGTTGTTTTGTGATGGATTGGTATTTTCTTTTCCTGATGCTTGTGGAGAACTTAAATCTTCTTCAGTGTTTGTGCTCAGCTGTTTTCTTACTCAAGTCTTGTGCATGATTCCTGCTTGGGAAAAATACCATGAAATTCCCATGAATCCACATTTGGGGGTTCACAGAGAACAGCAGTCACATGTGATGAGACTGCATACCTCTGCCAAGGCTGAAAATTCCCTCTACACCACATGTGAACTGAGTCTGTAGAAAAATAGCTGGATCTGGATTTGTTTGTGGTTATTTTATTGAAAACATCAAGATAATGTCTGCCATCTTTTTTTCTTATTTCATATCGAAGATATGATGCAAAATTGGTCATTTTATTGCAGTAATTAAAAAAAAAAAATCCTGGATCCAGATTGGCCCCCAAAACTTTTTTATTAAATAATCCTGCTAACAAATGCACAAAACAAGTCTGTTATATAATCCCTTTGGCAGAGATAACAATTGAACATTAAACAGTTTACAGAAACAGGAGAAGGTGTTTCCTCTATTCATTAGGGGGCATTTTATTCATAGTCACCCATTTTCAGAAGCTCAAAAGTATTTGAACAAACTAATATATTTATAAATATGAGGATTATTTTTAATACTTGGATGAAAATCCTTATTAGCCAGTGACATCCTGAAGTCTAGGACCCTTGGACATCAGCAAATGCTGTTTCCTCCCTTGAGGCCTTTACTGGAGCCATCAGTTGCTGCTTGTTTGTGGGTCTCTCTATATTCAGTTTTGTCTTCAGTAACTGAAAATCTGCTCTGTTTGGGTGAGAATGAGGTGACTGACCTGTCCACTGAAGAATATCCCATTTCTTTACCTTGAGAAACTTTTCTGTTGCTTTTGCAGCATGCTTTGGGTCATAAGCCATTTGGACTGTTTATACTCTGATCAGTTTTACAGAATTTGGCTGAATCTGACCAGAGAGTATAGCCCTGCACACTTCACTATTACTCCTGCTGCTTCTATCAGCAGCCACGTCATCAATAAACACTAGTGATGCGGTTCCACTGGCCCCCATACATACCTGTGCATTCACACTTCCTCCACCATGTTTGACAGATAATGTTTTATGCTTCAGGTCATGAGCTGTTTCTTGCCTTCTCCATACTTTTCTTTTCTCATCATTCTGGTACAAGTTCATCTTGGTTTTGTCTGTCCAAAGAATTTACTTCAGAACTATGCAAGTGTAATCTGACCTTCTTGTTCTGTAGTGTATCCAGTGGTTTGCATTTTGTTGCAAATGCTCTGTATTTACATTCATCAAGTTGTCTCTCAGTTATTACCAACAGACAGTTGTTTTCTCTGGTCTTTCAGGTCTTTTGGTGTTGCTGAGCTGGCCAGTGCATTCATTCTTTTTTAGAATGCACCAGATTGTTGATTTGGCTACTCCTGATGTTTTTGCTGTCTCTCTCTGAAAATGTGTGTCAGTCAATTGTCCAATTACTTTTGAGCCTCTGAAAATGGGGGACTGTATATAATGGCTTTAATTCCTAACACTTAATAAATACTTGTGTTAAATCCCTTAAATTAAAGCAGTTTGTCAGATTGTTTGACTTAAAATACATGGTAATTGTCTACCGAGTCAAAAATCCTTATGACTCTAGCTTTAACTGAAAAGCCTTTGATGTCTTGATTGATAACACTTTATTTTTTCTTGTACCCAGCTGGATGATGGGGCATTGAAACACCTGCAGAAACACTGCCCAGAACTCACCACCATAAATATGCAGTCTTGCACAGTAAGACAAACAATTGGTTGTTTGATGCAGAGTAGAAGTGACTGATAATAATGCATGTTTAATGGCTCTGCATACCTTTTGTGTTTTTGGTTTAAAAAAAAAAAAAAAATATATATATATATATATTTCTGTTCCCTCCAGCAAATTACAGATGAAGGTTTGGTCAGTCTATGTCGAGGATGCCACAAGTTGCAGAACCTTTGTGTGTCCGGCTGCAGTAACATCACTGATGCCTCTCTCACTGCACTGGGACTTAACTGTCCCCGACTTAAGTAAGAAACACACACAAACACCTGCCTCACAAGCCTTCTCATACAGCCAAGAAATATGACTGCTGTTACTTCCAAAAATAACCTAAAATCACATTTATTTGAGGTTCTCAACCAAATTCAGCTGCTTTAAAAAACATCATCCAAAATATTCGACTTTTTGGGAATAAAAAGGTTGAATATTTTGGATCTTTTGACCACCCACTGCAGCTCACTATGTTCTACAGTGATCTTCAATATCCCCTCCTTAGACTGGCTGGTGATATACTGTTAGTCTTAACAATGTTAAAAACAGTGAGCCACAGTAACTGCACACAGCTGCACTTTGCTTCACAAACCTTGTGTCTGTCTGTCTAAGGATCCTTGAAGCTGCACGATGCTCTCATTTTACGGACGCTGGGTTCACTGTGCTGGCCAGAGTACGTTTCATTTTTCCATTTTGCTTCCTGTTTTCTTATCAGCAAACCTTTAGTTAGGTCAACCACTTATGTTCTGAGTTCAGTTAAAAATCTTTCTCATAAACTCATCTGTATTTCTTCACAGAATTGTCATGAACTTGAAAAAATGGACTTAGAAGAATGTATTTTGGTAAGAACAATTTGTTTCCCCTATCTACTCTCAGTATCTTATTTCATGATATTTGTTGTGATGATCTTTTTGTCAAATTACATTTGACAAAAAAAGTAGAAATGGTGACATAGAAGAAGTGACAAAGAGTTCTGGGATCTGGGAGAACAAGATATGATCATGATACCACATGCTTCCTATTGCTTGAACTGAGCCTCTCTGTTGTCCCTGGACATGTGAGAACAGTACATTAATCAAGCTTGGCTTGTCCTCAGGTGACAGATAACACCCTGGTTCAGCTGTCAATCCACTGCCCTCGACTGCAAGCACTGGTAAGCAAACAATGTCTGACTCTGTACCAGCTTCTGTCTCAGCCTGTCTGCATTGCTGTGTGAGATTTAATCTATCTGTCTGTGTCTTTAACTCGATCTCCTGTGCCCTCGGCAGTCCCTGTCCCACTGCGAGCTGATCACAGATGATGGCATCAGAGCTCTGAGCAGCAGTACCTGTGGCCAAGAGCGCCTCACCGTGGTGGAGCTGGACAACTGCCCCCTCATCACTGACGTGACCCTCGAGCACCTGAAGAGCTGCCATCGTTTGGAACGCATCGAGCTCTACGATTGTCAGCAAGTTACCCGGGCGGGCATCAAACGCATCAGGGTCAGTAGGCTTGATGGAAAAATGGTTGCTGCTTTCCATCATATAGCGTTGGCTCTTGTTGGGGATTGGACCAGTGCTTTAATAGAATTGTTTGACATTTTGAAAAATGCACTTGTTAACATTCTCGCTGAGAGTTGGATGAAAAAAAATCAATACTACTCTCACTCCCGATGTACAGACATGTGTTACATTTCTAAAAATATTTCACAGTCCTGAGCTTGTGTTTTTTTTTCTTTGTCTTTGTGTTTTACATTTTTGCTTTTTTGTATTAACACATCTCATTTCTCCTGCACACAGGCCCACCTTCCAGAGATCAAAGTCCATGCCTACTTCGCCCCAGTGACACCCCCTCCTTCTGTACATGGAGGTGGCCAGCGTCTGTGCCGCTGCTGCATCATCCTCTGACAGTGGAGGGCCAGGGGGGGCCACCTCTGTCTACAGGTCCTGCTGCTCTGATAAGGGGCTGATGACAGGTGGGGGGAGGGGAGGGCGACTGGGGTAGGCATAGGGGAGAGAGGGGGCTGGACCCGCTCACTGCTCCTGATCACTGATGAAAACACTGACTGATCGCCGCTAATCCCTGATCAGTTGAACCCGCCCCTTCTCTCTCCTCTTGCTCACCAATGGCAGTGTAGCAGCCCCTGGGTTATGCCGTGGAGGGGCTGGAGGAAAGAACACGAATGGATGGACTTTCTCTCTTTTTCTCTCTCTGTCTCGTTCTCGCTTTCTCACCGTGAAGACAAGAACAGGTTCTCCACACCACTCTGCTCCCTCACATCCCTCACTCCCCACCAGTGAGCGCAAAGGACTGCAACTGGACAGCTGCAGGTTTGGTGGGGTTAGGGGTGGGGTGGGTCTGAACAGTGAAACTACAAAGCTTAGTGTTCAAACTAAAAAAAAAAAAAAGCAAAACTTAAAAAAAAATGATATTGTCATGTTGGACACTCTTCTGTGGAATATCATCTCAGCCGATCACATGACACCACTACGTGACCATCCTGTGATTCATTATGCTTCGACCAATAAACACACAGCATGGAGGACGAGGAGAGCTGCGCTGTGGGTGAAATCCACAGATCTTCTGGGTGCAAACAGCCAAGCTTTGGAGCAGCCAGCTCAGCTCTGCAGTGCTGCGGGAAAAAAAAAAAAAATCAGGATGTACAAAATGGAACATGTGACATATTTGTGCATCTGAGAAACCTCTGTTGAGATTTTGATTCTGTTTGTACAGAGAATGTTTTGCAATGGAGGGAAAAAAATAAGATTTACGGCAACTCACTCAAAAATTGGGGAAGGCCAATAATTTTTTGTTTTCTTTTTTTTCAGTGCTTATTGTAATTGTCCATGCCTGTCTATTCAGAGAGGGGCATAAGCTTGTCTTTCTTTTTGAAGTGTAAAAGGAAAAAATTGTTGTGTTACAAAAAAAAAAAAAAAGGACCTATTATTCAGACCCTCGGTGTCTAAAAGCATTATGTTGACACTGTATGCTGCTGGGATGAGTGGCCTCTCCCATGTACTGCTTGGTTACGTTGGCTTGTAGGCCCTTATCCAATCCTGTCAGTAGCCCTGTGCTCTAGCTTCTACTCTACCACTTAAGCATTTGTTTACAACCTGGATTAGGTGAGCGCCACAGACTAACTTGTTTACATGAGTAGGTTTCCAGTCCCCCTACTATTCCGAGTCAGTTACTAAACTTACTCTGAATAGGTTATTAACACTGATACAACTTTGGCTTACCCACTGTTTTTAAATGGACTGTGACATTATTCAGATTTATGCTGTGTGTGTCTGGATCAGGGCTAATGCTGGTGCAACTTTGCTGCTTCTAAAGTGAAAAGGAAATTTGCTTAAAGATAATAAGTGTGAGACTGTCAGCAAAGGCACCTCAACTTTTTGACAATCACAAGAATTTATGTACTTAGAAGTTAATTTAGTCTAGCTTTGTGTAATTGTTAATTTACAGATGATTTAGAAACATAAATAAACTGGCTTTCATTAAGCCCTAAGTGGCACGTGAGGAAAAATTTGCAATTAGTTTATTTTACAGGTCTGGTGAAAACTGCCAGTGTAAGTATATAATTGATCCCTAACAAATTCCAGCTCCTTCAGTGCTACAAAACACACGTGACAAGGGTAATGTGAAATGCAGAGACTGGAACCCCCCACCCCCACCCCACAAACCAGTTTATTTCACTCTACATAGGCACTCCTTTAGATCAACAGGATTTCAACATGATGTCTCATGCCTGATTACACATGTATGGGGCATGAGCGCTGTCATTTCAAGCACTGAAAATGCAACAAAAAAGCAGCTTGTAATATGTGTTAAGCAAGAGACTGATAAGTGTCATGTAGTGCCAAGTGCTCAAAGACTGGGGAGACTGGCAGGACAATGGATAGGACTGAAACTAGAGAGAGCAGACAGAAAGGTGAATTAACACTGGGATGGACTCGAGATACATAGCTGACTCGACTGGCTGTGATACTAATGCCCTGTTTGACAGCTGTTTTAACAGTTTTATGTTTAAGAAAAAGAAATAAATTAAAAAATAAACAAATGAATAAATAAAAGTGACTAATAGTAACTGTGCTTTGTCTCTGCAGTGTGAGATTTTGTCTTGTATGGGCTTCATAGTAAACTGCGGCAGCCTGACAGTGGCTTTGGAGCAGTCACACCGCTAGATGTCAGCAAAGGGCCGTGTAGCCAGCAGACACGCCCACACAGAAAACAGTATTTTTGATTATCGTTCTTAGAATAGAAAACAGTAATTATCCAGCCACAAGTAATGACAATATATCTTAACTTGATACGCGGGTACATTTTACTATTTAAGCACGGATGTGGTTCACAGTACACTTATTCATTTTACATTTTACATCAGGCATTGTGCAGGCTGGCTGTGCGGTGCCCGAAGACCCATCGGCCTGATCGTTGATCGGTTGCGCCTCCTGGTGAACTGCAGTCCCCGGCAAAACGTAGCTGAACAGCGTAAGCGGCGTCAGCGGAGGTTATTCTTAAGAAGAAACCAGTTACCGCGGGACGACCTGAGCTCTTGTTGTGGAAGTTTGGTGCAACTTTGCCCCGGACGGAGTTGACGTTGGGAGTGTTTAAAGCTGGTGGTTATGGAATAGAGGAGCGGAGTGAGGCCTGCGGATAACTGACGTTAGCTAGCTGAGCTAGCTTTTGTGAAGCTGTCCATATTTGTTTTGGGTGGCTGTGCTAACTGTCTAGGTGCTTTTTTTTATTGTTTAGCATAACAGTCAACCAGATTTGTTTTTGTTTTTTTTTTTTTATGCGGGTATATTAAAAGATCCAGCTCGGGTCCACTGCGGTTACTCGCTTCCCGAAGTTTCGCTAAGTTTAAGTTCCCTCTGAACGAGCGATTGTTGAGGAAACTAGCCAGCTTCGTCTTTTGTCATAACGTCTAAAGTGGAGGGATGATTTGTATGCTAAATTGATTTTTTTTTTTTTTTTTTTTTATAAACAAGGGATCGCACGTTGATGATTAAAAATCAGGTAGACGCAGACCAGACCGCACAGTGTCTCTGCCCCTGTAAGGGTCGAGTCCTTAGCACCCCGTCCCGCCGACCACTGTCTCCTGACTCCGGCTGGCTCCAGAGGCTGGCCGCACGGCACTGAGTGCCCAATGGAGGAACATGACAGCATGGACTATTTTTATCAGCAGGTACTTCAGAAAGATGTTACCCGTAGGTTGCAAATCGGACAGGACCTCATTGATTACCTGAACGACCCTCAGCGCTCCCCGGACGTGGAGCAGGACAAACCCCGGCTAGACAAGACCATAGACGAGTTAACGGGATGGGTGAACTCCAGCAATTTCAAGGTGAGAGAGCTTGGGCTGTCATTGTATGAGGCATCCCCTCGGCCTTTTCATTGATTAATTTCCACTGGTTTACCCAGTAACCAGGAAAAGAGACCACTGAAATTTGCTCTATTATTTTCCAAAAGGTCAGATAAAGCCTTTAAAAGAGCTGTTAGCGACATGATAAAGACCCAAGTGAAATGGTTGAGATTAATGTGTGAGCACTGAGACATGCTCACAAAAGCGCTGGCGAGAAGCAGAAGGCTATGTGGTTTTATGACTTGGGTGTCATCCTAATCCTGGATCACAAGAGGCAGACATTTTTAAATGTAATCCAGTGACTGAGGAGCGCTTTTGAGGGCCATTCCTGTGGTTTGTTGGGTTTCTGCTGCTGTTTTGGTTGTGAATGTGTGTCTATGTTGAGGAGACCCATTGTCGGGACTGTAGACTGCTGGAGCATTGGATGGGATGGGGGAGGGGTTAGAAGATTCATTGTTATGATCCATGTTTTTTCTTCATCTGTCCCCTCTATCTCTCTCCTTTACTGTCCTCTAGATTTTCTCAGTTTTCTCCCGAGTCTAAGTTCTGCTTTTGTGTTTGGCAGGCTGGTCTGCACATAAAGTTAGGAATGTGGCATTTCTGCCAGCACATCACACCAATCCAGACACCAAGTCAAAACAGCTGGAAATCCCTTTTAAAGCCATGCTGTAATCTTACTCGAGTCACTTTTTGAACTGAATAATTTCGTCTGCACTGATATGCAGGACTCAGCAAGTCTGTAAGAGTGCGGAAATTGTGTGTTCAGCATAAGTAAAAATCCCGAGCCTCTTGAAGAGAGATTTCATTTGACAACACTCAGCTAGAGGAAGAAAATACTTGCCTCCTTGTTGTCATTTTGCTCTTATAATCTTTAAAACACAACTTTGAATATTCATTTACTATCAGAGTTGATAGTAATGAGGAAACTGTGATTGTGACAAGCGTTGTACAGCTATCAGGGTTTCATCAAATGTCCTCTTAGCACCCCCTGCTCGATGTTCATGAAGAAAACTTCATAAGCTCAATTTTTACTATTGCTAAAAATTAAAAAAAAAACACAGAAGAGAGCCACTAAGTGAATGATTTTGCATGGTGCATTAGCTTTTTTATAGAGTCTGGCTATGACAAGCTTAACATTTCCGTTTGCTCAGGTTTGTTCTTTTATGTAGACAGCAACTCGAGCTCAGATCAGTCTCTTTGCACTGATGTGCTAGTGAGTTGGGAGCCCCAGAGGCCTGCATACAGCAGGCTTTTAGCGATGCTCACCGTCTCCCTGATGGGCAGAAGGCCTGAGGAGTGAGCTGTAAGCAACATGCTGAGTCAGCATGTTGGGGGGTGGGTGAAGATGATAAAGAGTTGAAGAGAGGAGATAAATACAGGAGGGAACAAGACCTAGAGTCAGACACAGGTGAGTGGAAAACACAAGTCAAGACCCATAAATACATTTCATAGATACTCAGCTTTCAGACACAAGGACTGTCACACTCAAGTGCCTCTTAGTAATGGATAAAATGCTGTGTTTTTTTGGCTGCACTGGTGTGCCCTTCACTGTTGCCTTTTCTTATTGATCAGTTCAGTAGTGTCATTCTGTTTTTTGGGGTTTTTTTTCTTCTGTTCTGTGTACAGAACAGCAGATTCACTTTGCTTCACAGAGGCTACAGAGCCTGTAGAAGAGAGAATATTAATATTGCATGCTGAATTTATGGACAGCAGGTCCATATGACCGATCACTGCTTGAACTGATCCACGCTCCTCTGTCCAAACACTTGGAATTGTGCCTAATGGAGTGTCAGAGATGCTACGCTCTCAAGCTTGCATTGATAAGATAAGAAAACCTTAATTTATCCCAGATTTGTGAAAATGAAATTGTACACAACCAGCATATAATAAATGCAACAACTAAGTGGAATGGTATGTAGCAAAAAACAAAATACAGTATGGCAAAGCAATTATCTTAAGAGGAAAAATTAATCTGAAATGTTTGTTTTTTGTGGTGTTGTTGCCTTTGGGGGCATTTTAATGCATTTATCTGACAATTAATGGGTTTCACTGTGTGATCAGTTGTATTAACAGGTTTTCAGGTTTGGAGAATAAAACTTCAGTCTCTTGTCTAAGAAACAAGTCCAGAAACAAGTCCAGAAACAAGCGAGTGACATTATAGATGCTGTGTCCATCTCTTTTGATACAGTCTGTGAGGCTACGCTGGTTTTCAGTCTCAGTGAAACATCTGTATTATTTCTGAGCCTGAATGCAGCAACAGTGGGTTTTATTTGACTTCATTCCACTTCCTTGAGTTTGAAATCACTGTCAACTTGTGTCAGATAAAGCTGCACACATTGGTAAAAGGAACTGAGAAGCTTGGAGGCTTATAATTCAGATCCCTACTTGGAGTTGTCCACTTCAGCATTAACATATTCAGATTTTGGTATTGAGCAATAAAATTATTTTTGTGTTGGCTTCCTGCAGGTGCTTCACAGGAAACACCGTCCAGTGAAGGGAATTAATCGCTGCTTTTCATGGGAAGCAGCTGCAGGAACTGTTGAACTGTAGTCCATAACAGTAGCTTGGCTCTGAGGGGTAGGGTCAGACAATGGTCTAAATCTGCTTTTGGACTTTTTTTTTTAATTCTTTATAATCACTGGATTAGTCGTTTGGAGTAGAGCTGCAGTTGCTTTTTAGCTTGGTCATTTCCCAGAGATGAATAATGCATATGCTATGTCTTTCCTATTGTCTTGCCACCATCCTCTGTCAAGAAATCATGTTATAATTTAAATCTAGCTCTGCCAATATGAGAAGAAGCTGGAGCCAGCTGGTGTTGAGCATCTGTGCTTGATAAATGACCAAAACATTCATTCACTTACCAAAAATTGTGGGCTGTTTGTTTTCTATTAACAGGCTAATCTATAAACATACAGTTTACATCTGTCTTTATTTTTCTCAGAGCCTTGGACCCCCCCCCCCCCCCCCCCCCCCCCCCCCCGTTAAGAACTGACTTTTAACCTCACTAGATTCCAGAATAAAACCTATACATAGTATGCGTATTAGCAGACTAAGCCACCATGCACACTAACCTGGGCCTTCACAAAGAGCCATTCATACTGCACTAAATATGTTTACAGTTTTTTGTTTGTTTTCTCGTCTCCAGCATGCCTCAGCTCCCCCGTCATTTTGAAGCTTGTAATGTGGAGATGCAGAATATGTGTTTGTGTCAGTGTTACTAAAAAAACATGCACAGACTTTTTAAGTATTACGGGGGGGGGGCATACCTGTCTCTTTTTTGTTCCTCTCTGCTTTTCTTCTCAGAAATGAGACTTTCTTTTTTCTTCAACATTTCCTTATTTCCACAGTCCCTTCTTTTATGCGCTATCTTCTCCCCTCTCTCTCTCTCGCTACTAAAGATACCATATGGTTATGGGCACCAAGCTTGTTGGGGTGCTGGGTGGAAGAGGGGGGATGGGAGGCCCAGGGGCTGTTTCCATCCTTTAGCGTTTTGTCTTTCTCCTGCTGTTTTCCCCGTCCTTGCCACCCCCCTTCCCTGTAAATTAGGTCAGTATGAGGGAGTCATCATATTGACCCAGGGCTTGTGGTTCTTCTCCAGGTGATTTTGTTTTCTGTCATTACTTGGTCTTCATCCCTATTTCGTGCTTTCTTCACCACTCCCCTTTTTGTTTCTGTAGTTACCTGGCTTTGCTCTTCCTTTGACTAAAATAGGGAAAAAACTGCAGTCTGACTCTCCTGCTGAATCCAGAGAGTCATGTTTAAATTTTTTTATTTTTTTTTTTTTAAACTTCACTTTTTACCACACCGCTGCCAAAACAAGCATTCCAGCTGCACAGCGCATGTGATCCTATTCAGGACCACAGTGGAAAAACTCATCTCCACTGCTAGACACAAAACTCTGTATACCTTCCCCCTAACAGTCATATCACAGGCAAGTTTTTCTTCTAGCTCTGAGGTGAATTACAGCACAGAGGGGCAGTGGAGAAGTTTGGAGGATGTTAAATGGTGACTTTAGAGAACATTATGCCTGCATCAAAATAATGGTGCCGTTGCTTTCTGTTCTACATGTGAATTCTATCATTATGTTCATATCCAGAATAATTTTTAACCAGATTTTCAAAGAGCATATCAGCGTGCCCCTCCAGTAGCTGCAGTTATGCAGGTAGTTTAAAGAGGACAAAGACGACTGGGTATTACATAATCAAGAGTGCCGCAGCTGTTGACATGCAGTTATCTGTGAAGGTGTTAACCATTAAACATGACATTCATATTCTCAATTTGAGCCCTGAGTTAATGAGAGAATCTACAGTTCACACAGGTTTTGAGTGTCAGCCTGTCACCATTCATGATGCACTTGTGTGATCAAATGATCACTCTGGAAACATTTTTTTTGGAGCTTCTTTGTTGCAGGTTGGGGTCATCACCTGAAAACAGAGGTGGCTCAAGTATCATCAGTACTCAAAAGAAAGTAGTTGTATTTAGGGCTGCTAGGTTATTGCAAAAATCATTATATATGATTATGATGCTATAATACTAATTATAATATAGTTTTGCAATAACCTTAAATTAAAAAATTGTGGTCTGAAAATTGACTTTACTTTTTATTTTTTTTTATGTTTATTAAGTTGTTTTTTAATTGAGTGGATTTAATTGAAGCTGATTAAAAATTTTAACAGTAAAAAGTCATAGTTTTATCACAGTTATTCTGGTTTAATAAATGATGGAAGCCAAAATTGTAATTGATGTTAAAGCTTGATTAAGTGTGCAGCCCTGTTTGTACTGTGAAAGGTGGTACTGGATTCTGGTGAAAGGTGGGATGGTTTCAGGATGGTCATTCAACACAGTTGAAATGTCTGAATTAAATATTTTACCATTTCTACTCTCTGCTTTTTTTATGTCTGTTGTTAAACTTAAACTTAGTCTGCTGTCTTATGCGATGTAATTATCGCAAAAGTGAATTTGTAAACGAGGCGTGCTCAAGTTCAGTTCACCTTCCAAAATGGATATTTTACATTCTGAATAAAAGTTTATTTTAATTATTATTATTTCACGTGCCATGAATTGGATTAAGTTATTTGTGAGCACAGATTTCCAGCTCTGTTATTTTTTGTTTTGTTTGTTGTTTTTTTTGTTTTTTTCTCTCTAGTGGCTTAGAATAAATTACTTCCTGTTTGTATTCTATTTCTGTTAGTGTCTCATGTTTGTATTATATTTGCGACTCAAACGGGTTCAGAAAATGCCTGACTGGGCTACATTACATCTTTAAAGTGAGTGGAGGAAAAATTTTGATTCCTTCGATACAGAAAAATGGTCATTCACAGTCTCAGCTGTTTGTCGAGTCAGCAGAAACACAGTAGATGACTTCACTGATCTTTAAAAAAATATATTCAGAATGTAAGAATCAAATTTAATCCTCAGCACATTTGTTGTCTTACCACTGCTCTTACTGATGTGGAAAACAGACTGTGGCTATGTGATGATACAGTCATTTTTGTGTGTGGCCTGCTTTAACCCTTTTATTTTTCTCACTCTGTTTGTAGGTGGCATTGTTGGGGATAGATATCTGCGGGGCATTTGTGGACCGCATGGGAGAGCGGTTTAAAGGATACCTCGGCACAGGTGACATGTCTTACCCATCTCCACCCTCTATTTTCTTTTAGTAGTCATCTAAGTTTCATTGCAAATAGATCTTTATCTCTTTGTTCCTTTATCATAAGCAGCGATTTTTTTTTTTTTTTTTTTTTTTTTTTTTTTTTTTTTTTTTTGTGTCAAGGAAGTTTTTGTCTGGCCTTTTTGAATTCAGAAGTGTTACAAAAACAATATTGCAGTCCATTACACTAGATGTAGTGTGACTCTTCAGCATTTTGACATATGTCCTTCCATTTTGTCTCTCACTTCCACTTTGTGGTTCCTCTGAGACAGTCCAGCAGCACTGCAGCCTGGCACCATGACGTCTATTATGCATCCCTATATTTAGGCCCTACTGTAGCTCACTCTAATACACCCCAAAACCACACCTCGATTCATGACCTCAGGGACTAAATCTCATATCAGATTTCATGCTCTGCAAGTGTGTATTTGTGTGTTATGTTGGTGCCAGACCTTGTGGGTGCCCGCTTAAGGTGTCACCAGCTGTCTTTGTCAGCCACACTGGCCCTTGTCACCGGCAAACCTGCTCAACCCCGCTGTGCTACTCTGGGAGGGCTGGACTGGTCACACTGTGTAAAGTCTGCCCACACACACACACACACACACACACACTTATGGTCAGCTGTAGTCATATAGAAAGTGTTGGGATAAAAAAAAGTGTGTGTGTTTCAGATTGATGGTAAAAACATCTCTCTGAGCCGATGCCAGCCCTGGAGACTCCCTCCATCTGACTTCCATTTCTCCTTTCCTTCCCTGTGTTCCCTCCTTCTCTCTTCACCCATCCTGTTCCACACACACCTACCCACCCACACATACACACTGAGGGAAGGATGATGAGATCATTGAGACTGAGTGATTGTATTGATCTACAGGCCTGATTTATTGCACAGGGCAGCTGCAATTACACTGTTCATGTGTGTGTGGGTGAGTGTACGCATGTGTGTGTGTGTACATTGAAACTGTGCAGTGACCATCCTGCCAAATAGCTCCCTTGTGTGAAGTGGAAAAGGAAGTGAAATACACACATCATGACAGGCTTTATTTTGACTTAGTTATATTTTGTTGTTTACAGTAAAAATGAAGAGACACGACTAGCTGGTTAGATTGCTCTGTAGAAGTGTGTGTATGTTTTCATCTTTACTGAAACAAATGACGTCATGTGCAACAATGGCCCCCCTGTCAGTTTTTCTGTTTGAGGTTATTGTCCTTGTTGCCAAGGCAACCAGATGTTGTGGTAGTGTACAGTGTACACACACAGAAATGACAGACACACACACACACAAAGGAGAAAGACAGATGACATCACTGTATCACTCCCCCCACTGATGTTTCATGCTAGGAATGTGGGTATGTGTGAGTGTGTGTGTGTGTGTGTGTGTGTGTGCCTGTGTGTGCTCATGCCATTTTGTTGTATCTCATTGCATGAATGTCAAAGGGAGGTTTGGAGTTTATATAACACAGAAAGTTTGCCAGAGACCATTCAAACCTTTGTATCATCTGTATTTTGGACTTTGAGGCTGACCATGTTGAAACAAAAACAGCGCTCTACACTTTCTGACCTGAATCTGTGTGTAGCCAGAAGCTACTGGATTGTATAGATTGAGATCTTTTAAAAACAGCTATATAGCTTTATTCAAACAAGATACAGTCCTAAAACATTGTCAACCAAAGAAAATCTCCCAACTGAAATTGTACCTACAATCCAAATGATTGGTCAGTGATGCTAGGTGGGGATGTATTATCTCTAGATTAAGCTGAATGCTCATGGTATCCTTTCTAGCCTAAATGAATTATAATATAATAGACATAAAAAATCTTGTATTTGCAGCATATTCAGATGAAGACTTATGCCTATAACCTCTGTTCCCTGAAGGAGAGGAACGAGGTACAACACAGAATATGGGACACACATACACACCTCACAGATCAGCCATCGAACCAAGGTCAGACCACCACTGCCAAAGGGCATGGCAGATCCAGCAGATAGGACATAGTGTTGCATCCAGTCAATAGAACCAAACAAAATTGTGCAGTGATGACCAACTAGCTGCAGCACCTTCTGGGACTGACAATCTGAAAATGACTTGTGCAGCAACAGATGAGGGGAAGCAGTGTCTGCTGCTGGAGCCTCTTTCCACTCAGTCCCACAGCTTAGAGGACTGAATCGTCTTCCTCCTAGGTGCCCAGTCTCTTCAGAAGCCTGAAGGTGGACCTTTGCTCAGAGGCCACAGCAGCATACCCACAGCAGCAGATGGCACTGCTCTCTTGTGGGTAGGCGCCAGAATTGCAGGCGTGCGAGAGCCAGCTGCAAGCTTGGACTTCATACCACATCTGGGGATGATACTGCACAAAGCCTCTGTTTGCTTTTCCTCAGCTTAAATTTAGCCCAAATGGCTTTGAATGGTTGCCCAAATAACCCGTCAGCAGACACTGGTTTGTCCAAGTAAACTACTCTGTCCCAGAACATCAGAGAGTGTGTGCTGCAGCATCAGCACGGGACATTGATTGAATAATCCTTGCCTTTGGACTCAGGCAAAGCTGGGTCCCTAGACTTGGAGAGAAGGTCATACAGCAGTCTTTCCCAGCACTTTCCACAACCTGTCTTTCCACTGTTGAGCTGGACCTGGCGACAAAATGCACAGGCTTCGGGTTCAGTCAACACTCTCCTAGCATAGACAATCCTCAGGCACATGGGGCATGCCTCATGCTCGTGCAAAGAGAAGCTGCACCCCTGAGGACAGGGATGAACTGAAGATATATTTTTTTTTTTTGGTTTGGTACTCATACCAAAACACAAATTATAAAAAAAAAAAAAAATCCTGCAGAGTAAACATGAAATTAGCACGTCACGGGCAGCCCACACACCAGCTGAGCAGTGGTGGCTAACACCAGCAGGGGCAGTTAAGCTAACTTCAAGTCTGTGCACTAGCAGTAGCTACGTAGCCCAACTTGGCAGAGGTGTTCTTAGCGAAGTGAATAGTGTAAGAACTGAGGGGTTGACTGTGATGATTCTGAGACTTTTTCCCTTTGCAAGGGAGGAGGCTTCACGTCCAGCTTGGTTTAGGTGGAGCTTCTGCTGCTATTGGATGATGGAGTCGGTGAAACTGTTGCTAGTTGCGTCTGCAGTTTGGGGGAAAAAACTCTCATAGCATGGGCAGCCAAAGGTTATGTTGTGTAACAGTGCACCAATCTCATCCACTTGCAGGGTCGAGCAAAGTTATCTTAGCTAGGGATCAATAAATAAAAGTTTATTTAACATTAACAGCACATTATTAGTCATTTGATATCATAGTTCACAAGAGGTTGGTGTCATATTTTACTGTTTTCTGAAAATATTTCTGAATATATCATTACCACACTTATAATTTGTCTGTGACCAGATTATTCCACTAACTCAGCTTTCTTATTTTGCCATTGAAAGTGTCAGAGCAGGTGGAGTTTTGAGTAAACCTGTTGACCTTTTGCATAAAAATTAGATGAATGCCTATAAGGAAATACCCCTATTTTATTTATTTAAACCTAAGTTCTATCAAAAAACAAGGCATCGACTGCCAGATACCCACATATAAACTCTGATTGGGGTGGATTTGGCCCACAGACCTGATGACCTTGGTGGAAGAAACTAATATTCACTAACAAAAAGAAAAAAAATTCTGGATTTGTCATTTTTCTTAATAGAAATGGGTTTTATTTAGCAGTCAAGGTTGATGATACAGATCAGTTATGTCAGGATCTGGATGCACTGGCTTTCTTTTTTTTAGTTGGGTCAGTTTATTGTTAGTTTAGTTAGTGGGATTTGTTAACTACAGTACACAATATCACCAGTCCCTAATTTAATTTAAATTAAAAACTGCCACATACCTATTTACCTAATATTTAAGATGAAAATACACAGTATTTTAGCCTGCCTTCTAGCAGTGTTCCTCTTTTGAGAGGATTAGAGTAACTTACAGTCCTTATAGCTTGGTTTCCAACATTTAAAGACTCTTTTTTTTTTTTTTTTTTTTTTTTTTTTTTTTTTTTTTTTTTTGAGTCACGGTCCATTTCTCATTTCTTGCCCTCTCGTTCCTCTTTTCTTGTCAGAGCCCGTGGTGTTGATGGTTGTATTACTTAAAAACTCTCAGACCACGCTAAATGTACTGTATAGTGCTGTTTTGTATGTGTGCGTGTGTGTGTGTGTGTGTGTGCGTGTGTGTGTGTGTGTGTGTGTGTGTGTGTGTGCGTGCGTGCGCGCGTGCACGTGTGTGTGTGTGTGTGTGTGTGCGCGTGTGTGTGTTAAGCACTCCACTTGGGGGCAGTCTTTATCGTTGACATTTCAATCCTGTAGAGGTTCAGTGTCATGTGTGACCTTGTTTCTCCTGTATGTGACAGAGGTGCATAGTGAACTGTGTTTTTCGTACACTGACTCTTACTCACCACCCACACCCTCGCTCTCTCTCTCTCTGTGTAGTGTTGCCAGCCCTGGTGGACAGGCTGGGTGATGGGAAGGACCAGGTCAGGGAGAACAGCCAAGCCCTCATCCTTCGCTGCATGGAGCAGACTACCTCGCCCATGGTGAGTTTCACGCATACGTACAAATCATAGCCTGAAGAGGCAAATCTACAGTGCTATACAGTGCACCACGTGTAGATGCAAGCCACCTCCATATCAGTAATGCATTATCATTATTACAGTGGAAATGCACTCTACCTATCAGCTCCCTCTTGTGGGTATTAAAAAAATTACATAGACGACATCTCTGTTCTGTTTTGTTTTATTTACACACACTACAGATGCACATCTCCACAGATTGTGACCTCCTCTGTACTGTGTTATCTGCTCATCCAATGATAGCTGCCTGATAGGACCTTGTTCTGCTCGGTCCTACTGACACCACTTTTTCTCTCACTCACGCCCTTATTTTTCCTCATTCTCCTTCATGCAGTATGTTTGGGAAAGGCTACTTCCTGGTTTTAAGCACAAGAACTTCCGCTCTCGGGAAGGAGTCTGCCTCTGTCTCAGTGCCACGCTCAGCACGTGAGTAACCTCTTGAATCTGTTACACTTCCAGAATGAAATGGGAACTGTATTAAATATCAACATATTTTCTTTCTCTGTGTTAAATGTCATATTTTAGTCTTTAAAGTGAATTCATAATGTAGTGTATATTCTAACAATCCTACACTGCTTTGATACCTCTTCAGTCTGAGTTAATAAATGTTTGGCTCAGTGACGAGTGCACAGAGCTGTTACTCACACCTTCCATGACCCATTTTGTTTGCTCAAGAAACACACATGTTCTGTGTCTCCAGGTTTAATCCTCTTAACTGTTTGCGTGACTCTGAGGTGGTGCACGTTTCTTCCCATAAATTTACCAGTGTTTTGTATCTGAAAATGTTGCTGGCCTAAATGGGGGTTTTAATTATCTGCACAATATCGCATTCAGTTGTTATTTAGATTTAGGCAGAGTAGGTTTTTGGAGCGCAGGAATGTAGTTATGACAGGTTGTGTGTGTAGGATCCCATGCAGCCAGTGACTGCAGGGGCATTTCTGTCTATAAAGGTACTTGTTTGTTGCTGCTTGTCCACAAAAGTGAAGATCTGTGCGGTTTGGCCTGTACTCTATTTTCCACCTTAAGCTCACCCACACACAGATCAAATTTAGACTATTAGAATTGCTGTGCTAATTTTAGTATCTTTTTGCTAATGGAAGGTGACACTGTTATGCTAAAGGCTAAGCTGCTATGCAGTAGATGTGCTGAGGATGTGTGTTTTACTTACCCTGGTATCATTAAGAATGAGTAGAGTGAGTAAAATATGGCACAGAAATGGGGTGCTTCTGGGTTTTCACATATTTTTATTTGTTGTTGTGTGTGTTTTCCACATGGTTGAGGAAAAAAAATTTTTTTAATAAAAACCTGAATTCTTTGCTTTCGGAGTGAGGGGATCAGGTGGCTCTGTTGTGCAGGTAGAGGGGGGGATGGGTGTGGTTTTGGTCCATTTGTCCGCTTGGAGCACCAGGTCAATGCAAATAAGCAAAAAGTTGCTGTGACTTTCACTTCCATCTCAGTGCTCTCAGGTGCTCCTTCCCTTCAGAGGAGTTTCAGAGTTGTAAAAAGTGCACCATGGTGCATTAGAGATGTTCTAGCCAACCACACTAATAGTCTAAATTTGATCTGTGCGTGGTATAACAGTTAGTGCTCTGAAAGCTCAGCATGATAGTTTTTTCAAAACAGAAAATAAAAATAAATTCTTTGTGTGGGGTTATATATATGTGATGTATGTAGTATCAAGTTGGGAGCTCCCAAATATTATCCAATGTCTTCTAGATTGTATTTGGATTTTAAAATGTCAGTTTACCTGAGAATAGTTTTTCCAAATTCCTAAAAGTATTTTCAATACAAGGAGCGAGATTTTAATTAGAAAGCAACACCAGATATTAGTACATGTCACAATTAACTGTCAGCTCTCTGTTTGCCTTTACACCCCCCCCGCAGGTATGGAGCCCAGCCGCTGAGCCTCAGTAAAATAGTTCCTCATCTCTGCTCTCTGACAGGAGACCAAAACCCACAGGTAAGAGCTGCAGCAGCATTATACATGATTACATGACTATGTTTTGGACAATTGCACCTTTTGAGTCTGTTTGTTTTGAATGCATGTGGCTAGTTGTTGTTTCTTGTACCAGTTTGTTGCTAAGTCTTTGGTTCAGCTCTCAGCAGTCAGTGTGTTGGATTTCATCTTAAAGCAGCTCTGTGATTATTACTGTTATTAGTGAGGAGATGTGCCCCCCCCCAAGCTTCACTACTGAATCATGAGCACCAGCACCCAGTTGTTAAACCACGCAACAGTATTATCTGTGTGTGTGTGTGTGTGTGTGTGTGTGTGTGTGTGTGTGTGTGTGTGTGTGTGTGTGTGTGTGTGTGTGAGTGAGTGAGGGAGGAATAGAGAGAGGTTGGTTTAACCTCCTGTAGAGTTGCACCCCAAAACTGAAATCTGCTTCTGTCTTCTACCCAATGATTATCTACCCACATACTGTCCTGGCCAATCAACATCCTAGAAAGGCTTACCCACCCTTGGGTGCTGAGAATCCCTTCAACAATATCCTTGTAGCCAATCGCAACAGTGTTCACAGCATAATGAGCAAGTCATATAGCTCCCATAGGAGGGAAAAGTATGGTCTCTCTGAAGTTTATATTTTAGTGTGTTTATGTTCACATCTCTTGGTCTGTGTGAGTGTAATCTTTGTCAAATTACGAGGGAAAATTTATCCCAATTTCAGCAAACACACAGATAATTTTTTAATAATGTGCTAGGTAAACCAGCAGTTAAATCTTTTTCCACGTGTTTATATATGGAGGCTTATTAAATTGGTCAATGTCTGCTGTGTGTAGGTACGTGAGGCGTCCACAACAACACTGGTGGATGTTTATCGTTACGTTGGAGAGAAGGTCAGAGCAGACCTTGGAAAAAGAGGGCTTCCAGCTGCACGGTGAGTTTTTACTTCTTCACTGGTGAGCTCTCCCTTTTGTGAGTACTGATAGTATATATAATTTTTGTGTGTGTATGTTTGTTTGTTGTGGCCTGTGTTTCTGTGGAGTCCCTTGGCCTTGGCAGTCAGTCTGTCCCAAGCCACACCATGCACCACTCTGCCCTTCACACACACAGAGGCACTTTCATCCAGAGCACAATGCCTACTGAATGAGGGAGGAGGGTGAGAGGGTGCAGCCCGGGGTACAAAGGCATTGGGTGGGGTAACAGAATTGGGAGTTAAAACTGGAGAAAGTGTGTGTTGGAGTCATCAGAAGAGGTTCAGTGAGTGGGTTTTGTCCTGCTTTGGTCGTCCTGGCTACATGTGCGGGGTCGAGGGTTGTTCTGAGCACACAGCGACCGCTCTTTCTTTCCCTCTTTCTCCCATGTGAGGGATTCGAGCAACAGCCAGGGTCGTTGCTGACTGCTCAGCATGAGTCTTGCGTCTGTGAATGCTGGCTGTGGTCATGTGTCATGTGTTGTGCATATTAAGCCAGTCTGTCTCCAGTGTAAACACACTGTCTGAATGTGTGGGATTTACAGTCTGGTGTGTCTGTCTGCCTTCATTTAAATATCAGAGGTCTGACAGATGCAGTGATTTAAAGCTTGTACTCATTCTTCCTCAACAGATATAGTATACAATTACGGTTGAATTAAAGAAGGAAGAATAGTTGTGTGCACGTACATAGTATTGCAGTATGGTGGTATCGCAATTTTACTGATCACAACTCTCAATTTTTGTAAGTGATGTTTGAACCAGCTTCAGGTCTGCTGCAGGCAAACAGCCTTAGTATAAAACCTGACCGTGTTTTTTTTTCTAAATATGAGTCATTCCATGAAAAATCAATCAGTGCCTCCTACCTGACCCCTCCATCTTATTTTATTTATTTATTTTTACAATAATGTCAGCATATTTAATGAAGCCACGCAAAATTTTACCTTCATATTATGAATTTTTGTGCTCTATAATTTGTGTTATCTATTTATTTTATTTATTTTTGAGCCCTCAGAACAGTTCATTAGGTATCCTCATGAAGATTTCAGGCCTAAAAACATGTTAAAAGCTCTGTTAAAAAACTGCAACCAGATCAATTTCACACCCACTCCATGTGTCTGGAAATGCTGGAAAAAAAATAATGCAAATTATAAAGCACAAAAATTTCCACCCCCTATAATTTGAGAACCTGTAACTTAGAAGTTTTTGCATGCCTTCATTAAATATACTAAAGTTATTATACAAAAAAAAAAAATCAGTTGACTATGAGGGAGTCCAGTGGGAATTGTTTTATTTATTTTTTTATTTAATTGATTTCATATGGAATAATTCAAAGGGTTACTGTCTGGAAAGTGAGGCTCTGGCCAGGATCTTGCTGACTGGATCACATCATCTCTGTTGAGGTAGCATCAGATAATGGCGAGAAAGATGAAGTCATAACAGAGAAATAATTGTTGAAGGCTGAGATTTAAAGGTGTGGGGAAAAGAATGTTAAAGTTTGTAAACTGTGAAAGCAGCAGGGTTAATTATCAGAGAGTGGCTGCCATATTACATATTCTTTTTAATACCAATCAGACATGCATTTCTAAAAATCTGTGTAAGATATGTCCTGCACACAGCTGTCGTTGCTGTAGCTGGAAGTAAGTGAATTTTACAATTTGGTGGTTAAAATGGTTAACCACCATTTCAACCACCAGTGGCGTGAACACTGATGGTACCAATTAAATTATTAAAGATTATTCCCCTAAATTAGGTTTATCCTTACAGCAGTCTCAAAATGTTCAGATCATAACTGGAAATCATTTAAATTGTTTAATCTGCTCAGTTTTCAGTGAACTATACATATAGACATGCATAACTTATGATCCTCAGGGCCCCACGGAAGTTCATAGACAAGTTAAAGCTGCTGGCAAACACTACCTGGATTTGGTAAACAAGGGTTATGAATAGGACTCTTATTGAGTTAAATTAAAAACCTCTTTTAAATGACACCTTGGTGAATGAAGACACCTAAAACTGGAACTTAGTAGCAGTGTGTCTGGAAGTACAGTTGGGTTTGCAGCTTCCTATAAGTAGGTCAAATGCTGGTTGAGTGAGCATTCATCAGGCCTGCGTCACGTGGTTTGAATTGGAGATGTGTTACCTGAAAGATGCAAGTCTTCTCTGCTGGACACAGACTGACCCTTTTTTCCAGTGACCGTGGTAAAAAGGTGGCATCCTTGAGTTAAGAAATAGGAAGAGGGAGGGAATGCATGCAAGTGGGATGAGAAGGAGAGACATAGAGGGGGGAGGAGCAGTGTTGCTGGCTGTCTGTTAGCCACGCAGCCCCTCCCCCTCTGACAAGTACGTGTGTGTCCGTGTATGAGAGGGAGGTTATGTAAAGGGTAACTGAATCTCTTTGCTGTCTGTCACACAAACTGGCCCACTTGACTCTGTCTTACTCATGCAGACACACAAAGACACTGCCTGAGATTTCACTGCATGTACTGCTGCTTAGGTTTTTCAGTTGGCGGTTGCGCTTAGCATATACAGTATGTATGTGTGACAGTAGGTGGTGCTTTGTCGCATGCCCGTAGCATGCTTTGGTTTCTCGCCGTTTGGCTTCCCCTCTCTCACAAACACACACACACACACACACCCTCCCTCCCTCCCTTCCCGTCTTCTTTCCTCCCTCCCTCTCAGAGCCACTGCACCATGTTGGATACAAAGAGCTGAGGGGATCTGAGGACCAGAGTGTGTCACCAGCATGGGAGCTAATGCAAGATTGCGTAGCAACGCAGCAACCTATTAATCAGCCCACAGGGAAATACTGAGGCAAATTAGCACTGAAGACTAAATGCTAGATCTTTGCTGAAACAAATAATGTACAAAATGCTAGTGAAAGAAAGGGAACCACGTGAAAATGGTACACAGCTGAGGAGCTAGTTGCAACGCTAATCGTCACTTATCAGAAGCTGCTTAGCTGTCTGGCGGTTGTGGACCGGCAACCAGACAGCAAAAGACAGAGACAGAAAGAGCACGGTGTGTATGGTTCTAATTGTTGTGTGTTCCCATTTATGGTTAACCTTTTTGCAAGGAGACATTAAGGCATGTTATTTGCGTCATGTGTGATTGTGTCTTTTTTGTTTTTTGTCTTTCCATTTCTCCATTTACAGGGTGACTTGTGTAAAGCTTTTTTTTTTTTTTTTTTTTTTTTTTTTATCTTGACATGACTGTAGATTGAGATCGATGTCTGCCCTGTTATTATGCTGACAGTCCTACCTGCAGACTGGGCTAGTGATTTCATGTGTGTGTCTGATGCTAGTAGGATGTTATAAGAGGACACTTGGGGTGATGCTGCTGCAGCTTCATGAGTGTGACTGCCATAATAGACACACCCACCCACCATCAGACAGAAAGGCATGCAGACTGTCCACATGTTGCTGCTGCTTATAGGCTCATTTGGGATTCTTAGGACCTTGTTTGTGTCAAACATCTCTGTGGGGCGTTTGTGTGTATGTGCATTTTCATTGTTGGTATCTTTAAGGTAACAGAGTACTGTCATTTCCTCATTTAAATATTTTTAGTTTGACTGCTTTGGTTATTTATTAACATTGTACTGTATATCTGTGCTCAGCACTTACCTTTCTTTTCTCTCTCTCTAGGTTACAGACGATATTTGCTCGTTTTGATGAAGCCTTGAATTCAGGCAACATGGCTCTCAGCCCGAGTCACGGTCAGTGCGTTTTCTCATTTACTTTGTCACACTTGAATTGGATAGCCACCAAGTTGAGTCACATTCTCAAGATGGTTTGTTGTCATGTAGCGGGTGTGTTTCATAAGAGAGCAAAATTGTGTGTGTTTCAGGGGGGTTTGCTTGTGCTTGTGTACGTCTAAATCTGCATGTGCTCTTGTAGTTGTCAGTTTGTTGCCATGAGCTCCTGTAAGAAGTCCTAACAGGATTAATGGTTTAGCGTGTGTGTGTGTGTGTGTGTGGGTGCGGGTGTTTTTACAGAGCCAAACCTGAGCTGAAGGCTGCTGCTCAGTTTTCCCCTCTCCAGCAGTAAGGTGGTGTGTGTTGTTTGACCGTGGTCAATTGTAATTGTATTGATAATGCCCCCCAAAGTGATCTTTCACTCTGTAGTTTTCCCTTTTCAGATTGTAGAAGTAGGTCAAGTTACACCTCAGGGATTCATTGACACCATGCACAAATGAAAATACAATTTTTTTCCCTGAAGGTGTGTGTGTGTGTGTGTGTGTGTATATATATATATATATATATATATATATATATATATATATATATATATATATATATATATATATATATATATATATATATATATATATATATATATATTATATAAAGAAGTGTGATTTTTAGACATGATGCTTATTAAGTGTGTCTGAAAAGCCTTTACTTAATACTGATTTAAAACATGATCTTTTCTTTGCAAGTTTTGGCTGCAGGTCATTCAGTTCCCAAGAGAATTAATTTTTTTAGCATTAGTTACAGTAAAATATGCAGACTTGAAAGGAAAAGTATGAGATTGGGTATTTGGCATGAGCACACACCCTGAGCTGAGGTATCAGAATATAATTTAAAAGAGAAAACAATGAATCAGTAATTTCCTGTTGTTTCTCCCATCTTATCATGTCACTTTACAAACTGCAGTCACGCTGCCTTGATGTATGATAATTTATTCAGTTACAGAGACCAAGACTGCCTTTATCTTTCTGGGTTGTGCGACTATTTTTCTGGTTGATAACAGCTCTTGTGGAACTGTTGCTAATTGGAAAATCAGAAGCATAGAGCTGCATAAAGGCTAAATTACCTGAGAGTGTGGATTAGGATCTTAAATGGCTGATAGTGGTTTCCAGTAAAAGGCATCACCAGTATGAAAAGTATAGATTGTACATTTAAAATCTGGTTATGTGTGCCAGTGTTTTTTAAACTTACTTAACAACAAAGGTCAAGGCAGTTCAGATTATCTGTGCAAAGAAGCCTCTATCAAACATGCGATCAGCCCTTCTTTTAAATGCATTCACTGATGAAAGCCCTTTTGATAGACTGCAGCATCTAGACCTCCTTTTTTTTGTCTGTTTCTAATTTGCCACTCAACGAGCATATGCTGTGCCTCCATTGCCTTATTGGACGCTCTGCTCCAGATCCCGCGCTCTTTTGAAGTAGGCCAACTTTCTTGACATTCTCAGTCTACCTGAATCCATAAGACAGGTAGCTTTGACAATACTGTCTACAGTCTTTTCTTCTTTCTCCAGGTAGCAATGCGGTCTGCACTGGTAGTTAGTTTTGTTTTGCTCCAAACAAGAGAGTGATGGGTTTTTTTTCTCCTTTGCAGATTTTGCTGTCAGCTCCTCGCTGCCAGTCACTGCCTTTGATTTTTCACACACTCATAATTTCCACCATCCAGCAACTGTGTGAATAAACTGGGGTTCCCTTTTGAAGTTTTTAAAGCATATTTTGAGGGCGCAGAATTTGATTCCGTATGGAAAATGAGTGCATGCAAAGTACTTTTGGAGAAAATCAACATCTTATTCATTGCATTTTGTTCAGTTGCATATTGCATTAATAATGTGTGATTGTCACAAGATCCTTCATCACATTTGGGAACCACTAATGTGTACAGACTATTTAGTACTTTATAAATTGTGATAGCAACAGAGTTAGAAGATTATGACTATTATCTTACTGAACTGTTTGCCAAATTTCAGGAAAATTGAATTCCTGACATGTGGCTTCAAGCTGAGTTTGTGCTCCCTCTGAGGTCAGCTGGGTCTGCTGTTGGTGTCTGGCAGAGGCTGTCATTGGATGATATACCTTTAGGCTGTCCTGTCACTTTATCTGTCTACTAGCGACAGCGGTGAGTTGGTGCTCGACAGGCTGTTGCAGCCGGTTTACTTGGAGGGAGACATGGGGTGAGACATGAGGAAGCGCTCATAGCATGTAGGGCTGTAGCTGCTGTCTCTGAGGGCAAAAGTGAAATGAAGGGAGTGTGACTTTTTGAATCCCACTTCTTCCCAATTGCTTAGTGCTGGGTTGTGTAGTTGTTGTGATGAATTGTTAATGTCTTTTTTCCCTTTGGTTGCTGGGTTTTTTGTTTTTCATTGTTTAGTATGCGTTGTCATCTATCATGTGCTTTTCCCAGGATGAAAGCAGTGATTGTTTTCAGACAAAATATTCATTTGTTTTGCCTCTCACTTTGTTTAAACTTGCTGTGATTGGTTGTTGGGCTGTGAAGCAATTGAATGTGCCCTGGGCATCAAAAAGGCATTCAAATGGGTCAGGTGTTGGTTTCACTGCTGGTTTAATGTTTTTTTTTTTTCTAACTGCCCTTCTGCTGATAAGCCCTTTCAAAAACTTCAGAAATGTTATCTGTACACCCCTGATTGAAACAATTACTTGTTTAAACAGGTCACTGTAACAATGCTTTCTTCACCCAACCAGCAGCCCAGACCTCTAAATTGTCAAAAATATTTCAAATAAAAATGTAAATGTTGTATTTTGTACTACCTCATGAGGTCTTAACATGTATTTGCCAAATACACATTAAAATCTTAATATGAAATTAGGTGAAAAGTAAATGAAGCTTTCAGGTAAATGTGAAATAAAGCCAAAAAAAAAAAAATTAAATGTATTCCTCTGAACTCTTCCAAGAATACTGTATTTGTTTATTTATATTGTATTTACTTGATTTACCTACTTTATGCACCTTTCTCTACCTTCAGTGTTCTGCTGTCAGGCTGTGCTAGTTTCTCAGTTTCTGTCAGCAGACTTTAGTCTGTGCCTGTCACACTGTTTGTGTTTGTGTGCGTGTTTGTCAGCCCAGGGGAAACACTGGTATCAATAATACTCAAGTATAAGTACAAACAAACTGGGAGTCAGTTTTGTTTGGTGCAAGGGTATATGAGCCATATATGTTATGGCAACTGGAGTCAGAGTGAAAGAGACCAAATTTGTCAACATTTCAATCTAAAAAATTGTGCATCAAATGGCATCAGTTTCTTCATCCTCCAGGAACTGCCTGCATACTCTCACCACACAAGGCCGGGCATTGTAGTGCACTAGGAAGAACCTGGTGCATGATGTAGGTATGCTATGGCAAATACCAGTCAGACTCCACGGTGCCGGGCACAGGGCCCATTAGAGGGCATCAGGCCCTCATGCCACCCTCATAAAGTCTGTTTCTGATGGTTTGATCAGAGACATTCACACCAGTGACCTGCTGGAGGTCATTTTGTAGGGCTCTGGCAGTGCTCATCCTGTTCCTTGCACAAAGGAGCAGATACCAGTCCTACTGATGGGTTAAGGACCTTCTGCAGCCCGGTCCAGCTCTCCTAGAGTAACTGCCTATATCCTGGAATCTCCTCCATGCTCTTGAGACTGCACTAGGAAACACAGTAAACCTTCAATATGCAGTGGTGCATATTGATGTGCCATCCTGGAGGAGTTAGACTACCTGTGGAACCTCTGTAAGGTTCAGCTATTGCCTCGTGCTACCAGTAGTGACACTGACCCTAGCCAAAATTAGTGAAAAACCACTCAGAAAAGGAGTGAAAAATGTCAGTGGCTTCCACCTACAAAACCATTCCTGTTTTGGGGGTTGTCTCATTGTTGCCCCTCAAGTGCACATGTTCATTTCAATAACACCAAAGCAGCTGAAACTGAATAACAACCCCCTCTGCTCTATAACTGACCAGAACAACATCCCAGAAGTTTAACTGACTTGATGCCATGCTCTGATTAAAGTGTTCCTTTAAGTTTTTTTGAGAAGTATGTTGTGTCTCATAGGATTGATGAGTTAATCCCAGTATGAGACATTAAAGTGCGCTTGCATTTTTTTTTTGTTCATATATCATATTTATAAGAATTAGCAGGAATCAATTTAACATAATGTTGAATGAGGAAAAATTCAAAAGGGGCTCATCATTGAGAAACCTGGTGTCCATAGGTGTCTGTGTTCACAACAGGGTAAAATCCCACCCTTACTTAAATAGTGTGCAATGTTTTAGTTATCACAGCCATTGATGGGCTGGCTGGGTCTAATATAAAATATGACATGTTCAGGTGGGTTGTGTCATATAGTGACAGGGAGGGAGGGAGAAAGAAGGTAGAAGGGTTGCTGTTGTGTTTCTCTCAAACACATTTGCGCACACACACCCAAGGGTGAAAGTCCTCTAATGCCCTGGCTGTCAAGCTGCATTATGAAGTGTCACAGTTATGGTTGGGACATCTCGCATTGAAGGTGACAGTTGGTTTTCTTTACATATTTTTGTGGGTAATTTGTTAGCCTCAGTTTTGTGTTGCTTTCATAACAACAGAATTAAGAGAGTGTGAAACAATACAAATGAAATGGGTGCCCCAACATCATCTCCCACATCTGTTCCTTTTATGTCTTCTGTGTAGGTTTGTTTTACCTCATAATGGCTGTTAGAATTAGTTTTCAGGTAGCTGTAAGTATAGAAATATGGATAAATCAGGTATCTCTTTAATGCCCCTAGTTGTGGCTGTTTTTTTTCTTTCTTTTCTTTCCCTTTTTTCTATATATCCCATCTTCTTAACACCCCCCCCCCCCCCCCCCCCCACCCCACCCCACCCCACCCCACTTATTTGCAGCTTGTGCTTTAAAACTTGACAGTCTGGTCTTTTGCATTGACCACACTTTCAATCTCCCTGAGTAAACATGACGTGGAAGTAATTGCAGAGGCTTACCTCAGTGAACTTTAGCTACACACCCCGCTGTTTGGCCTTGGCTGCTACCTCAAGTGTGTTTAAGCTTCTTTCTTTGTAATGCCTCAGCTACTACAGCTGGTCATGCCACAGTTGGCATTGTTTGTGCTTTTCTGGGTGCATCCCCTTCCCTGCCTAATGACGCTGAAATGAGCAATAATTGTAATTGTCACTGCTTTTCATGATTATTTTCTAAAATGACAGTAAATAGGCCTTTGCAATTAAAACCAGAGTGATGTTGAGATCACGATTATTAATTGATTTTTTTTTTTTTTTTTTTTTTTTTTTTTTTTGGTGACAAAACATGTTTTTATTGCACATCACACATACAAAACTGTTTTTGCAACCATGTTGTGTAGTATTCCTGTTAATCTGCAAGTCATTGCATCAAAATAAAATTGGTCCTTATTCAGATAAATTCAGTAAATCTCTTAGAAGAAAAATATAAGTAAAAAATTCTACCAAAACTTTCACCTTTACATTGTTCTACAGTCCTGCAGATTAAAACTTCTTTGCAGACAAATAAGGTGTTTATTCACCTGACCTAAGTGCATTTCCTAGAAGCAAAAAGTAATCTGACTCCATTCATTGTACCACCATGTTCATTGCACACACATCTTTGGCTAAATGGAATGTGATTGGTTGGTGATTTCAGTATGTCTTTATGATGAGCTGTACATCTCGCTTTTGACGTCTATGTTGTTGTTGGATCTCATCAGCAACCATTGCATTGTTTTTCTTGGCCTCCATGCATTCATTATACCACAGTTAGTAGTATGTTTTCAGGCAGTTGAATACCGTAGTTATATTGCTTTGCTGTGCAGACACAACTCTGCAGCACTCTTTGCATATGATTTCTTCTGGGTTAACGTCACTTGCCCTAAATCCGAAGTATTTCCACAGTGAATGATGACCTGCTTCTACAATCAAATGTCTGCTGAGCCAGATGTTTGATTTTTTTCAGTTCTATTCAATTTTATTTATAAAGCACCAAATCACAACAAACATTCGCCTCAAGGTGCTTTGTATTGCAAGGTAAAGACCCTACAGTGATACAGAGAAAACCCCCCACAATCAAAACAACCCCCCCCTGCAAGCAAGCACTTGTTGACAGTGGGAAGGAAAAACTCCCTTCAATGGTCTGTTATTTGTTGTCTGTCTTTAATATATTGTAACTCATTACTGTGCAGTGCAGGGAACAGCTGTGATTGGCACATGCAGAAAGATTGTCAGGCAGTAATTTAGGGTTAGATGTAGGGAGCACTTGATTTGCTTTCACTTTGTGTTCTATTTGCAAAGCACACCAATTGTGGGAGGCCAAATTTTGATTAGATTAAAATTTGATTAATTGTGCAACTTCCTGCTTTCTTAAATCTTGTTTGGCACTGAACTTCTAACATCTGTAACATTTTACACTGCTTTTGGTGAGAGAGGCTGCCAAAAAGAGTAGTGAAGTGTCTGACAAAGAATGTGGTGAGCATGAGGTTTTGTTTTTGTTTGTAAAGACTCCTCAACCTCTGAGTTAGGGACACAACCATCACACCATCTGCTAAAACACACACAAGCACACAAATGCGTTCTTACTTGCCCTTGCCCCACATTGCTTTTAGGCCAGCTCTCAGTGTTCACTTGAAGGGGTTTCAGGCAGCTGTTGCTGAGGATAGAGGATAAAGGGGAGGAGGTAGGGAGGCAGGCAAGGAGGGCAGAGGATTGAGGGTGGAAGCTGACAGAGATCTCTGGCAGTAGCCGAGTCACAGCGCTGTGCCTATCACTGCCTCTCCCTGATTCATCATGACAGAGACAGAGAGAGATTGAACAAACAAGGGAGAAACGGAGATAGAGGAGAAAACAAAGGAGAGAACAGAGGGACAGAAGTGAATACAGAGACAACCAGGGGATTTGATCTATAACGCTGTAACTATGGCAGTTGGAGATAATGATAATGGTAAGTGTGTGTGTGTGAGAGAGAGAGAGAGTGTGAGAGAGAGCACGCGCGGGGTTGTGTGTTTAATCTCATCTGACTGTGGATGCTGGCACTCACACAAAGGCTTCCCAGCATATGGTTTTAGATTGAAATCTGCTTAAACTCATTGCACTTTCACCTCAAGTGCTTTGGCTGTGTGTGTGTGTGTGTGTGTGGGGGGGGGGGGGGGGGGGGGGGTGAGAGGGAAAACTGGGGTGTCCTCAAATACCCCATGATGCTGCATTTCTTGCAAGTGTGCACATCTGCACGAGTGTGGGTTTATCCAACCTGAGCTGTCTAAAAATTTTGAGATGCTTGTGGTTTTATGAGTTGTTGCTCAAGGTCATACTTGCACCGCACGATATCCACCCAATCTAATTTTTTTCAACCCACCCCGATGCTCTTCAGTTTTAGTGTGGCTTTACTGTGAAGTAGCCATTCATTCTCTGCTTTTCTTCCCTCCCACTTAAACTCTTTCTTTTGCAGTAATACCAGGTCAAGTGTTTGTTCTTCCGTATTAACAGCCTAGCTCTCAGGCTCCAGTATTACTGGAGAAGCTTGTCAGTTAGTTGCGGTTATATGAATGTAGTACTAGTGTGTTTGGACTTCAAAAGTAATCAGTAAAATAGTAAGGTCCATTGTAGAGGTAGTTGGTTTTTGTCTTCATCATGCGAAACATTTTCCCAACTCAAACAGAATTACAAAATTCTTCTTTTCAAAGCAGTTTATTTTCTGTTGACAAAGAAACCCATTATTACAATGGCACATCAGTAGTTTCAGGTTACATGCTCTTGTGCTAAATACATGCACCAAATTGCACAGCAAGAAAAGAAATGTTACCAGTTGCTTTGTGCTGTAGGGTTCCTGGTTTGAGGACAACGAAAAAAGAGCAGTAGAAAAAAGGTCAGAATTGTCACATAAGTGCAAAAAACGATTACTTTTATCATCATTAACATAACTAGATAGATAGATAGATATGTATATATGTAGCTATATCAATCATTAACAGATTTATGTTCATTCATCAGTATACACACTAAAAGGTGACTGGAGGTTGTTTCTGGTATTTGTGCTTGGGAAAGTAAAGCATGTCAGTGCCCGTGGCACTGCGCTCGGCTCTTACTTAATGACATTTGGCCGCGTCTGAAAATGTATGAATAGAGAGACACACACACACACACACACACACACACACACACACACACACACACAAGAGAAGAGATATTTATTGCCTTGCAAACTGACCATCAGTAGCAGCGTTCTTTGCTTGCATAGTACTTCAGTGTTGACAGGGAGTGACACACACACACAGTCTCTTGCAGACATGCTCATTCTGCTTCAGTGCATCACCGACTCTGCAAAGGGAACCGTAACCCTGTTTCCAAGCTACTCTGATTGCCATGGTGAAGCTTTAAGCTTTCCTTTTGAATATTACAGTTTATCCCTCTCCCCGATTTAGAATTGGGACTCAAATTATACCTGTGTGTGTGTGTGTGTGTGTGTGTGTGTGTGTGTGTGTGTGTGTGTGTGTGTGTGTGTGTGTGTGTGTGTGTGTGTGTGTGTGTGTGTGTGTGTTTTAATGAGATCATTTTCTATGAGGTGAGCTAGAAATGGAGCAGTCTGTCTCCTATTAGAGAATCTGGGCCTAAACCTCAAACGTGTCTCTTCTTTCCTTTGCTTCCCTTTCTCTCCATCATTCTCTGTCCCAGATTGGTTGCAAGTGAAGCATTTGACCTTGTTATGTTTCCATACTGATGGCTACTAATGAATTATATGGTTAGTATTTTTAATAAAACTTCCACTGTCATTATTTGGAAGTACAGGAAGTAATTTTCATTTCTTTTGCACTTACTGTCTTTTTGCATTAGTTTGTGGTCATCTGTGTTTTATAGTATTAGCCCTGTCTGCGGACACATTTTGCATCATAACTGCTATATGTTCAGTGGTTTAACTTTCACTCTACATGCCTAAAAACCTGACGGTTTCTGCAGGATTTGCTGTTTGTTTTATTTATTTTATTTAATTTAGTTATTATTATTATTAACACATATCTCTGCTGGTTTATTTTGGAGGCAAGAGTTTTTAGCAGCTTTTGTTCCAGACACCACAGTGCTGTTCTTCTTTCCAGTTGTCACTCTCATATGAGCATCTTGCAGTCTCAAGATATTTTGTGTCATCCTTTGCATGGAACACTGCACATTGTCACATGGGCCTGGGATATGTGACACTGCGGGTACGCAAACACTGGCTGTTACTGAGGTAAAGCAAAGTTCGCATGGAACAAAAAGCTACATAAAGCTAAATGAAGCTTTATGTGGGCTTTGACTTTAGCATGCGCTAGCCTGGACTGAAGAAAGCAGAACATTGCGGCCAGTATTGCAGACTCATGTGGCACCATATCATGTTTCACTGTAGATGGAGTATGGAGGTTTATATCTGATGTGGTCAAGCTAAACTCGAGTAAAACAACAGTGAGGTTTCAGAGTAAAATACACCATGGAGTCTTCATCAGTATAATGGTCACTATTGTTGCGCAATAGTAAAAACATTCAGCATGAACACAAACTTCATCTCATAGTTGAATCAGTTGGTTCATAGGCTTTCTGAAGATTTGGTGTGACTTCTTTTTTTTTTTTTAATTATGTATCATTTTTAGTACATGTACATACATAAATGCTTTGTCCTTCTTTCATCAGCAGGATGATTTATCCTGGTGGGGTTTTTTATTAATGTTTAAACCACAGAAGTAATTTGGTTAGAGCAGAGTCAGTGCTGCCATCATGTGGTCAAAACCCCCACAAATTTTAACAGAATTGAGATTAGCTCTGTCTGTGTCAGCAAGTCTTCCTCTCGCCTCTTCTCTTTAGATGTGGACAGGTAACCAGTTAAACAGTCCTTCATATCTGACCACATCATGGAGTATGTTTAGTTTTGGGCTTGTAACACAGATTAAAGGCTGCCACATTGCTGCTCTGCTGCATGTTTTTGCAGAGGTGTTTTAACATGTCTTTACTCTACTATTGCTTAATTGTCTGTGGGCAGTTACCAGCTTTCAGCTGGTTGTCTGTTCTCCTCTTTTCATTCCTGTTTTTTGGACTGTTCTTTCCAAATGGAGGGAGGAGGGGATCTTGCCCTGGAGTTGCCATGGTAACGCTGCCTGGTACACGGTGTAGATGATGCCTCTCGCCGTGTTTAGGTGTGCTGTGTGCATATTTGTATCTTTCTGTAATGTGCATACTGATATGTGACTAACATGAAGTAAACCCAACTGTTGATTAAAACAAATTGGGGATATTTATAAGCTAGTGGCTTTACTGAGCCCCCCCCCCCCCCCCCCCCCCCCCCTCCCTTTTTGCTGCTCTATTCAATTGAGAAGCTGGTCTGCACAGGTCACCATGGCAACAGCATGTGTGCAGTCTGTTCTGTGTTAGAGATTCACATTCTCAGGCTTTCTCTGTCTCTCTCTCTCTGTCTGCCTCCTCTCTCTTTCTCCTCCCCTCTCTGGTGTCTTTGCTCTGCCCTTCACCCAGTGACATTTCCTTCTGTGGGGTCCGATTAGACAAAAGCATGGGATGATGATCAATGCCAAGACCCGTGATGCCTGTCATAATGGCGGTGTGGGTTTTGTTGCCAATTAAATTCATTAAATTGTGCATCCGATTGCGAATTAATTCACTTGTGCTGCTTTCTTTATAATCCAGTGTAACTGTAAACATCACTATATTCTTGAATTTCCTCTGCAGTGGGTAATCTGTAAGTGTGTGGGTGTGTGGGTGGAGGGAGGCCTTTAGTCTTGAGGTCCTGATGTTAAAACAGTTATTGAGAGCCAAGGTTTGCAAGATGATCAAGTTAAAAGTATCATATTAGCTGACAGGACAAGCAATTTTTCTTATGTTAAAATGCCCCACTTCACAGCAAAAATACGTGTTTTACAGCCTGGTGCTTTAAACGGTTTTACAAAGTAGCATCTGTGTAGCAAAGTGGCAGGTATAAATCTTAATGATCCTGCCCTCCTGTACAGAGTTAGGGCTACCCAAAAGGCAGAGAGGATTCAGAGTGATAGCACTCACCACCATCTTCAGAGTATCAGCTGCTGCCTTCAGGATGGAGGTATTCTGTGCCTCACTGCAGAACAAACTGATTTAAATTCTCATTTGTTCCTACCACCATTACTATTTTGAATTCCATGAGGTGATTCTGTGTCTCTGGTTGTATGTGTTGTATGGTTTTGTTTTTTTTTTTTTTTTTTTTGTTTTTTGTTTTTTTGTTTGTTTGTTTTTTGCTGTTGGCTGCAGAGCAAATTTCCCCTCGGGGAGGGATAATAAAGTTTTTTTTGAAATTATACATATGCACATGCATATGCACACCAAAATAGAGACAGGTATAGAGGCAAAAAACAAGCTAACCACAAATGTGAAAACATAAATGTACAGCTTGCACTCTGTGGGGCTCCAGGCTCATCTGTTTATCTATTTAGAGCCTGGTGCAGTAAATCAGTAAAACTACACCACAGTGTGCAAGCTAGATATCTCTATATTTTTTTAATTTTATATACAACCTGTGATTTCAACAGATTTATCTGGGAAGCAATTTTATGTAGACAAGAAGTACACATTGAGTTTTAATTCTTGCGGGGACAAAACCCGCGGCTTCTCTCCTCATACTATGCTGATTACCATGTACAGCTCTCACTGAAAGAAAATGGTTGCTTTTATTAAGTGGAAACTCAGATAAAGTTTTCTCCAAAATGATGTCTCAATTATGAAAATACTGTAACCTTAATTTTATTTATTTAGTACTTGAGTTTAAACAAGTCTTTTCCTATTCTCTGTATCAAGCATTTGCAGTGCCCAGCTTGCTTTTTTCTTTTGAAAATCTGCAGAAATAAACTCAAAAAATGTCAGTGACTGCAGACTCTGTAAACTATTCTGTGTGTGTGTGTGTGTGTGTGTGTGTGTGTGTGTGTGTGAGAGAGAGAGAGAGAGAGAGCGAGCGAGAGAGGGCCTCAGATGGAGGGGTGTGGTTCACCCCTTGCACCCCCCAGTCATCACCCTTCCTTTAATCATTGCTCCATCATCCTTTGTTCCTTTGTGCATTTGGAGAGACTGAATAGATAAATGTATTTTTGTCACACAGGTAAATGTAGCAACAAAAAGTGTGTTCAGAGGTTGTTGGTAATTGTGTGTGTGTGTGTGTGTGTGTGTGTGTGAGAGAGAGAGAGGATGCTAGAGGCTGGCATTTGTGCTGTCTAGTGGTGGTAATGAGTTTAGGTTAGCTGCTCTGGGAGTGACACAGAGAAACCCTGTTAATATTCCTGGGGTGTCTGTATGTGTGTTTCTCCCTTTCTCTCCCATCACGCACACACATTCATCCTCCTGCCTCCACACTGGCTGCAACACCATGATGTCACCTCCCGCCTGATTGGCTGTGAGGCTGCTAAGAGAAGGAGGAGAGAGGCTAGGAGAGGGAGGGATAGGAGATGGAGAGGAGTGAAAGAAAATGCCGGCACTCGTATGGGTGGAGGGGTTTTCGGACAGCGATGTGAGGGGTGTGTGCATGCGCAGCCTTAGACACCTCACATGAAGTGTCTGTGAGGTGTGTGTGCGCGCGTGTGTGTGTGTGCGTGCGTGTGTGTGTTTTGTGTGTGTGTGTGTGTGCGTACCTGTTTTGGGGTACAGTTTAAAGAAGAGGTGAGGGACCACAACACCACACCCTCCCAGAAGCATGAGGCGACTTATCTGCCAGCGCATCTGTGACTGTGAGTGCAAGGATGAACCTGTGTGTGTGTGTGTGTGTGTGTGTGTGTGTGTGTGTGTGTGTGTGTGTGTGTGTGTCTTTCTTAGAGACTGTGTGCAAATGTCAGTTCACAGCTGATGATGTCTGTCTTTACATGTCAACTTAACATTTACCAAGCTTGACACAATAGTGTGTCCATGACATTGGAGAATGAGGCTCACATGTACACATTCATGCCTGTCATTCATTTTGCATGTTGACACTGTGTGTGTCTGTGTCTGTGCATGTAAATAACTTGATGTATGAGTCAAGGTGTAGGGTGGTGGCTTTGGCGCATTTCTCGATAGCTGGTTGTCAGAGCGACTGGAGCGCAATTACATTCCTATGCCAACAGTTTGATCTCCACAGTCAACTTGTGTTTGCGTGTGCTTCTGTGCATGTGTGCCCTCACATATTGTCCTCCACAGTTGCAAATGCTGCAGCATTGTTTCAAACATTCTCAAGTTTCATGCAAGCTGGAAAGCTAGCATAGTTTTTGCTAGCATGCAGATTGAGGGTTTGGACTCTGGAGAGTTCTGTCAGTCACTGGTGGTGTGGTTGGACATCTTGAAGATTTGGCTTCTTTTCTCCTTTGAAGCGATCGTATAGGTCTGAGGAGTTGCTTTTTCCTCCCACCGAGTGGACTGCTTGTAATTGGTATTGATTTAGTGATTCCTGACTTGGCTTTCTGTAGGCTACAACCTCTTTGTGCTTTGCTTCTTGCCATTACTTTTCCATCTACCAGGTATTGTCTTCCACTGGCCTCAACCTCTGTGTACTTTACATTTAAGTGGCAAACAACATGTTTGGTTTTTTTTTAATTTATGTGAAATGTTTTAAAAGAACTTGCATGTTTCATTAGATAAAAATGTTAGTCTAGATTTTTAGAATGCTAGCTTCGTTATGTTATTTGTTTGTGAAAGTAGTTGTTGATCTTTCTGTGAGAATTTGACTATTTAGATTTTCATTAACTACATACGGAATCATTAACTACATACTTGCTGATAGTTTTAGTCAATTATTTTATTGTAGCTTGTGAAAAAATAAAATAATTGTTCTGTTCTTTAGAATATGGTGTGTTTTTGAAGTTGATGATGCAAGGCCTTTTGCAACTGTATTTGCGCACAGTTTGATGTGGATGATAACTCTAGACTCTGTCTTCCCTCTTACAGATCGTAGTTTTGATGACGACGACAGTGTGGATGGAAGTCGCTCTTCCTCGGCCCAAGCTGCCTTCAAGGTTCCCAAAGTTCCCAAAAAGACTGCAGAGTCGTCCGCTGCACGCAGGCCCAGCGCTACTGGTGGCAAGCTAGGTATGTAAATTGATTTACATTTGCATACACACAGTGAGGATAATTTGAGAAATAACTCATGATCTGAAGCATACCACACCATTTGGTATATCACAGTGGAGGCATGGACATGTATGGCTGCCAGTGGAACCAGGCCATCAGTGTTTATTGACGATGTGACTGCTAATGGAAGCAGCAAGATGAATTCTCAAAGGCAATACTCTCTGCTCAGATTCATCCAAATGCTGCGAAACCGATCAGACAGCACTTCACAGTGCAGATGCATAATGACCCAAAGCAAATTGCAAAAGCAACCCAAGAGTTTCTCAAGGCAAATACAGTGCCTTGCGAAAGTATTCGGCCCCCTTGAACTTTTCAACCTTTTGCCACATTTCAGGCTTCAAACATAAAGATATAAAATTTTAATTTTTTGTGAAGAATCAACAACAAGTGGGACACAATTGTGAAGTGGAATGAAATTTATTGGATGTGTCAAACTTTTTTAACAAATAAAAAAACTGAAAAGTGGGGCGTGCAATATTATTCGGCCCCCTTGCGTTTATACTTTGTAGCGCCACCTTTTGCTGCAATTACAGCTGCAAGTCGCTTGGGGTATGTCTCTATCAGTTTTGCACATCAAGAGGCTGAAATTCTTGCCCGTTCTTCCTTGCAAAACGTTTGTGAACAGCAGTCTTCAGCTATTTCCACAGATTCTCAATTGGATTCAGGTCTGGACATTGACTTGGCCATTCCAACACCTGGATACGTTTATTTGTGAACCATTCCATTGTAGATTTGGCTTTATGTTTTGGATCATTGTCTTGTTGGAAGATAAATCTCCGTCCCAGTCTCAGGTCTCTTGCAGACTCCAACAGGTTTTCTTCCAGAATGGTCCTGTATTTGGCCCCATCCATCCTCCCATCAATTTTGACCATCTTCCCTGTCCCTGCTGACGAAAAGCAGGCCCAAACCATGATGCTGCCACCACCATATTTGACAGTGGGGATGGTGTGTTCAGGGTGATGAGCTGTGTTGCTTTTACGCCAAACATATTGTTTTGCATTGTGGCCAAACAGTTCGATTTTGGTTTCATCTGACCAGAGCACCTTCTTCCACGTTTGGTGTGTCTCCCAGGTGGCTTGTGGCAAACTTTAAACGAGACTTTTTATGGATATCTTTGAGAAGTGGCTTTCTTCTTGCCCTCTTCCATATAGGCCAGATTTGTGCAGTGTACGACTGATTGTTGTCCTGTGGACAGACTCTCCCACCTCAGCTGTAGATCTCTGCAGTTCATCCAGAGTGATCATGGGCCTCTTGGCTGCATCTCTGATCAGTCTTCTCCTTGTTTGAGATAAAAGTTTAGAGGGACGGCCAGGTCTTGGTCGATTTGCAGTGGTCTGATACTCCTTCCATTTCAATATGATTGCTTGCACAGTGCTCCTTGAGATGTTTAAAGCTTGGGAAATCTTTTTGTATCCAAATTCGGCTTTGAACTTCTCCACAACAGTATCTCGGACCTGCCTGGTGTGTTCCTTGGTCTTCATGATGCTCTCTGCGCTTTGAACAGAACCCTGAGACTATCACAGAGCAGGTGCATTTATACGGAGACTTGGTTACACACAGGTGGATTGTATTTATCATCATCAGTCATTTGGGACAACATTGGATCATTCAGAGATCCTCACTGAACTTCTTGAGTGAGTTTGCTGCACTGAAAGTAAAGGGGCCGAATAATATTGCACGCCCCACTTTTCAGTTTTTTATTTGTTAAAGTTTGACACATCCAATAAATTTCATTCCACTTCATGATTGTGTCCCACTTGTTGTTGATTCTTCACAAAAAATTAAAATTTTAGATCTTTATGTTTGAAGCCTGAAATGTGGCAAAAGGTTGAAAAGTTCAAGGGGGCCGAATACTTTCGCAAGGCACTGTAAATGGGATATTCTTCAATGGTCGATTCAGTCACATGATCTCAACTCAGTAGAGCAGCTTCTTAGTCAATGAAGACAAAACTGAAGGCATGGAGTCCCACGAAGAAGCAGCAACTGAAGGCAGCTGCAGTAAAGGTCTAGCAGAGCATCTCAAAAGATGAAAGGCAGCATTTGGTCATGTCCGTGGGGTTTAGACTTCAGGCACCAACTGTTAAAAACAATTCATTTAGTGGCTTCATAGTGTAGTCATTTTAAATTTTATGTTTAAAACTATCTTAACGCATTAATGCAACACTTTTGTGAATCCGCTTGAATTACAGCTGAAAGTCTGCACCTCAAGCACATCTTGACTGTTTAATTTAAAATCTACTATGGTTGTGTAAAGGGGCAAAATCAGTGACCCTAACTATAATTCACCCTCCTTATAACTGCATATATCCACTCAGATATTCAACTACTTGTACAGAAGACTTAACCCCTACTCCTTGCAGTTAAGTTGCAACAAGAAACATTTACAGTCATATTTGATCTCTGTTCCTGTACTCTGAGATGGTTTGTAAAGTACACCCTTTTACAGACTCATTTCTGTGTGCTGTTATTTAATAATTCCTAAATTAGGATAGTGGTGTCCCACCTTTTGGCAGACAAAACTAATCACTACATTTGACAAGCTGTGCTTTGGAATTTTGGTGGGGCGTTCTGACTAGCAAGTACTCACAGACCACCATAATTAGAACCAGTTGTTGCTGTTCATAAGAAATTTTTTTTACTCTTATTACAACTGGAGCTGTTGACCACCTTTGTGACAGTTTCATTAATTCAGACAAGACGTTTACATCTTCTTAATGAATTTTAATCTATTTTTATGTGATTTTTTTTTTTTTTTTCTTTTTTTTTTCTTCATCATTCTCATTTGTGAGCTGGATGTGAAATGAGCACAGTCCACATATCTGTTTCCTCCTATTTTGGTACTTACAATAAATAAAACAATGTAATAACTAACCTTTATTGTACCTTCATTGTATGTCAGGTTTTTTTTGTTTGTTTTTTTTTTTTTTTTTTTGGATGTGGACTGTGCCAGGAATGAGAATTGTTGTTAACAGGATAAGGACAATGACTTCGGGAGCTATTACAAGATGCAAAAGACATTAGTAAGCATGCCACAGGGTAACAAGACTCCCTTTGTATGGCCTCAGAAATCTGATACACTCCTGTCTGATGCTTATTATCAGTCTCATATCTGCAGTTGGCTCAGGGCTTCAGAAGATCTGCCTTTTTAAATGATTTGAATCCCTCTCTGCCGCCTCCTCTTCTCTGTCAGCTCTCCGTTCTAGTGCAGCTGGTTGGAGTGTTGTGTTTGGTCCCTCTTTGTATGTATTGATTTTTCCCATCTTTTATTCTTTTGGTAGAAAGCGCTCCTGAACCTGCTGCCTGTTGATGTTTGTGTCACACACAGACACACACAACCACTCGTAGGTGTGTGCGCTCCATAATCTGTTTTAGTGTCACAGTGTTGGCTGGAAAACCAAGATTATGTCCTTTTTCATTACAGTCTTTTAATTATGGATTGACTGTAAGAAGCTAAATCTGATGCATTATAGGCATTTTTTTTGCACACACAGAACTACAGTTCTAAAAGCTGTACCTTGGTAAGTTCGGTGCAATAAAAAGGAAGATGACTTTTGGCACAGATTTGCGATTTTTCTCACACTGTCTATGCAGAAGTTGTAGCATCAGCAACACATTAGAAGAGCAGTGGCAGATCTGGTAGCTGGCACAGGAGGCATTGAGGCACAGCATCAAGTTATATAAGATGTCTGTGTTTTGGAAGTCTAGCACACCAATCACTCTTGTTACATGAGTTATGTGAATAACTTTTAGGCTTGGGGTCGTGTTTATGTGTGCCTAGATGTAATAGGACTTGAGCCACTGCAGCCCTGTAGGGTCATTCCATGAAAACCCAGTCAGAATCACCAAATCCCCTTTCAATCAGACAGTTTTCTTTATACAATAACTTTAGCATCTTTAATGCAAAATTTTGCCTTCATATGATTATATTCGTAGGCCCTTGAAGTACAGAGGTATGCACTGAACCTTTGCACTATTTAATATGCTTTAAGTTTTTCAACATTTTTTTTTTAGGTCTCATCATTTTGAGTACTGGACATTTTCAAGTCTGGAAAAAACATTTTAACTTTAAGTGTTTTAGTATAAAGCCAAAATGATGATTTTTATTCAAAACTGTGATTATCAGTATCATAGCTTCAAAAACATAAGCAGTTTAATGGCTGTGACTAATGTCTGCAACAGAAATGATCAGTGATTCCCCAGATGTTTGATCTGTTTTCTGATCATTCAGTGGAGATAACTTCATTTTTTTTTTTCAGATTTGGTCATCTTATATGAAATGACCCTGTATAGAAAAGCACATTAATTAAAATAGGATCAAATCTGTTCCATGCATGAGACCAGTGAATGAAAAAAATCTGGTGAAACACACTCTGTGAAGTCATATCTCAGTGGGGAGCAGCTGAAACATTTTCTGTGCTTTGCTTTTCCATTTCCACTTTTTTTTTTTTTTTTTTGGGCGTTACTGTGTGGATTTGCATTTAGACGACAGTACGCCCACACAAGTTGCACACCACGAAAGCAACACTCAGACAGAAGAAAGATATTTCAGTTTGACAATAAATCTCAGTATTAGAGAAATTCCATGCAGGGAGAGTCTAAAGATGTATCTGTAAAGAACAGCTACCTCATTATTAGTTATTTCAAAGCTCAAGATGGTTGCTTTATGTCAGTAATCTTCAATCAAAGTAGCCCCCCACCCACCCACTCACCCAAAATGCTACAGCTTAATTCTCATATTTCCACATTATGATCTCCCAGGTCTGTTTCTGCGAATAACAAAATACTTTATGGCTGCAATAAAGTATTTTGTTTCTGCGAATAACAAAATACTTTATTGCAGCCATAACTGCTCACTCTGACAGCATGCCCTGCAATAAAACTAATTAGAAATGGTGATGACATGCTGGTAGGTGGCTTTCTTGACCATGCTCCATCCATGAGAGGCAGGGGATATTGCCTAGAGCTAGCCAGCCAGCTGTATCGATGTTTCTCTAAGCTCTCTAAGGGCCATGTAGAGTTTAGACATGACATGTCTGTGTGGTACAGCCTGACATCGAAGTCAACCCCAGGGAAAGGAGAAAGAGCTGCTTTTCTACCGTCCTCTTCCTGTGTTTATACTCAACTCCATGATGATAGCTTTTAGTCGGTCTAGCCCATCTCATGGTTTTCATATTCTTATCCAGGATTACCCTCAGCTCCTTCCTTGGGTCTTTTTTCCCTGCTTCTCTCTTCCTCCCTTGTCTGTTTTTCTGATTTCTCCCTGCCTCCCCGGTTAGTAGTTGTAGGAGGTGTGGTCCACAGCCCCGAGAGAGATATGATTGACATGCCAATTACTGTCAGGAAGTCCATTAGAAACACAGTCTGCTCACATTGTGTGTGTGTGGGGGTGTGTGTGTGTGTGTGTGTGTGTGTGTGTGTGTGTGTGTGTGTGTGTGTGTGTGTGGATAATTGTAAAGGTGGCTGTGTTTTTTTTTTTTCTTTGAGTTAAAGCAGAATCACACAACCATCCAGTACAGCACCCTTTGGATCCCCCAGCAAATCCATTAGTAGTATCAGTGTCTACTAACTGTGGGTGTTATGGGGAGTTTTTTTTTTTTTAAAAGCCTTTTTGTTTTCTGTGTGTCTCACATCCATTATTTCCAAGGTGATTTTGGCCTTGAAGTTGTGGACTCATGGCTGATTAAATTTGAGTGTATTATAATATAAATGAACACGCAATTGTATATTAATCAGCTCTGCTCTGATATTTTTTTATTTATTTTTTTTCTCTCCCCCAAGTGTCCAAGGAAAGTGCCGGAGCAGTTGATGAAGAGGATTTCATAAAGGCCTTTACAGATGTCCCTGCTGTCCAGGTACAATGCACACTTAATGCAATAAAACACATTCATCCATCTAATAATTTACTTAAACAGGCATTTAAAAACTAGACTGTCAGAGACATTTTACAGTCTTGTTTTCTTTCATTGTGTTGCAGATCTATTCAACAAGAGATCTTGAGGACAACCTGAATAAGATCCGTGAGATTTGCTCTGATGACAAACACGACTGGGACCAGAGAGCCAATGCTGTCAGTAGATTCCCCTTTAGTAGTTTGTGAAAATAATTTTAACAGGAGAGTAATGCATTTCCTCCATTTAACCAATATCATATTTTATTGTGGGTTTTTTTTGTTGTTGTTGTTTTTAAACAGCTTAAGAAAATCCGCTCACTGCTGGTGGCAGGGGCAGCCAACTACGACTGCTTTTACCAGCACCTACGGCTACTAGATGGAGCCTTTAAATTGTCCGCTAAAGACCTGCGCTCACAAGTGGTCCGAGAGGCGTGTATCACTGTGGCGTGAGTGCTGATGACACACTCCTCACTGGAGAGAGATTTATACAAAATATACAGTAAACACAATCACACTGCAGCACTGGTTGGAAGGCTTGTGTTGAATTTCATCTGAGCGTTCTCCGGTGTCTTCTTACAGCCACCTTTCATCAGTGTTGGGGAATAAATTTGACCACGGAGCGGAAGCCATCGTTCCCGTCCTGTTTAACCTCATTCCCAACTGTGCCAAAGTCATGGCCACCTCTGGTGTCTCAGCTATCCGCATCATAATACGGGTGAATTTCACAAACAGGATTAAATTGGTGTTGCAGGGTTTTTTGGGGGTTTTTTGGCTTTGTATTTTTTGCTCAATGCTGCCTGTCCTCTCTGCAGCATACCCATGTCCCCAGGCTCATCCCTCTGATAACCAGCAACTGCACATCCAAGTCTGTGGCAGTAAGAAGGTGAGATTAGTAAAGTCACTCAAGTCAACACCATGATGATAAGAAGCCTAGCTTCAAATGAACATAATACATTAGCTGATGTTGTTACATAATGTCTTTTGTGATGCAGTGTGATTTAAAGAAGTGTGTTTTCTCCAGGCGCTGTTATGATTTCTTGGACCTTCTGCTACAGGAATGGCAGACCCACTCTCTAGAAAGGTCAGCACTGATCAGTGGTTCAGAGGAAACCTGTGCTCAACATAGCTGCCTCATAAAAACATCACAGTGTAGGATTCCTATTAGTGTGTTTTACAAATGTGTTTCAGACTAGCTGGTTCACACTCTGTGCACCTGTTTGTGTTGTTTCAGACACACTGCAGTCCTGGTTGACAGCATCAAAAAAGGAATTAGAGATGCCGACTCAGAGGCCAGAGTGGAGGCTCGCAAGTACGGCACACACACTGAAAATTGCATTATGTGAAAGACAAGTAGCACTCAATTCCTCATCAACCTCCCCTCCCTTTAAGAATCTTCTCCTGAGCTTCCTGATTCTTCTCTTTTGCTCTTCTTAACCCTCCTTTTATGCTGCCTCTTACTTACATTTCTCTTTTTTCTTACCTCTGCTGTTTCTGTCTTCATCTCTGTCTCTTCTCACCTCCTGTCTCTTTCAGGGCCTACTGGGGTCTGAGGAACCATTTTCCAGGAGAAGCTGATGCTCTTTACAATTCCTTAGAGCCTTCATACCAGAAGACCCTTCAGTCCTGCCTGAAGAGCTCTGGCAGCGTGGCCTCACTTCCCCAGAGTGACCGCTCCTCATCTTCCTCTCAAGAGAGCCTAAAGTAATGAATGCAGTGCACCATCCCTCTATACTTAACTTTAGACCTCTATATTCACTTTAAGACTTTTTTTTTTTTTTTTAAGTGATGATAAAGATATTGTAGTCATTTTGACTTTTTAAAAAATCATTTTAAGACCCTATTTATATCTCATATCTGTCAGATACCACTGCCATACACACACATAGCTATTTTTTGCCCTGCTTATCCTCTGGAGTGGCCATTCAAGTTTAGAAAGACAAAATCTGAACAAACTTCATGATTCATTTAATTATATTATGAAACACAAAGTTTCATAACAACTATGTTCCTAGAAGGTTTTTCAGGTTATTAAACACCTTGATTTGCATTGGTCAAACTCGACTCCTATACAAGCTTTCTTGAGAGCATCAAGAAAGTAGAATGATGTGGTTTCCTGTCACGCTACATCTTGTTGATTGTTGTTTTATTGTAGAAGTATACATTCTCAGATCTGCAGTATCACAAATCTGCTGACTAAAGCTCATAATACACTGTAAACCTTTAAAGCATGTACAGAAGTGTTCGTGCTAGATCACAAAAATGTTTATTGACTAAAAATAAGGAGTTATAAAAGAGAGATTTTATTGTGGTGGTATCCAGATCTTGTGTGGTTTCTTTGGATCACAGGAGAACAGCAGATATTAGTCTGTTTGTGGTCAGACCCCATTTATCCATTCATGTGTTTTGATTACCTCTGAAATGGGTGTTCTCAAACAGTGCATGCAGAAAACTGTTAGTGAGTGAAAATCTGTTAATTAGTGAAATTAGTTTTTTTTTTTTTGTTATTGTTTGCTTGCTCTTGATTAAGACCTACTGCTTTTTTATTATTATTATTTTTTTTATTATTATTTTTAAAGTGTGGTGGTGTTACATATTGACCTACTTTTCTTTTCCTTTTTTGCCAGTCGGCCTCTGTCTTCTAAATGGTCAGCAGCTCCAGGGCGAGGTGAGTCGAGCACACGTACACACATAAACACACGTGCGCGCACAGCAGCTGGCACACATGCAAGCCCCTTTCAACACATAATCTTGTGCTCAGTTACACACGCACTGAGACAAACATCAGCTCCGACAAAAAACCATCTCCCTTCATTCCCATTTCCATCAGCTTGTCTCCTCCCCTGAACGATCACATCCTGCACACATGTGCGTGTAAACATGCGCATTTGTGTCTGCCCATTTTTGTTTTGCAGTATGGTATCATTATTGTGTTTGAATAGTATTGTGTCTGCATGTGTTTGTGATGTATGTGCGTGTGTATATATGTGTGCATATATATATATATATATCCCATCACCTCCCACCCTTTCTCCAACACACTCCTCCTGCTCCTCCTGTCCTATCAGTCCCTGCGGGTTCAAAGGGTGGGGTGTCGTCGACCTCCCTGCAGCGGTCCCGTAGTGATGTGGATGTAAACGCAGCAGCAGTTGCTAAGTACCGGCACGTCGGACAATCTGGGGGAGCGGGCCGTCTGCCCCCCGGGTCCTACTCCTCACTGGGTAAGGGCTCTGCCAGTCCAGTTAGACACTTATTCAGACAGTGCAGATGTTGGTCAGCATGCAATCAGCAGAAAATCAGACTGTAAAGAGTCTCGTCAGGTCAGTGCAGAAGAAGTGCTTTAAAGTTTCTGACAGGCTGAAGTTAGAAGTACGTCATTCTATAAAAGCTTGACTCATCTGCAGAGTAGTCTGTAAGGATGGACATCCAGACTCCCAACACTTCAGCACTTGCACTTCCCTCTCTCCTCTCCTCTCCTGCCGCCTGCTCATTTGCCTGTTAGTGTGTTTCTCTATGGATATTCTCTGTGCATGTTCTGTGGACGGATATGGTCCTCTGTGTTAGTTTGTCTGTACATTTAAATGTCGATCCCTACATCTGCATGGTTCTCTGAAAACCAGATGTTATGAGACTAATTCACACTGTGCTCCTTTCTTCTCCTGTTTGTCTTCTCTTTTTCCGTTTTCCTTATTTTCAACACTTTCCGTTCACAATCCTATTTCCTCTTCAAATTTATGTTCATCTTCCCTTTTTCATTCCTTTTCCCTTTTGTATATATAATTTCTGTAATTTTTGTTTCATTTTATTTTGGGTTTTTTCCTCCATCCCTCCCCTTCTTTATCTTTGCTACTAAAGATGATGCCTCTGATAAAACGGATGGTAAGATCATCTCACTCCACTTCTCTGTTCTTTTCCCTTTCCTCACTTCATCCAGTCCATGTTAACTCAGTTGCTACAGTGTGTGGCCACAGCGCCCCCTGCTGTCAACTTCAACCCTCACTTTTGCGACTGCTCTTCATGGACACATGGATCAAATATTAACACAGCTAAAATCATCTTCTGCTTTACTAAAGCTTAATCTTATTTAGAATATGGAAGTTGTCCATCTGCACCCACATTAAACTGCATAATTCAGCTTCTGAGGTTTTATAGGTTACTCAGGATGTGTGTGACTGTTACACACACAGAATGTGTATTGTGATATTTAAAACATGCTCCTTTTTTGTCTATCTTTAGGAACCAGATCAGACAATGGTAAGATTGTGGTTAGGTGGATGTTTGTGTGCATATTTTTAGGGATGTTCTAGATGGAAATTTTAATTTTAGTCCTTTCTTGATCCAACATTATATGTTTGATCATCCTGCTAATAAAGAAGTGTTGTAATAGAAAAATGATTTTACTTAAAGGGGATCCATTATGCTCTTTGTTATATTCTGTCATATTTATATTGTTACTATGGTGGGTGCTCATTTTAAACATGGCCAGAGTTTTAATTAGTGAGGGTCAGCGTATGTGCAAGTACCCATGTGAGCCAATAGTTTATGCTAAAGCCTCCTCTAAATGTTCTATTGTTTTTACTCTTGGCTCTGTATCCTAAGTATGGTCACGTCAGATAACACAGTCCCACCTGTCTGTTGTTTAAAACTTTCTGTTTGCAAGGGGCAGCCAATCAGAAGAAAGCTATAAACTATATAAGGGTTATGACACGTGAATCATGCAAAGCTACTTTAGTAGTCTTAGAATAAGAATATGAAATTGAAAAAAAGCATGACGGGTCCCCTTTAAACATTGGGTTTGTAAATGTGAATTATGAAGTGGGTTATAAAAGTAATTGGTTGGCTGGGAAATGAATTGATCATTCCCTAAAAATCCCTACAGTTAATCAAGTATACTCTGCATTTTAATCTGTAATGAAATAATTGTGCAAATTGCTTTTTTAGTCATCAACTCCTTCAAATATTTAACTGGTTATTTTCTGGTATTTCCTTTCTAAGACTGGTGTCTAATCCACTGAAGCATCCCTGTTGTATATATCTGTGTTTGCACTTGGTTGAGTGTGAATGTGGAGCCATTCAGCAGCTTTCAGTATTAGTGGCTTTTCATCAGCTTGTAGTGCTTCTTAGTTTCTGGGTTTCATTCAGCTGCAAACTGCGTGCGACTAGTTTCATTAGTGCATAAAATGCAGATCTGTGGGGGGGGGTTTTGTTTGTTTGTTGTTTTTTTTTGCATTTTTATGGTTGCCCTTCTACTTTCACACAGGTCGCGTACGTACCAAACAACCCTTGTCTACAGCCAGCAGCGTGTCAAGCCAGGTGGACTCACGAGGACGCAGCCGCACCAAAATGGTGTCCCAGTCGCAACGTATGTACCTCCTCACACCAGCTAAACACAGACCATGATTTAAAGCCATCTGTGAGTGAAACAAATCTGCAAAAGCAGCAGAAATGGTGAGAGCGTGAGCTTGTAGGAGTAATTGTGGTTCCTCAGCCTCTGTTTGTGGAGTTTCTTAACTTGTTGGCTCCACGGTGACGATAAGCTCCATGTAAATGTTTTTGTGCCTTCAGGTTCCGACGAATCCGATTGCACACCAGGTATTCTGTCCATGTGTGCTTGTCTATCTGTGTACCACAGTGGGAATGGTGACCCACCCGCTATTGCTCTCATTCTGATCAGGGTGTTTTGTGTAAACAGGAGTGAGTGTGTGTTAATATATGTGTGTGTTGGTGGGTGTGTGTGTGTGTTTCCTCTGCATGCTGTGTTTCATCACAGAGGATGGTGTGGTGAACTATTCATTTCCGCTTTCCCAGCCTGGCTCTGGCTATCATTCAGGTTATTAAATATACGAGACACAAGCTGCTGGGCTAGTCTTATATTGCAACGCATTAGGCAGCTGTGTGTCTTTGTGTGTGTGTCTGTGTGTGTGTGTGTGTGTGTATATATATACCTGCTCTCCAAGACATTAACTGCTAATAAGCTGCTTGCGGCCAGCTTGGAGACCAGTTTAAAAGCGGACAGTGATTGGGCCACAAACCAGTGCACCAGTTCAATCTGGACATTTAGATTGAGGGCCAAGTCTGAGTTAAGACAGTCAGTAAGATTTCCGTGTGCGTGAGAGTGAGAGTGTGTAAACATATTGCTCAGTATCTTTACTTTAAACCATTTTTCCCTCATTGTAAACAGGTTTTGGTTTCTACATATGCTCAGTCAGTTGTCCCAACATGCACTGCTTTCCTGAGTCTGTCATCTGCGGCTGGTTCAGTGTGTGTGTTTGTTTGCTTCAGCTGCATTACTTGTTTTCTCTTTAATTAATGGATTTATTTCAACATAGTGCTTCAGCTTTGCCTTCATTCTTGGTATGGAACATCAGGATGCGCTCCCTTCCTACTCTTGTTTTGTAACTCCCGTGACGCTTCTTTTGCGCTAACACCCATAATTCATCTGATTTAATCTGCTGTTCCTCCCCCCTCACCTCTGCTTTTCCCCGTTTTTTTCCCAACCAATGGGCTTAATGGCTCAGGATCTCAGTCTGCTACCCCTGTCGGTGGTAAGATTACAACGCTACTTATTCCCCCCCTCCCCATCTCTTTAGCTGTACTTTCTTTCCTCTGTTGCCCGAACCTCACTTTCTTCACATGCACGCAGAAAGGTCACTGAAAGCCCCACTCACACTGGCTTAGGCATGCTGGGATTTGTAGCCACAGACTTGTAACATGGCTGTACTGTTACCATGCTGAATACACTGCTTTGGGAGCCTCATGTTTCTGCACTTCTGTGTGTTACATTATTCAGCTGAAAAGTTGAAAAGTCACCTTTTTTTTTCCTATAAACAAATCATTAGCTGATTCAAGCAAATAATTCTTGCCATTTTGTAGCTTGTTTTCACCAGTAACCTCTTTTATAGTTCACCGTCTTATCAGTAGTTTTCTTTTTTATTTGATCATCGGCACTTAGAAAATCCACAGCTAAAAAAAGGCTTGAGATCAGACTGTGAAGTGATCTTTACTTAGAACATGTATTATGAGCTACAAAAAATGTACATGTAATGATCAAGGTTTCCACAAAGCATCGCAGAAACATCTCTTGAACACAGTTTTTGTCATTTAGATCCATTTTATTTAGTTCTGTCACTAGATGTCAGTATATAGTTCAGTAGATTATGTGATTCAGAGTGAGAATGTGTGTGTATTTAGCTGATATTTTGTCTGAAAATGAGTCTGGTCTGTGTGCTCATTTTTAGTCTTAAAGAGATCAATTTAAAAGGGACCTATTATGCTTTCTGTCATAATATAATCTGTTGTAATGGTTGGTGCTCACATTAAACATGGCCAAAGTTATAAATAATGAGGTCAGTACACAACTTTGGCCCCTGTTCAGACCTTTGGTTTGTGAGGGGCAGCCAATCAGGATAAAGTTTGTTTTAACTGGGAGAGAAAAGGCAATAAAATGGCTTGTTTCAGTCAGGGGATGACCTGAAGGCAGCACCAAGGCCACACATGATATAGAATTTAAAAAAAAACAAAACAAACAAACTGTGAATTAAAAAAAAAAAAATGGCACAATTGGAAATGAGCATAATAGGTCCTCTTTAAGTCCAGTTTCAAGTGTTGAGCACTGGAGCTTGTTCCCCAAACGTCTGTTCTTACACTTCCAGCGAAGCAGAGCAGCTTCTACTCAATGCAGCTTCAAAATTCCAGTCCAGTACCAGACAAGTGCCTGTAAATTACCTTTTTTATTCAGTGATTTGAACTGATTGTAGCTTTGCTGACTACAGGAATCCTCCCCCAGTGACATGTATTTTTAAAATACACAAAATAACAACATGTGCTTAGAAATTACCAACTGCTTTTGCCAGTTGTTTCTATACAAAACTGATCACTGATCACGTTTTCTTTTTTAAATATGAAGTTATCACAATAGAGGGGTGGTGTCTCTACAGTTTTCTTTGATAAATGTCCCCTGTACCTTGGATAATTTGTGGTTTCTGTCCTCCCCTCTCTCTGCGTCTCTCCGAAGCTGGCAGTCGGAGTGGCTCCCCCGGTCGTGTGCTGACAAGTACGGCTCTGAGCACCATGAGCTCCGGGGCTCACAGGGTGCTGCCTGGATCCAGCGGGGATGGACACAGACGCAGCCGCATCCCCCGCAGCCAGGGCTGCTCCAGAGACTCTTCCCCCACCCGCCTGTCTGTCGGTGAATAAACACTTTTTTGAACTAATAAAACTGTCTATAAATCTGCCCGTGTCTGCTGTGTACAAAACTGCTCAAATGTTACATGATATTTTGTGTCTATGAACTCAGATGACCAGTAGCTGTGATGCCTTGTAAATTTGGATCTCAACTTGCCTTTTTCCCTCCTGCTCCCTGTCCTCCTTTTCTTCCTCTGCTCCTTTTCTTTCTCCCGTTGGTTTTGTCTTATAGCTCCTTCTAGCATTAGTTCCATCTACAACGGAGCAAGCAGAGGAGGTAAGGCTCCAACCTCGACTGGACCCTCATGCCACCCTTCACTCCACCTCAATCTGCCTATTCTCATCCTCACTTTAACTCCCAAACCAACCTCCACTCCTCACACTGTCTCCATCCATCATTTAAAAAAAATTTCTCAATCATTCCCATCATCAGTCGCTGCCTCAGCTTTATAGAGCCCATAATTCTAACTTGCGTATGTCTTGGCTGTGTTCTTGCGGTGATAGGTGCCTGTGATCAGCACATGTACACAGATCATGAGTATACCTTCTCCCTCTCCTTACTAACCTGTTTTAGTGGCTGGTTGAAGAAAGCTTCACACAGGATCAGAAAAACTTCATCTCTGCTCAGTAGACTTTTTGGCAGGCCATGATTAATGCTGATTTGCTAACTAGACGCTGAAGCTGATGAACAGAGCAATGAACAGTGAAGTTGATTGCGGTGCTACTGGATGAAACACAGCCCCTTCCATCCCTTGATTGCTGAAACTATCTCTAATCACTTTCTTTTCTGTCCGTCTGTTTGTGTGAGAAAAAGAGACACAGTGAGCACTTGTGTATATGAGACTGTTGAATCCAGCTGTAAAGATGATAAAAGTCAGGTAATAAAAAATGATTAGACAAACAGAAGAAACTAAATATGCAGAAATTTTAATGATTTAATTTAAGTTGATGAATTTATTGTTCTACTATCTTGCAGGTGAGCGCTTATTATTGTAATGCTAAAGTAGTAAACTCTGAAAATAAACCCAGGTATTCTGTGTTAAAAAGTGTAAATAATTTGTTATTTTCAGTGTGATTATTCATAGTTGTTCCTGTTAGTTAAAAGAAACAACTGGAAGATATTAGATGCTTGAAGGTGATGGGCCCACATCTTACAGGTTGAATGACATGTTCAAAATAATATCAGTGGTTTGTTTATTGAAAATAATTGGTAATCTTGGCACTAATCAAGAAAATTACAAATGCAGTAATTTTACAAAATCTGCTCTCAGCCCTCTGAGGTGGTACCTTTTAACATCAAGGGGGGAAAAAAAAAGGACCTGTGCTCACTTGTGCCTGTTCTGTCTTATTTATGTCTTTATCCATGTTCCTTCCTCTTTGACTTCTTTGTCACTGCTCACTCTTCTTTGTCTTCTTTATGTCTCTTTGTGTACTTTTCTTCCCCTTCCACTTCTCTTCCTTTCCCGTCTTCCTCTGTTCTCTTTACTATCCTGCACTCTGCGGTTGTTACCTGGGTGGCGTTAGCTCGGGGCAGTCGTATCCCGCGGCCCAGTATGAGTCAGGGCTGCAGCAGAGAGGCCAGCAGGGAGAGCAGCCGGGACACCAGCCCCGTACGCTCCTTCACACCCCTTGGTGAGTAGCAGAAAGCAGACAGATACCTGAGAGGATTGAGCAGGATATCAGAGAAAAAGAGGGTCTCTGTAGTGAAGCTTTTTCTTTTACACATGACTTTATTCTTACCTTTTTGATTTTTAGTTTAAATTTGAATCCAGTAGCTTTTTAATTTAAAAAAAAAAAAAAAGTTCATGAACCTCAACAGTTTCAAACATATATGAGGCAGGAAAGCAGAAAAACAACACTCGCATGTTTTCCAGCCTTTCTTTCTGTTCTCATGCACTACTCGATAAGTGTGAGTTTGTGTGGTCTTGCGTTTGTGCGTGTCAGTCCTAAACTTTGTGTGTGTGTCTGTGTGTGTGTTTTAATCTTGGTTGCAGCGACACGGAGCTACTCTCGCTCCACCGGAGCTCTCCACACACCTGATGCTTTTGGGGCTGCAGGTGAAGGCTGAGTACATCTTTCTCCGTACCTCACCCACCCAACCACTTCAACTGATTTTGTCACTGTTTTCTTTTTGTTCTCTTTAGTTGCAGTTCATGTTCTCCTGCATTTTACCAGCCCGTTTCTTTTGTCGTCCATCAACCTCAGTTTGTTTTTTTACATTCTGCTCCAGGATGTCGAGCTCTCCACTGGAATCGCATGCTTCCACCCATTCAGTTGCCAGTTTATAACCATTCTGCTGGTTTTATCAGTGTCTTTGTCTTCTTTATTTAGCCCTGTCCCTCCTCTGCGGGGACGCCAACATGCTCTCCTGTGTTTTATGTCAATCATGCTTTCTCCCCCCAGTGGCCTCTACAATGTCACCTAACACGTCATGACATCAACTTACAGGGTTGTCTCTTGGGAAAATGTAATGTGTGAGTTGTGTAAATGTCAGGGAATGGATGATGAGGAGAATGACATCAACTGTGGATATGTGAGAGGCAGCTTGCTGAGTGGGGGGGCAGAGAGTTTGCAAACTTGTTTTATTCGAAAGTTTTGCTCAAGTGTTTAATCTGTTATCTTTCTATCCATCCTTCCTCTCTGCCGCTGGCTCTCTCTCTGTCTGCAGGATCAGGTTTTGGCATCAGTCAGTCGAGCCGTCTTTCTTCTTCAGTCAGTGCCATGAGGGTCCTGAACACTGGCTCGGATGTAGAAGAGGCTCTTGCAGATGCACTGGTATGAAAATTCAAGTATTCACATAGAGACATGTCTACAAAAACTCAGTGTACATTCCAGTAACCTGTCACTAGCTCCAAGACTGTGTGTGTCTGTGTGTTAACTAAACCCTAATTCTACCTTTGTTTAACGCTGTCAGCTGTTGGGAGACATGAGATCTAAGGTCAGCTTTCTTCTCCTGTCTCTTACCTGTGTGGTGTGTTTGCATGCGTGTGTGTGTGCGTGCGTTTCGCTTGGTTTGTGTTCTAGTAAGATGTGCCAGCGCATGCTTTCTTCCTGTGCTGCTTATTGGTTTTTATTTTCAGTTTAATGTCATGCCCTTTCTCTTGCAGAAGAAGCCAGCACGGCGGCGGTATGAGAACTACGGCATGTACTCCGATGACGATGCCAACAGCGATGCATCCAGTGCTTGTTCAGAGAGATCCTACAGCTCCAGAAATGGAGGAGCCATCCCCACCTACATGAGACAAACAGAGGATGTAGCTGAGGTAAGTAACAACAGCAAAAAAATTGATACTGTGATGGGCAGCTTTCTTTTTTTTTTAAACCCAGGTCCTTAAGAAATATTAAGTTAAATTTAGATGGCTTTTTGATGTCTTTAGCTACTGTGAGAATGGCCTGATTAAGGCCCTTTTTTAAAAGTTAGGCTGGCACAGGAAAGGAAAGGAATATATTTTTAACAGCTGAGACCTCAAGGAGTACCCATGAAGGGTGGGTGGTCTTCATTACTTGCATCAGTAGAATCTATGCACTTCCAATAATATTGGCTGCCCAGTAGTAGTGCCTCAAGCGTGGAAGACCAAGGCCACCCTCCTCAGTTGACTTGTAGACATGGGCCTTAGATAATCTGTGTGACTTATAACCCTGCATAAGCGGATAATGATGTACTTAAATGAAGTTCTTACAAAATAAACTGCTGGGGTGGTGCCTCTGGATTGACTGACAGGGTGGTGGTTCCCATCTTCAAGAAGGGGGGACCAGAGGGTGTGCTCCAACTACTGGGGGATCACACTCTTCAGCCTCCCCAGGAAGGTGTATGCCAGGATGATGGAAAGGAGTTTGTCCATTATTCAAACCTCGAATTCAAGATAAACAATATGGTTTTCATCCTGGTTGTGGAGTGCAGGACCAGCTCTTTTTCCTCTCAAGGATATTCCCCATCCAGTCTACATGTGTTTTGGGGCATCGTGTGGGAGTTGCTGCAGGATTATGGGGTGTCTGGCCCGTTGTTGTGGACCATTCAGTCCCTGTACAACTGCTGCAAGAGCTTGGTCCACATTGCGGGCATTAAGTTGGACTTGTCTCCAGTGGCTATTGGACTCCGCCAGGGCTGCCATTTGTCACTGATTCTGTTCATTTTATGGACAGAATTTCTAAGCATAGCCAAGTGGTGGCCTTGGTGGCCTCAGAATCTCATCTCTGCTGTGGTCCTGTTGGCTTCATCAGCTCAGACTGGAGCGCTTTGCAGCCAAGTGTGAAGCAGCTGGCATGAAAATTGGCACCTCTAAGTCTGAGGCCATGCTCCTCAGCTGAAAAAGGGTGGAATGCTCACTCTGAGTCAGGGATGAGTTGATGCCCCAAGTGGAGGAGTTTAGGTGTCTCGGGGTCTTGCTCATGAGTGAGGGGAGAAGAGGGCGGGAGATTGACAGACTGATTTCTGATTTCCCAGGTGCTGAATCGTTGTGCCAGTGCCAACTGGTCTGAGAGAAAGGAAGGGCTACTGGGCCTTCAGGCTTTGCTGAAAAACCAGCGCACCCTCAGGTCAGCGTCAGATCACGCAGGCATGTTTTCAGTTAATAAATTCATAGATGATTTCCTTCTAACTGCTGGTGTTTTTGTCTGCAGTCGGGTTGAATTGAAGAGGCTCTGTGAAATCTTCACCAGGATGTTTGCTGACCCTCACAGTAAGGTATGGATGCATGCAGCATAAACACTCACACAAAGACACAGCACTTATTTACAATACCATGGCACAAGATTCATTATTCACCTGCTTTGATTTTACTTTTTCAAATACTTTGTTTATCCCATCGTCCTTGACTGTACCGGATTCTGCCAAAACACAGAAAGTGTTATACCTCTTTAAAATGCACAAACACACACACTTTAGTTATCACATCTTTCTAATGAATTCATTAATAAAGATGGGATAAACAGGTCAAATTAGCTATCACATCTTTCTAATGAATTCATTAATAAAGGCGGGATAAATGGGTCAAAATGTTTCTTCAAATGGACACATCCTCAAATATAAACACAGGCATGGAAAGCGTGCATTGGACTGTTTTCTAACAGCATGCCACACCTGACTGCGTGTGCCCTCTCGCTCGCTGCCGTCCTATGGGATTGCTCTGTCACTGTTCAGCAGCCAATCCACTGGCTGTGCTCTTCACATCCGCTGGCTCTTCCCTCTCTTTCCCTTCTCTACCTGCAGTCTGAGTCGACAACACTGACCGTTCACACACTCGGAAGCACACACGTGTACACATTTGGGCTGCCCGCTCTCTCCCCTGACTAACCAGCTGTGATTCGGCCTCTCTAACACTGCCACTTCTCTCCTATCGTCTTGAGTGCTTCTCACACGTGTCGTAAGCTGTGTGAGCTCCTCCCCTTCCCCTCGTTTGACATTTTGACGATTTGATGAATTTCAGCGAGACTCCGGCAGGGTGTACGGCACGGCAGAATCCGGTATAAGCTCAGCCTCCTTCAAGGTACTGCATCTCACCAGTGATCTCCATCTGTCTGTCTCACACCACTCCTCTTCCTACTTCTTTCATCTTATCTCCCATTTATTATCTGTCAATTTTTATTTCTTTTCAGCCTGCATAGACTTCTTCTCAAATTTCTCCCATGTTAGGAGAAATACCTAAAGATGCTCAAATATATTTGAAAACACTGTGTTGAAATTGAAGATGCTGAGTGTACTCTCACTCACTGAGTACATGTTTTGTGATGATGCTAATAGATGTTTCTCTTTCCCTCATGCCACCCCCCCTCCGGAACTCTCTGTAGAGAGTAAGTCTGGCCAATCATTGTGTTTAAGCTTTGTGTTTGGATGAAAATTTGCTTCATTAATCTGATTGGGCATTCAGTTACCAAGGCAACTACATAACACTTACTAACCCACCTTACTGAATGTCGCCTGTAACTCCACTACACTATTAAAATCAACTACTGGCATGTAGAGATGGTCCCCACACATTGCGATTGTCTTGTTTTAATTTTGTGTGATTTAAGACTTAATTGGTGACTGGGAGTGATGGTGAGCTGCTGAAATAATGAGTGAAACACCACTAACTCAGAGAACTAATGCTGATCTCATATCATCTGCCTTCAGCCTAATCCAATAAAACAAAGCAGGAGTGCCTGTATGCGTGTTCGTGTGTGCATGGCGTGTTTTGTGAGTAAGCGATTAGTTGTGCAGTGTGTAACCTAAACTGTATGTGTGTGTGTGTGTTTTTAGGTATTCAGTATGTTCTTGGAGACGCTGGTAGATTTCATCCAGGTCCATAAGGACGACCTGCAAGACTGGTTGTTTGTCCTGCTTACACAGCTGCTGAAGAAGATGGGAGCGGACCTGCTGGGCTCCGTGCAAGCCAAAGTCCAGAGAGCCCTGGATGTCACAAGGTGGGTTTCACACTCACATACAGACAAGCATTTAAAATGTAAGATTCAAAAAAGTGGCTTTTAACTAATTCTACCAATACGGTGCTGCTCTGGTTATGTCTTTTATGACTATTGCTCTGAAGTAGGGGCATCAAACATGTTTTACTTTCTGGGCTACATACAGCCCAATTTCCCTGAGATTTCTCAAAGAAAATAAATCCAAATTCCACGATCTCTCACTCTCACAGTCTGTTCCAGCTGTCATAGGGCGAAAGGCAGTGTACACCCTGTACGGTCACCAGCATGTTGCAGGGCTATACAGAAAATAGTGGGGGGGAAAAAACAAGAATGTTTATTTAATGGAATACTAACAATAAAAAAAAATGGCTCATTAATGGTTTACGTTTTACATACTTACTTTACTTACTCTGTCCCAGGCCGTGGGTAATGTCTTTGTCAGCAAGAAGACTGTAAAACTGACATAAAATGTTATGTCTGAAATTTCTGCTGCCCTCCTTTGCAATTTTCACATTTTCCAAAGCCTTTTAGCATCCCAGGTTGGAGTCTTTGACGGGCTGGTTCTGGCCTGCAGGCCTTATGTTTGACACCCCTGCTCTAAAGTGTTATTGGTGTGAGTCTTACACTGACTGCTTTCCTTCAAACAGCAACCTTCAGAGTCAAGAGTCGGTCCTTTTTTTTTAACGTTATTTCAATTGTTTAGTTGGACAAGATAACTGAATTTCTTCACTTGACCTCGATCTGGTTTGCAGAACAAGTTGTAACAAAATCACTGCTTTGCCTCTTTGACAGTCCGTGAACTTTATTTTTAAGAGGAATGTTATGGCACACAAAGTGAAATCTAAATGTGTTATTTTTTCTCCTGCAGAGAATGTTTTCCCAATGACCTCCAGTTTACTATTCTCATGAGGTTCACTGTGGACCAAACACAGACGCCCAACCTCAAGGTAAATGACAAGTTAATATAATATATGTGTGTTTTTTCTGTATGTGAGAGAGAGCTGAGTGTGCAAATGTCTGTGTAAGGGATTGGTTGGGAAGCATGCACTTAAAGCTGGAAATTCAACTGACTGCTGTACTAATATTATTACATGCCTGCCCATTGTTGGCTCTGCGTCCCAAAACCCTGAATCCTGGGCTGTGATTGGTTAGCGATTGATCGAGCCACTCCACTGGCTTCCTTCAAGCTTTCCTCCTCAAACTCCTTATTCATCCTTACCTAGCACACCGCTTTTTCTGCTACTTCATTCCTCAAGACTTAACCATTCTTATCTTTTAATGGTTCGTGACACTCCTGCCTCCTCCTACACCCCTTTTCTGCCTGATGTTTAACCCCTTTCCCACTATTTCTTATCAGTCTTTATTCTCTCTCCCTTCCCATTAGGCTTGGGCAATGAAAGGATGTTACCAACAGCAGAATTCACCTCCTACTGCAAATATTAGATTTATGAAAACTTAAATCAATCATAAGTGTATATTTTTCAATGTTTGCTATATCCAACCCCTCTGTCATGTTAGAGGTACCTTGATACACATCCTAACTGTTGCGTGTAATCTCAAATATTTATGAAATATGGCTGCTTAAAGTGTAATGATAGAACTTCATGAAGAAGCTCCTGTTTTTAAACACTTAGACTTATTATTACTTATTACTATTAGACAGTATTATTAAGCATTTAAACTGCTGTATAAGCCACCCTTTTGTGTTGGCATATATAGTGCCACAGCTCTTAACTGACACTGTCTCTCAGAAAGATTTACAGACTTTTTCATTGCTTTGCAAAATCGTACAGTCCAATTTCAGTATCGCCCAAGTCTACTTTTCCATCTTTTTACTCCTCCTCTACCCTCTCCACCCTCCTGCCTGCTTTCATCTCTTGCCCCCACAACACCAGCCTTCCCTACCCTCGACTCCCTGTCCTCTCCTACCCTCGTCTCCCTGTCCTCCCCTGTTCTCCTCTGTCCTCGTCTCCCTGTCTCTCTCCGTTGATTGACACGGTGCTTCTCCTCTCTCTCTCTGAAGCCTGTGCGGAGCTCGTGTTGCGGGCGAGGGCGAGGCAGGGGAGGGTCCGGGGTAAAATTGTTCCCCCCCAGAGCGCGGCGCCACGCCTGCTCTCTAGACGAGCAGGCCGCAGCCTGGAGCCAGTCCTCCCAGGTCAGTGCGCTCCGGGGGGAGCAATTATATGGCGCGCACGATGCTACTAAGTGATTTTGGAGGAAGTTCTGGTCCTTGAGGTGCATTTGTAGAGAGACGAGGGAGAGGAAAATCAGGGCAGGAGTCATTTGTGGCATTTCAGAGGCTGAGTTGAATGTTTGCATTTCTCGGTTCTTTTATATTGTCATTTGCCATTATTTTTATGTTGATTTTATTTATTTATTTATTTATTTATTTTCTTACTGTATAAAGCATGACCATGACTGTATTTTGATCTTCTCACTCATTCATCAGATCATTTGATTTTCAGACCTGCAAGAGATGCACAATCTGCTGTGGTTGTACATGCTGACTCTGAACTTTGGTGGTCACTTTTTTCCCCATCCGTGTGTTTGTGGTTTTGGTTGTTACTGTGTTTGTGTTTTTTTGCAGGTGAATATTGGCTATGCATTTTCCCCATTATCAGTCAGCTTCCTAACAATATGTATAAATGTGTCTGTTTGTGTTGCAGGTGAAGGTGGCTATTCTGAAGTACATCGAGACACTGACGTTACAGATGGAAGCTCCAGACTTTGTGAACTCCAGCGAGACTCGACTGGCTGTTTCCCGCATCATCACCTGGACAACTGAACCCAAGAGCTCTGATGTCAGAAAGGTATTGTTTCACACACACACACACAACATCATGTGTGGTCTTGCCAATAGGCCCCTTAGGCTATGTGACAACAGCAGTTCATCTACATTTAATGCATGTCAAATTTTGAGAGGTATTTAATTAAAGAAACATATCAGGTGAATCTGGATGCTACAACAAAAGCAGGAAAAGTATATGTTGCCTTTTTTACATCAACACAATGCCAGTTCTTCTTTGGTGCCTTTTAAGAAGTAGCACACATTTCAACAGGTTTGAGAATAAATTATTGCACAGCATTACTAGCAGAAGTTTTCTGTCTTTGATTACCTGGCTTCAGATCAACCATCTGCAAATGTCTTTTAGGTTTCTCTCAAAATTATAAACTTGCTTCTCAGTTCAAAATCACAAAGTGAAAAAAAGCTTTGAGCCAAATGCCACCTCACAACCTCACTTCCATGGCTAATTACAGTATTACTGGCAAGAGCTGCCACCCTCTTTGGTCCACTAAATGCAAAGGATGGTGTGTGTTTTATGTGTAACAGGCAGCCCAGTCGGTGCTAATCGCCCTGTTCCAGCTCAACACTCCAGAATTCACCATGCTGTTGGCAGCTCTGCCCAAGACCTTCCAGGACGGGGCCACCAAGCTGCTTCAAAACCACCTGAAGAACACAGGCAATGCTGCACAGGTAAAGCACACTCTGACTCTAAAGTGTAAGTACACACAGGAGTAGGGAGCACTTCAGATACACTGTTTACGCTTAGGCTGTCAATCATTATACTGTGACAATAATGGCATACCTTTTTGTTGTTTTTGTTACATTCTCAGGCACCAATGGGCAGCCCTTTGACACGTCACACCCCACGATCACCAGCCAGCTGGTCCAGTCCAGTCACTTCCCCCACTAACACGTCCCAGAACACCCCCTCACCATGGTATTACACACTTCTCTCACAACTAGTCTTGGACTGTTATACTGTTATACAGTATAACAGTATTTTAGGCTGTTTTATAGCCAAATATATAGTGGAGAAAAAAAACAATAAGCTTGCAAATTACAGCATCTTTTCCTGTGTCTGTGCAGTGCTTTTGACTATGACACAGAAAACATGAATTCAGAGGACATCTACAGCTCACTGAAAGGTGTCACCGAGGCGATCCAAAACTTCAGCGTTCGCAGCCAAGAAGACATGAATGAACCCGTCCAGCGGCGAGATGGAGAGGAGGTGAGTGGAGGAGGCGAAGGGATGCTATGTGTCACGGCTGCTGGAAAACTTCCCAACTGCTGCTGTTTTTTGTAATTTTTATAAATATCTTTGTTTTTATACATGTTTATACTTTCGTAGTCATTGACACAGTACTGTGATACGTTTCATGAAAGGGTCGAATCCTCCCTCAAACAAAACAAGTTGATTTATCTCACTTGCTATGAAGGAGTGGAAGTGTTATAACCAAATGTAATAACCTTCTAACACTTAGGCACAAGTACCGATAAAAGGTGAAGAGAAAATTCAGTTCAGTTCTTGGGTTGCAAAACCTGCGTTATTTGGAAACTGGCACTGATTGCCAGACAGCTACAAAAAGTGTATTTATGCAACTACACCTCACATCACATTGTGTGAAGTGGGCAGGTCCCAAGTTAAACATTTCTCAACTTTGAGGCGAGCAATTGAAACAACTACAAATGGAAGAAAATATTACCGTTGAGTAACCACTAAGAGGGTGATCAAAAGTAATGAAACCAAAAGGTTACACCTGCAGGAACTGTTCGCCCATGAAAATTCATGCCATGAAGCTCCTGGTACACAGTTTTTGTGCTGATGTTAATGGCAGAGGAGGTTTGGAGCTCTGCTGTTATTGAGTGAGCAGAGTGTTGGTGACTTTAAAGCATTATACACCTCAGTTATGACCCCAATCTGTAACTTTATATGGTCTGACACTTAGTGGCTGAGTTGCTGTGGTTCCTAAACACTCTCACTTTGCAATAACACGACTTGCATCTTTAATCCCAAAATCAGCTGTAATGATCAACCAGCCTGGGACCGGAATTGGCAGATTTCCAAGCACACTCGGCCCAGACCGGTGACCAGCCGGTCAGTCACACATGTCCAATTGCAAGCCAGACCCTTTCGTGCATGTGCAGCATAGCGCCTATTTTCCAGCAGCACACTCACAGCCGCACGCTAACATGTTGTTTATGTGACAGACACAAATTAAATCATGGAGGCACCACCACAAAAACATTTCTAACAACAAACCTAGCCAGACAAATCATCCTCACCCAGCTGAACACGGACATTTCAAAGAAGCTAGCAAAGGCAAAGTAGCTAAAGCTAAAGCTGTTCAGAGCTCGGAGCCAGCCACAAACCAGCAGCCTCAGTATGAGCAAAGGATCTAAGCAGTTTCAAGGAAAATTATGGAGATGGGTAAAAAGAGAGAAAAGAGCTGATATGCTTTTATCTTATCTGAATTTATAAACGTAGTGGGAAATGATGTAAGTACCTGACATTTCTTTTGTCTATAAATCTGCACCTGCTTTTGTTTGGAAAGGCAAAACTTGTCAGGTAAAGGTGGGTTTACAGCAGCTGATTTTCAGTGAATTATTTGTACCTCTTTCCAGTAGCAGAGCACTTCATTTTCAGAACTGTTTGAGGGAGAGAAGATCCTGTAACTTACTGCAGTTTGGGGGAAATTGTAAAGTTTAATCATGTCCTACATTATGATAATAACATTTTGCATTAAAGAAAAGTTGATTTTTGTTTGTATATGCTGTCAGCTATAGTTGTAAGAAAATCAGAATCGGCCAAGAAAATTGCAATCGGTGCATCTCTAAGATGAAACTATGGCATCCTATTACAGCACCATGCTCAGATTCAGTGAGCTCTTCAGAATGATCCATCCTTTCATAATGCTTATAAAGGCAGGCATGGTTAGGTGCTTGACTTTATACACCTGTAGCAATAGGACTGAAAACACCTAAATTCAAAGATTAAAAGATGTGGTCCAATACTTTCGTTCTTATAGTATATATTAAAGGGTTACCTTTGACTAATAACCAGTCACCATGATGCAAAGCATGATGAGCAAATTGCTTTATATGTAGGCGGGCTTTTGAATGCTGTCTTTGTTTTGATGCCACATGAAAAACAACGCTGTGTTAACACAAGTAGCCATACACCATGATCACCACAGTAGTATCAAAGAAGAAGTAACGATATAGAAAAAATTTTTTTTTTTACAAGTTTTGATACTCAGTGCTGTGGGCACATTTCAGTCTGCACATTTCAGTCTGCACTCAAAAAGTAATGTGTCCTCTTTTGGCCCTCCAACATGTTTTTCAAGACTTGCAAAGGCCTGAAACACACACACAGGTGTACTGTAGGAGATCCTGATATCTGATCTGCCCCACCACCCCTCATGTAGTCTGGGAAGTGAGACGCATACATCAAGTGTTTATGGAACACTGTGAAAAATAATCCTCTATAGCCACTGATAAAATCCTGTTTGTTTTATATAAACCTAGCTGCTGAAAAGCATCCTCGTTATTATTTTGTGTAGGTAGTCTGCTCGTTCAGTACAAATTTATGACTTCAGACGTCATGCCAGGTCTTATTTGCAGCCCCGTGCAGTGACCCCGGCTCCTTTTAAGGACGCAGTGTACTCTACTACAGAGGTGTGACCTCCTGACATTTTCCTCATGAGATGCAGCTGAAACCCAACCGGCCCACATGTCATCAGCCTGCCAATCACAGCACACCTGACTCATCAAACCCCCACTCAGATCGTAGCCATTTAGTGGTTTGAGTGTAAATATACACATACAAGTAAGAGCACCTTAAACCTCATCCCCCTGCTTGGCTCCTCACCTGGCCCTTCATGTGTCTGCCCTCATAGGTTATGGGGTTGTTTTTCTGTTTGTTCATTTTGTTTTTATACCCTCACATTTAGAAAACCACATGCTCTCTAAAAAAGGAAACTTCATCCAAAATGTCCTGATACATTAATGAATTTAAAAAAAAAATCAAACTATGTTTTGGTGTCTTTTTTTTTTTTTTTTTTTTTTTGAAAGAGTTTCCATAGTTACTTCTGAGTTGTTTCATCATCTGTCATTTCAGCTCCCCAGAGAAATCTACCAGGGAAAACAAAAGCACGTTCTTCCTGTTTTCATTACACAACTGAGGTGTGATTTTCCTGCCAGATTTCTTGCCCAATGGCAGACAGAATTGCAGAGTGAAACCGAGGCTTGTACACAACTCATTTACAGACTTATGGTGTCATCATTCTGTAGATGCTACAGTGGGCAATTAATTATTTTATATTAAGTTAAAGCAAAAAACGTGCAGAAATTTAAAAGCCCAATTACTTATTATCATGATTGCTAATAAATGTAGAAGCTTCGCACTTTAATATCAGTCACCTGTTCAAGTGCATTTTTCTTTTAAAGAGTGCAAAATTAAAACTCATTAAACCAAAGGTTGTTCACAGAAGGCTTTACAATTTACAGGATGAATATTGAATAACTGTACAATGAACTCCTTTAGGCCTAAAAATATCCTAATTTCTCTTTGATTTAGAACAAATGAACCGACACAAAGACAAAGCATCTGTATCATGTATTTTTCTTCCATCTTAATTTTTTAGGGGGGCAGCGGGATAGATGGAAGAGTGTCAGAAATGGGCGACAGCGGCCGCATGGCTCTCGACAACAAGACTTCACTCCTCAACACCCCCCTGCTCTCCTCCAGCCCCCGAGTATCCCGCGAGCACTTCTCTGACTCTCCCTTCAAACACAGCCGCAAAGACACCAGCCTGGACGACTCCGAGCATCTCACCGACGGTACACAAAAGCATTCTGACAGAAAAACACAGACAGCAACCCCAAGATAACAGTAACATGAGTTATTTCCGGCCACGTGTCTCCTCACAGACAGCAGCCTGGACCAGTCGGAGCTGGTGGCTGAGCTGCTCAAGGAGTTATCCAATCACAACGAGCGCATAGAAGAGAGGAAGGCGGCACTGTGTGAGCTGCTGAAGCTAATCCGTGAAAACACCCTGCAGGTGTGGGATGAACACTTCAAGACCATCCTGCTGCTACTCCTCGAGACAATGGGCGACAGAGAGGTACACACATATTCACCCGCGCACACACACACACTTCAAGTCTGTAACAACCAAATGAAAGAAGGAAAAAAAAAAAAAAAAAAACACCAGTCGTTGCCTTTCATCTTAAATCTTCTCTCAGCATGTGATCCGAACGCTGGCTCTGCGGGTGCTGAGGGAGATTCTCAGCAAGCAGCCCTGGAGGTTTAAGAACTACGCAGAACTCACCATCATGAAGGCCCTGGAGGCTCACAAAGACCCTCACAAGGAGGTACATTTATACACACACACAAATCTGCTCACTAAGAAGCTGATTTTTACCACAAAGCATTAACAGACTATGAAGGGTTGTTGCTTAAGACTGGTGTATTTAATTTATCGATGATCAAAGCTGGAGGTTTAAAAAAAATTAAGAAGCTCCATGATTATCACATGGTCATATTTTTATTTTCAGACCAGTGCATTCTTGAACAGCTTTAATCGAATGTTTTTCTGCTTTTCCGCAGGTGGTACGAGCAGCTGAGGAGACAGCAGCCATGTTGGCATTGTCCATCAGTCCAGACCAGTGTATCAAGGTGTTGTGTCCCATTATCCAGTCAGCTGATTACCCCATCAACCTGGCTGCCATCAAGATGCAGACCAAAGTGGTGGAGAGGATTCCTCGCGAAGGCCTGATCAGCCTGCTGCCAGAGATTGTGCCAGGACTCATACAGGTAACGCAGCTAATATATTTAACTGTTAATTCAGGGGATTAAAAGAATTCATCTTGCAATATTGTAATTATCTGTTGTGATTGAACAGCAATTCTTAGCTTTATCACACACAACCTTCACATTCATGCAGTTGTTTTGAAGAAAGGTCTGCAGATCTGTAACCTGCTGTTATCTGGCTGAACAGGGTTACGACAACTCTGAGAGCAGCGTGAGGAAAGCCTGCGTGTTCTGCCTGGTGGCCATCTATTCAGTGATAGGAGAGGACCTCAAACCTCACCTCAGCCAACTCTCCAGCAGCAAGGTGACCAGCACGTGAAACTTGGATTCGTCATAAACCCGCTCACTAAAGATTTATACACCCCCCCCCCCCCCCCCCCCCCTTTCTCCGTTGAAACTTTTATTTAGAAAAATGACATTTATAATTTTAAGACTCCTGCAAATACTGTGAGCAGTTTTGTTAGTAAAATATTAAAGAACAAGTTAAACCTGTGGGGCTGTAGCTAAAAACTGGTGGTGGCTGTGACGTGATGCAGTTTGTTCTCCACCAAGTAATTGCATAACAAACTGCATTACTTTAAAGAAAAGTAACAAGTAATGTGTAGTACATCATTATTTTTTTTTTTAAGTTATGTATCCAACACTGGTAAAGACAGACAGGTTTCTGGGTCTGAAAAAATCACGCCAATGACTTAAACCTGCATTCTTGCTAAAGGCCAACAGAGGGCGGCTCCTCTGATTGCAAAACCTATAGTTCAATTGTATAGAAGTCTATGAGAAAAATGACCCTTCTTGATTCATATGTGATCTCAGTAAGTAGTTACCCAGTGATCTCTAGATGTGAGTCTTATTGAAAATGGCATGAAGTTCATTTTTTCCTGTTTAGAGTAAAATAAATTATTTAGACAGTGGCTGCTGTACAAATATGCAGTGTCCTCTATTTCCATTGCTTACATGTGGTTTTAAAAAACATGACAACCAAAATGCTCAAGTGCCTGTTGCACAAAGCAGTAGGCAGCATTACAATGGCTGCGTCCATCTTTTTTAGTCTATGGCAAAAACCATAAAAGATGATTGAACTCAGTTACATAAAGAGGTTTATTATATAAGTGTGTAAAATAATTACTATGCTTCCAAGTGTGTAAAGTTTATCAGCTACAGATTGGTCTGTTCTTTGTAATGAACCACAGGAAGAAGTCACTTTTCAATAATAGCCATGTGATAGAAAGGAACCCAAAAAGATGCTGAAAATATATCCACTGCATGACAATACACATTTTATAATTTTCAGCATCTCTTGGCCTGCACACATTATTTCATTCATGTGATCCTCTTCTGTTTTTCTATCTGCAGCTGAAGCTGTTGAACCTGTACATCAAGCGCGCCCAGTCCGGCTCCACTGGCAGCGAGCCCCCAGCCGAGGGGCTATAGGAAACAGAGCGCCATCCCACAGGGCAACTACAGAACTGCAACTATGCCCACCTTCAAACATACAACATAAACCATCCGTTCATGAGAACACAGCAACACAGACTGAGAACAAAACACTCACAGGCGCAAACTACATGCAACGCACACACACACACATACACACGCACACAGCTGTTAGGTACACACAGTCATGACACGGAGGAGAGGAGAATCATAGTTCTGCTCACCATTTCTTAGGATCCCCTCTGACTGAACTGAACCTTCGAACTCATATTCAATTAAAACAGACATACGGTCACATTCTCCACAGGTTTGGCACTACTCACTCAAGGATGAAGATATCTAATGTCCATCCTGTCCGCTCCTCTTTGTATTCACAACACTGTCCCTTCTGAACAGTATCTTGATGTCAACAGGAAGTGGTGCATCTGCATGGTTCTCATTTCTCTGGGCGATAATATTCCTGAAACAGCTCAAACGGTGCTGTCTCCTCGTTTCCTTCTCAAACACTGAGTGACTGGGGCCAGGTAGACAGGAATGTAATTTTACATTGTGTTATAGCTTGGATTTATTTTACGCAGAGAGGTTTTACTGCAGTGGTTTTTAATACCCGGAGTTTTCGCTCTCACTCAGACATCAACACATGTTTCAAAAAAGGTGCTGACAAGCCTGAACGGTACGACCACCGACCCCCAGCACTGCAGCACTAACGCGAGTCACAGCGGGTCCTTCCTGCTCAGAGCAAATACAGAGCATACAGATTCCAAAATCTAGGAGGCGTTATGTGCTTAGCTATGCATGAGACTAAATTTAAAATAAAAAAAACTTTTTGTTGGGATCTGATGTCGGAGTGGCCTGACTGGGGTTTTAAATTGATGTGAACAGTGTCCGCCCCTTTCAGATAAATCCATGATGTCCTCCATTTCTCCCATCTCGGATCGGTTCTGGGCAACACGGTGAGGAAGATGGCTACTTACTACATGAAGTATGACAGGACATGGCTTATTATCACATAGTGGATATGTATCTATATATGATATAAAAATGGAATATCCAAATAACAGTGTCATTTAGGGAAGTTCCCCAGAGGGGGGTGCACACGCGCACCTGTGCCCATCCTTTTTATTTTTCTCTCTCACACACTTTTGTTTTTCTCTGCTGAGAAATTTGTAGAAATTTATTTACAGCGCTGAAAAAAAAAAAAGTCACGTCTCACTTTTCTCCTGTTCATGTCTTTCTTTCCTTCCTCTTCTTGTAACATTCTAGTTTTCACTGTTGTTTCCTCCGTGCATTTACAAAGCTGTGCTTACAATAAAAATAAAGAACTTGTACAGATCGTGATAAGCCTCGCCTCTTTTAATTTCTGCAGTATAATCGAGTCCCGCTGTAAAGTGGTGGGCAGAAATACAGTGCATGTATGCAGTAGGTGCATGAATAGTGCTGCGCTTAGAACAGCACTATTCATGCAATTCAAGAGGACAGATCTGTTAAATGCAAACTACTTGCTGCTGTTTACCTGACCCAGGATAAGTGATAAACCCTCTGCAGTACCTTATCAGTATTTGGTAGTGCTAGCAATGCCTTAAAGGAACAGTTCACAGTTGTAAGAAATTGGTGAAAATGTGCATCTTTTATTTTTCTTGCTTTGACAAACACTAAGAGATCTGGAGTTTAGTTTACTGTCCAATAAAGCAGTGGCTTTTCCCAGCTGTCGCTCTCCTGCAAAGAGCTGCAGCAGGTGGGAAAATGTGGACTTGTTAAGAAACATGTTAAGAAAGTGGGCTAATCCACACATGGCATAAAAGATAACATTTAAGCCTTATGCAACATAGCTATTTGTGAAACCGGTGCTACATTTCATGTATGCATCTGTCCTCTGAGCTGTAAATTTAGGAACAGCTAAAGAGGGTCCCAGATACAGTCTGACCTGTAAACCCCCTGGCCTCTCTGCACTCATCTCTAACCTGCCAAGAATCTGCAGTTAATACTGCGTCTGTCCTCAAAACAATTCACAACGTCTGAGTTGAAAGTGGCGTGTTTAGCAGAGTCAGTTTAAAATGTAAACTGACTCTGATGTTTTGCAGGTAACATTTAAGCTGAGGATCTATGAGACTAACTGTGGGAGGTCTCTGGCTCAGAAATCTTTAGTTTTTGTCAGATTTCTGCATAAATTAGCCTTAATTTCTTAGGAGAAGACTTTGCTCTAAGAGAGTGTTATTGTTCAGAAAGAAAGGGTTTATTACCTATTTATTGGATATTTTGAGAGGACAATCAAATCTCCAGATGGTCAGAGGTTTACATACACAAATCATGAATGTCCTGGTTTTTGTCTTTTTAATGATTTCTTTTAACTGTTCTTTTTCCAGGGTGGAGTGATTGTCCATCATACATCTAATGACTCTTGAAAAAACAAGAATTGGGTGCACAAGTTTGAATTTATTTTGGATTTTCTCTAATCCGCACAGGGTCTAAAGCATACATACATACAGGCTCAAATATAAACATAAACCACAGCTAATTGGTTAAATGTCCCTGAGCAATTTGCACCTCGATCAGACGCTTTTGGTTTCCATCAATTCTGACCACTCTTCCTGGCAGAGTACTATACTACCATCACCATGCTTGGCAGTTGGTACAGTGTTCTTAGGTTTGAAAGAGCAGATACTTTTTATATGATTGTTAATTAGCCTTTGAATGTAATAAATTTGCTTTTGGTGACCTAAAAATGGCACTGGAACACACGTGAAGGTTGCTCTGTAAACTTAATTAAAACTTATTCATCATTATTGATTAGTTCTGTCTGTGCTACAAATAAAGTTCTAACAGCTTTTTTTTATATGTGCATGTTTGCTTTGGACTGTTGTGTGTTGACGTCCATATTCTGAATCTCCTGAGTCAGACAGGAGGACTTTAGGTCATGAGGCGGGTCTCCCCCTTTGACTCCCCCACCCTCAGGGCCAAAATAGCGTGTTTACCCCGCTCGGAACAACTCCGCCATCGAGAGACTTGACTCTGCGCCACGTCCAGGGTCCGAGCGCTGCATAATTATTGACCAGAGGGTGCAACGAGTCTGCAGTCATCTTCTGTAGACTGGACTCCTCTTCCTGTTCGACACTGACATGAATGAAACACTGAGCTGCCGTTTGGACCTCGTTGTCGGAACCGGGCCGAGTGGCGTTTATTTGCAGGAGAAGTGAGGAGGAGACAGCTGATGAGAGATGTTGTTCTGGCAGCCGTACACTGAAAACTTCCGACCCCCCCTACAGAGACAGAGCAGCAGCTATACCAGGTATCAGCTAACGTAAACCTAACAATTAAACGCTTTGTTTAGTTTATGGCCTCACAGTATGGTTGTTTGGAGATCTCGATAATACCTGTTAATAAATAACTGCCCCTCTAACCCGCACTGAAAAGGTCAGCGCCCTGTCGCTGTGTTTATATCAGAGATGTAACATGATTTTTATGTGACACTGAGTTGTTTGCATGCCCACGGGGTTCATATTTATTGACAGTAAAGACTTTGTGGGTATATGTTATGTAGTTTCAGAAAGGCAAGAGCGCAACTACAGTTTGACACAATGACGGAAGCTCGACGGTTCCTGATTGGCTAATAATTCTGCGCTGGGCATAGAGGGCGGCCTCTGATTGGCTGATCGTCGTCCTTGGCATCCTTCCCGAGGCTGGCGGTGGCAGCCCTGCGGGCTTCAGAGACCGACAGTCTGTGTGCGGAGGGAGCCATGTTGATGCTCGGTTTTGTGTCAAACGCATTATTTTGGATGGTTAACGGACTGCGCGTTAAAAATAAGGAGCCCCGGCGGTGATTCCAGCCCCGCAATGAGAAGAGGAGCGCGGTGTGGGATGGTAGAGGGAGCGCTAGAGGAGTGCTGCTCTTAGGTCACCGGACGTAGCTGAAAGCAAGTGAAGTTGATGCTAGTTAGCTTCATAGCTAGGTAGCAACAGCTGGTGCAGAGCGCTGCGTGGGATGCGGTGTATGGACTAAAACGATATATGTTTTTTTTTCCCCCTGCTTGTGTCGTTTTGCAGAACAAACGTCAACCGGACTGTATGAAGACTCAGCACTTGAAGCACCAAACAAAGGCGCTGCTGAATTCGCGCTAGCTTGCTTAAGCTTCCTTTTCAAAACTAGCTGTTAGCTAACATTAGCATGCTGACAATCAGCTCGGATCTTCAGTCACGACTAACTATTTACTCGCTGAGTGGGTTCTAGGTTACTTTCAGGCAGTCTGCCAGTCTCGGAGCACCCCTTTGTGCGACAGTAAACTCTCAAAACTGGAGTGGGGAGATGGCAGTACATCCAGTCTCTGCAGAAAGCAACCGGTTCGCCTGCCCAGCTTGCCAGGGAGCGCCTAGCGGGCTAGCGGCATAACTTTCCTCTCACGGTGTCATTCAGAAGCTGCAGAGCTCACTTCCTCCATAGCCGACCCCTCGTACCTGAAGCAAGCTGGCGGCCATCCGAGTAGAAGCCGAGGACAAGGAGCTGGGGCCGATGGCCTGGGTGCTGAAGATGGACGACGCCACCATCGAGTCGGGGCTGGTTCACGACTTCGACGCCAGTCTGTCCGGCATCGGGCAGGAGCTGGGCGCCGGAGCCTACAGCATGAGGTTAGAGAGACGGAGTCAACATTGCCAGTCCCAGTTTCATAGCACGCAGCAGTGGGTCGCTGGCAAGAACAACGCACGTACACACTGTCTCTGAGTGCTAACATTACAGCCCCCTAGGTGTGTGGTTCCCTTTGTGCTGGGTGTGATGGTTTCTCTTTGTTTTGGGATTTGGACACGGAACAGTCACTGCAGGGTGCCACGATCAGGGACGAAGATTAATTTCTCTAAACGCACACAAAAGCAGAGAAGGGGACACGTGTTATACTGCCAGGGACAATGATGTTTTATATGAGTCTGTACTGTTTGTCTCAGAGCAAGCCTGTGCTGCCAGTAGATGGGTAAAGTTTTTGTTACACCCAGGAAGTCAGGAAGGGTTTAAGAACGGGTCTGCGGCTTTGTTTCTCATGATCAGGGTTATGTGAAAACAAGTAGCTGTTCATGTCTAAGCTAACGGGGCTGAATTTAGCCCTTTTGTGTGGACATGTTCAAGCCTTTTCTCTCCTTCAGTTTAGGGCATACACGTAGATCATCTTTTATAATGGAAGCAGGTATTTTGTCTGTTTATGTGCTGGTAACCCCTCTAAGGAATGATCCATGATGATATATTTTTAGTCTGAATATTTTAGCTCCATTTGACATTTTCAAACTTTTATTTTATGCCCTCCTACACCCTCTTGATTGATTTCTTCCTGAGAAAGTTTAGTAACCATTTAGTCATTGTAACCACAAGTCCTGAGTTTTTTGTTTGTTTTTTTTAACTGTCATTAAGTATCAAAATGTTATTAGTTTAGGCAGTGCATCGTTTTTACACTGGCCCACCATCATTTTTGGCCTTATTTGTTTGTGGGAGCAATCATAACTAAACTACTTATGTTACTGATTATTTAAACATACTAGGGTCTAGAAAGCTCAGCATTGTTTTGATTTGTGTGAGCACTGTTTCCATTTGCACTTTTGACCATTAGTGTCAGCTGGTAGCAGCCTTGGTTATGGCTGGCTGGAAATGCCATTATTATTTATTAGGCAAACTTATTTTAAACATTGTTTTTGGCCCGCGTTCAATTAGTACATCCCTGTTTGCGCAAGCCCAGATCATTTTCACACAATACTGAGCTGTAGTTGCGCACACACTCGTCACTATGCAGAAATGGTAAGACATACAGAAAACCCTGGCCTGTGACTCCTACAATATTGGAAATCTGTTGATTCTGAGATCCCTATTTTGGGCTTGTTTGGCCTCTTAGAGAGAAATGTCTCTTCAAATCAATGCAGTCATTCAGGTCTTTTCCAGAATGATAAGGTAATGACAGCTTATGATAATCCTATGCTGCGACCTTTAGAGTCACCTGATCTTAGTCCAGTTTAAATATTTGTTCCCTCGTCCACCATCAAAAGACCAGATGTCTTTTGGAAGATTGACATTCATCCCTCCAGTAGATTTCCAGAGATCTGGAAACTGAATGCCAAGGTGCAGTGGAGATTTTATGACATCAGGTGTTGTTGGCCCAACCCTTTTATTTAAACACATTATGTTGGTTTTTGCCAGCATTTTTTTACCTGTCTGTACTTGCAGAGTACAATAAATGTGTAGTCTAGGTGCACATTTTTTTTCTTCGTGATACCAGTTTTAATATAACAAAAAAACAGTTTTTCCCCACTTTCTGGTCAGCCAGGTTATTCCAGCATTTATTCTGACAGTTTGAACCCCTGGCTGGGCAGCACTACTTTGGGATAATCTGTCTGCAGAGGATGCATGTGCATTTCCTGCAGCCGTGCTGTCAGCTAGACATCCGATGGCAGGACAAGATCCTCTCTGGGGAAGCAGCTGAATGACAGTGTGAACTGCCACAATATCAAGACGGGAAAGACTGAGGCTTGCTGGTCGTTAGCAATTTAATTTCCGGGAAGGGGGTGCTTCTCCAGTAGCAAATAGATTTAGGTAGCATGGTTCTGTTATAATTATGAAATGATAAATTCAAAATGCAAAAAGGAGTCACCCAACATGCCAACCAAAGTTTGCATGTGAGGAAACACTGAGGTGAGTAACTTTGTTATAAACCACCTGTTCAATTAGTAATTTTTAGTATGCGTGCACTCTGTTATGTAATAGGTTAATGGGAGGTCGTGATATTTGCATGATGAAGGCAAGCCCTCCAAGAACAAGCATGTGTTTTATCTGTAGCCTCCTCATCCGTCTGCTTTTAGCGTGTGTTTATCTGAGTGTGACGTAGGTGTGTGCCTGTCACTTATGTGTGTAAGTAAGATTACTGGTATTCAAGGGATGGTATGCATTGACAGTATTAGTTTCTGCTTCAGCCGTAGTGCTGTCTGTGGTGCAGGGGTGGGTCGTGGGTGTGTTTGGAGTCAGCAGCTGATGGGAACAGAATGTCTCGGTGTTATTCAGTGGAAAGAGCTCCTCAGATTTCAGGAAGCAGATGTAGTTTTCGTGGGCAGCATGGCTCAGCAGGGCTGTGGCACCCATGTTGGCACTGCCTGGGCTTGCGCTCTCTGAAGAGAAAACACACCAGCAAGTGACTGAGAGAAAGTGATATGAGGCACAATAAATCTAGCCAGCAGCTGTTTGAAAGACTTTGTTGTTTTGAGGAAGGTGCTGCAGGAATTATATATGAAATTTGGCAAGTAGTTTATTAGTTTGGCTCCAGGTTATTTTTCCAGGTAACGGGATGCCCTGATCTACATATCTTTGCAGAGATAGGACTTCTTTTTTTGCACATGCACTGCACACACACATACACACACTCATGCTCTCTGTGCACCCGTTGACACTCCCTCAGCATTTGTCAGGGTGAGCCGGGGACGGGAAGGTGACAGCCAAGTGTGAGAGAGAGCCTGAGCTGCTGACATATACTATCTCTGGGTGTTTCTGTTCATTTATCCTCCTGCGGCCTCATGCATACATAATTAGTGAGCCATTTTGATCGATGGAAAGTCTTCATCACTTATTCTATAAAAAGGTGATCCATTGAATAATTCTACACTGTGCCCAATTGAAAGTGACGTATCACGAGTTTGAAATTGCACAAACATGGGAGGGGGGGTCCAGTCCTGATGAATAAATACATGATTTCCTTCACTTTTAGGAAGGCCACAGTGATTATGTTGTCATCAGGATGTCAGTAAAAGCTTTAACTAACTTTGAGACAAAAGCTAGTTGAAAACTATTCGGGCCAGAGGCAAGGAAAATACACAAAATCAGCTCTAAATGGAAAACTTGTCTCTCACAACTGTTCTTTTATCATTTTCGCCTTTTTTCTCTCTCTCTCTCTCTGTCTCTCTTTCTTCTTTTCTCTCACTGACTTGTTTGTCTCTTTCTGTCCCTCAGTGATGTGCTGGCTCTGCCGATCTTTAAGCAGGAGGACTCCAGCCTCCCGCCTGAAAACGAGACCAAAAATCCCCCATTCCAGTATGTGCTGTGTGCCGCCACCTCGCCCGCCGTCAAGCTGCACGACGAAACGCTCACATACTTAAACCAAGGTGAGACGCCCAGAACGCCAGATGATTCGAGGAAACAAGTTTTTGTTGACCTGATTTTGCACGACCCAGTTTGTGTTGCGGGGTTGCCCATTAACTATCCAACATCAATAAATAATTTCAGTGGGATTACTATAAAACAAACTCTCACTGATGTGAACGACAGCCTTTTCTGGCCTTTATGTAACACAGTAACATCTGCCACTGACTGAAACATGTAATGCAGATTTATTCTGTTTAACTGCACAGGTTTAGCACATACACTGCACAGATGATTTAACATTATCAATACACACAGTGGGATTGTCAAATATGAATTATATCAAAGTACCTTATAACCTGTTTCCTGAAGTATTTTTCACACTACTCATGGGGTTCATTTTATGGTGGTTTGGTCAAAGAGTTCAGATTTGTGGTGGTGCTTTATGTTTTATTATTATTACATTTTTGGCTACATACACAGTAACACTGCTCTGTACCCACTCCATTACTCTCACTGACTGCTATTTTGTCAATGTAATAATTATCTGTGCGACTCAGGTTTTTAAGCTCAGGTCTTTTTAGCTCATTTCTTTCTTTGTGCTTTCTGTTACTTGCACTTTAAAATCTTATATCAGAATTTTTTTTTATTATTGTTTTGGGTGAAGGGAGACTGGTAAAATAAGAATTTCATTGTATGGTATAAACTGCCGTTTTTTTTACTGTGCAAACATAACTTATTAACCTTAATCAATGTAATGTCTGTGAAGGGGATTGATTGAGAGAAGTATCAGGAAATTTCTGATCATTGGGGTTTTCTCTCTCATACTGTAGAGATGTGATGTACCTTGAGGTGACAGTTATTGTGAGGTGGTGTGACAGTATAATTCATTTAGGCATGCACATGCCTTTGTCTGTTTCACAGAAACAAACACTAAATACAGCACTGTATCACCTTCATTACACAGAGCAAACAATAACTTTATAGCAGTCTCTGCAAATAAAGCATCAAAAAGGCTCTTAAAAACAAGTAGGGTGATTTTAAAAAGAAAAAAAGGCACACATTCATTCAGATGTGATCTTTTAAAGAGTAACCAAACATAAATTGTGTCCATAGCAGCACTCAGAGGATTCTGTATCTAAATTTGGTTTTGAGAGGTAGTTTGACAGTGTTGGCCCAAAACAACCCAGCAGCAAATTCAGCTTATTGTTGCTCCTTTTTTTGTTCTTGGAAGTTTGATAAGTTTTAAACTCTGTAACTACAGAGTAGATAGATAGGCAGACCAATGAGAGTCCAGGAGTTAAGATAACCCGTTTGTTTGAATAACGCTTATCAAAAGTTCTAAATGCAGTAAAACAGTCATATATGATTAAACAGAGTCAGAAAAAAATAATAATAAATGACTAAAAAACTTGGACACAAGAACAAAATAAAAACAATCGGTGAAGTAAATCTTTATATGGATCAATGAAAGTGATAACATCAAAAATAATTCACAGAGAAATCCTAAAGCTGACAATAAAAAATAAAATAAGTAATCCAGACAGGAACAAGTAAATGTGAGTCATAGTTTCAGTGCCATTAATTCTCAGCACTGAGTATTTTATCAGAAGAGGAACCTACATAAAAAAAAAGAGGCTGTACCTTTGCATGGAGTCTATTAAATTAAAATAAATTCATACTCTTGCTCTTGCATACTATTGCTCTTTTTTTAAGTTTTTGTGTTCCCCTCTCTCTCTCTCTCAGGCCAGTCTTATGAGGTGCGTATGTTGGACAACAGGAAGGCAGGGGAGTTACCAGAGCTCAACAACAAGATGGTGAAGGTGAGAGGATCCTCACAGCTGGAGGGCAAACATGTATCTCTCTTGTTAACAGTACACATTATAGCTAACGTGTGTGTGTAGAGCACAGTGCGAGTGGTGTTTCACGACCGTCGGCTGCAGTACACAGAGCACCAGCAGTTGGAGGGCTGGAAGTGGAACCGTCCTGGCGACCGTCTCCTTGACATCGGTAAAGATGCCTGGCGAGAAATGTTTGCTTAGACTGTCCCAGTCATGTGTGTGATTTGGAACTCAAATGTGTGTGTGTGTGTGTGTGTGTGTGTGTGTGTGCGTGCGTGCGTGCGTGCGTGCGTGTCTCAGATATCCCCATGTCAGTGGGCATTGTGGAGCCAAAGACTCACCCCTCCCAGCTGAATGCTGCAGAGTTTCTGTGGGACTTGAACAAAAGAACTTCTGTGTTTGTGCAGGTAACACTCAGACATCCGCTCTCACACACACACACAAAGACGCGCACACACACACATACATACATCCTCTCTCTTTGAGACACCTGATCAGTGTGCTGCTGAATTTCCACATCAAACGCATGTTTTGACTTCGTGGTGTCTACCCACTGTCTGCAGGTGCACTGCATCAGTACAGAGTTCACTCCCAGAAAGCACGGTGGAGAGAAGGGCGTCCCCTTCAGGATCCAGATCGACACGTTCACCCAGGGAGACAACGGAGAGTATACAGAGCACCTCCATTCTGCCTCCTGCCAAATCAAAGTCTTCAAGGTGCACACTCAGTCTTGCCCAGGATACATTTGTCCACTTACTTAAACTGTGTCAGTCCTCACCTGTTAAACCTCCTCTCTGTGCTTCCTGTTTAGCCAAAGGGGGCAGACCGCAAGCAAAAGACAGACAGGGAGAAGATGGAGAAACGCACAGCTCAAGAGAAGGAAAAGTACCAGCCTTCTTACGATACCACTATCCTATCAGAGGTCGGTACGGAGCTACTACGAACTCCTAGGCTTTATGTGGCTTTAACACTAACTAGCCTGTAATACTAATGAGCTTCCAGGTTCAGTTTTCATTCATAATTTGAATACAAAAGACTCCATCACTGCCAACCATTCTTTAAAGCACAGTGCTTCAGATTTAAGAACTAATGAACAGCAATAACTTTAATGCGGAGCTGCTAAAATCGCACAATCCTCTTAATTCTTTGGCTCCCTCACACTAATCTTCTGCATTCCTCTTTCACTACATCCATGAGCCTCCTCTGAGGTCTTCCTCTTTTCCTCCTGCCTGGCAGCTCCATCTTACTTCATTTTTTGCCCAGTATATCAACTATCCCTCCTCTGAACATGTCCAGACCACCTCAGCCTTTACTCTCTAACTTTGTCTCAAAACACTCAACCTGGGTGCTCAGTTTAATGGGGTAAAATCACTGGAGATGGGTTCCAAAATCAAACAGATTTTTATATTAAAATCTTCTTTCAGGTTCCTAAACAACTTTTTGGCTTGGGTTTTCTAATCTAATTTAAAATTGCCATGAAACATTTACATTATGAAAAGAAACTGAACTAATCAAACAAAGCCATAGAATTATTTACTTTATTTTGGGGGGGCTGTTTTTGATCCTGAACTTGTCTTTTTAGCTTGTCATTAATTGTAAAGTTTTTAATTTAGAAACTCAAGTTGCTGGTGGAGAATCAAGTTCAATCATTGGGGCATTGAAATAAATTAATGAAAATAAAGGAAATGCTTAATTATCTCTTCGTGTGATGATCAGTTGTGAGTAAAGGTTTGGGTGGACCACAGAAAATTTTATTTCAGACTGGGCTGCAGGGGTGTGAAGTTTGGGAATGGCTGGTCCAGACTAAATAGTCATGCTAATGTGACAGAAGTGTTTTCTGATGGGTTTTAATTTGTTCTCTTTAAGTTTCTCTCTTATTGATTATACAAATGAATGAGATCCTCTGAGGCTCTTCACCCTTCACATGCTGGTCAAACCAGCTACACACTGCACTTATGCTGTCACAGCTTAAACTGACATGACTGTAAATAATGCTACAGTCACACTAGGGAAAACAGGGGTTGGAGACCACGGCTCAACCAAAATGCAGTGAACTTGTAATCTCATTGCCTTTGAAAGGGTTGCTTCAAAGACAGGGACCGGGTCTATATCCAGTCGCATTCAGTTGCCATCTTTAAATCAACTTTGGTGTATCAAGATGACAAGATGATGTATTTTTGCGATTAAATGGAGTTAAGTTAGCAATTAGATGTGATCAGTTTGTGATAAACTGGCCAAAACGGCAAATCTGTTGTCATCTGTATACAGTGTTGAGTACAGCCCTCACATGTCTGCATATATTTAAGTATATCTTTTCATGGGACAACACTGACAAAATGACACTTTGACACAATGAAAAGTAGTCTGTGTGCAGACCACTATTGCAAAGAGATGCATTACAGACTAGTTGTGCTTGTTGCAGACTGACTCGGACTGATCAATCTGTCTGCGTTTATAAATTAGAGAGCAGGCCTTCAACAAGCTGCCGTAGAGTGACTGCAGTCAGTCTGAGTCAGATCACGATTGTTTGGAGACAGGGTTATAATAGTTTTGGATTTTACATTATAGTTTAGTTTTAGTTAGTTTTTACTTTTTTTTCTCTAATTCAGTTAGTTTTAATTAGTTTTCAGAGTGGTTTTGCTCGTTTTTATTAGTTTTTATTTTTGGTTTCATGCTTAGTTTTAGTTAGTTTCAGTATTAGTTTTAGTATTTTCATACCTAATCAGGTGCAAGATTCAAGGCGCAAAAGTGACTATTGTGTAATGAAAACTTGACAAAAGATACAGTTTAAAGAAATATAGTCAACAACCAACTGTTCACAAGACATGCTAAATGTGTGTAATATTAAGGACACACATGAACATCAACAGGGAGAAACAAAGAAAAACATGAACTCCCAAACTCAATAAATTCTACAATAAACTCCACAATAAAGTTCAGCATCAGTGCAGCAGATTAATAACGCCTACATGTGGTGTTAAACAAAAACAAACTCTTTGAAGGAGTCAAAGCTCAAATCCAGCTGCATCCTGATGTTCTCACCACCTGAAGCTGCTTCTGTTTTGGAGCTAGCTTGGTTAGATGCTCGCTAATTAAACCTGCAGGGTCTTTGCGGCCTCTGTACACAACCTACAGAAGTTGCCGACCTCATGTCCGCATTTATGCTTGTGTAGCTGGATTGTGTGTGTTAATTATCTTGTGGTCGTGTGCAGGTGTTTGTACTCAAAGAACCTCCATACGGGACTCTGCCGCTTTCTCTGCAGACCGCAGCCATTACTTTGCGGACCAGCGCGGTGAGCGCACGCACATGCGCACTCACACAGTTGTCCTGTGGCGCTCCCAGCTTAAACTCGGAGAGCGGAAACAATGATTTCATATCAATCCACAAGGCTTAAAAAAAAACCCCAAAAAAAACAAGTAAATGAAAGTCAGTTTATCGATAATTTCAGTTAGTTTTAGTTAGTTTTGTAAACTCACAATTCAGTTTTAATTAGTTATCGTTTTTTCCTTTTAATTATAGTTTTTATTTATTTCAGTTAACGACAATGTTTTTTCAATTTCAGTTTTCGTTATTTCGTTCGTTTTCGTTAACTATAATAACCCTGTTTGGAGACGGGTTTCCTCCAGCCAGGCAATCACATTGTAAGCAAAATTTGCCCAGAGGTTGAATGTTGCACACTCGACCTCTGTTGGTCGCCGCAACTACTTGCAGTTGGTCTCTGACAGCATTAAAATTGAGTGCAATCACCAGGCAACCACTGAAAAATTTTCTAGTCAGGAGTTTGCCAACATAATGTACCATCCATGCATCCATCCAGTTTCTTAACCACTCGTCCAGTTCAGGTTGTGGTAGAGCCTCTCCCAGCTGACGCGCAAGACGTGGGGGTACACCCTGAACAGATCACCGGTCTACCACCCAGCTTATGTCAAAACATGCATAATGTTTTAGTCAACATTCATAAGCTTTGCTGCTTTGAGCTCTAACTTCTCTGACAGCCATTTGGGACTGTTTCTTCCACCAGTATGGGGTGGCCAGCCTTTATTTATTAGCATGAATCACATTCTTGTAGCTATATCAGAGACTCATATTTTAATTGATTTTCGGTCATATTAGAGATAAATGTAAATACCGCAGGAACATACATTTACTGCATAGGGGAAGTGGTTTGCAGCTTGTTTCAAGTGGGGGGGAAAAATGCCTAGAGTCTCTTGCATCTTGTATCAAACTCAGTTTGTTACTTATGAAGTCTAAAGAAGTCCAAAGAATTGCCGTTTATCAAAAAAAATTATTTATTTTGTGAAAATCCATCTCTGCTCCTTTTCTTTCACAGATTTTTTTTTTTTGTTGTTGTTGTTGCATTCATAAAGATGCAGTGATATTTCAGTGATATAAGCAGAGATGTTTCCACATCAAAACTGAAACCTTTCTCAGTCTGTTTAAAGTGAACCGATGTGTTTATCACGGTTGTTACTGGAGCACAACCACGGTGATGACTCCATCTCGGTATCTGTTCCCCACATACCGAGGTGGAGGTTTTGGTTGTTTGTGTGATGATCGCTGGCTGGCTGGCTAACCTCTGCTGTGTGTCTGTATGTAGACGAGGCTTGAGCCCATCATAGAGGATGCGGGTGACCATGAGCTGAAAAAGTCCAGCAAGCGGACACTTCCCGCTGATTGTGGCGACTCCTTGGCCAAAAGAGGCAGTGTAAGCACCCTGCTCCGCTTTCCTCCTCCTCCTCCTCCTTTCAATCACTCCATACACTGCCTGCCACCTTTTTAGGACCCCTTGTTGATGAGTGAGGCCTGTAGATTCATGGCCCTCAGGGGATGTTATACTGTACTTGACATTAGGTTTGATGGGGCTAAATTTCCTTAACCTGTTATTTCTGCGTAGTTTAGGCTGCCTGTGTTATCTTTATGCGGTTGTAATTGTTGAGTATTTAGAAGTGTGTCTTTCCTCAGTGTTCTCCTTGGCCAGACAACGCCTACACCAGCACCAACCAGGCAGCTACTCTCTCCTTCGCCTCCACGCCGCTGTCCACCTACACGACCTCCTCAGTACTGGACAGGTACCTTTTTAAAGTGTGTGTGTGTGAGAGAGCTTTGTTTTTGTTTTGGTTTTTTTGTGGGGTGTGGGGGTGTGTATGTCTGTTTTAATTGATATCTTTGTTTTCCAGTGACTCGTCCTCTCCCAATCACCAGGCAGACTCTGGCAGCCATGGTAACTCAGAGGTTAGTGTTGGGTGACACACCTGTACAAGCATGTGGAAAAATTAAAGAACCTAATGTTTGCAGTCACAGATCTTGGCGAGAAAAGAAAAGCTCAGGTGTAGATGGAAAATAATTGATGGCTGAGTTGCATCTTACTGTTTTGGTGCGAGTGTGCTGAGTCACTGTCTTGCTGCAATGACTCAGCTGAATATTGCAGAGCCACTGTTAATGGTTTTAGTAACATTTGCAATTTCAGAAAGAGAACAAATGAAAACATCTGCTGTAAAGAACACCTGCTGCCGCGTCACATGATCCCTTAATGATACGTTTTCATCCCTTCACAACACAAGGTTAAGATTTGTGTGCCCATCTTTACAGCAGTTGAGCCCCACTGCCTCCATACAGGACACACAGAAGTGGCTGCTGAAAAATCGCTTCAGCTCCTACACACGTCTCTTCTCTAACTTCTCAGGTATGCACAGGCAGGTTGTCAGACATAGAGTGTAGCCAGACATGGTTATAATGTTGTAACACGCGCATTACAAGTGAGCGTATGTCCTCCTTTTGGCTTAGGTTCTGATTTGTTAAAGCTAACCCGGGACGACCTAGTCCAGATTTGTGGGCCAGCAGATGGGATCAGGCTCTTCAATGCACTCAAATCCAGGTGGGTCACATGTGAATAGGTACTTCTGGTGAAGCAGAACAAACACTTTAAGGTCTATAAACATGCCATGGTGTCGTCTACAACAAAAACATGGGCAAGTGATTCACAGCCTAAACTGTTTGTGTGTGCAGGTCAGTGCGTCCCAGGTTGACAGTGTATGTCTGTAAGGAGTCCCCTCAGGAGAGCCCCCTGCTGGACAGACACAGCACTAATGAAAATGGAGAACATTGTCTCTCCTCTGGTTTACACGGTAAAGACGAACAGATGCCGCTGATATTAGTCAGGGACCAAATGCCATCTGTGATTATTATCATGAGTCTGAAACCGGTCTGGTCTGTTTCTGTGCAGTGTACCATGCTTTGTATCTAGAGGAGCTCACAGCTGCAGAACTCATCCGCAAGATGGCGTGTGTGTGCAGCATTCCATTGGGAACGATCAACCAGGTGTACCGACAGGGTCCTACAGGCATACACATCCTGCTAAGTGACCAGGTATGTATGTATGTATATATACACACACACACAAAAACACGGGCCTTTTACCAAAATACTCTTCTTCATCACTTTAATATTTTGGATATTTGAGCCACATTCTTGACTCTGAATAACTCTTTAAGTGGAAGACTGTAATTAAAAAGGTAAACAGGGATAAATGGTAAACGGACTGGTACTTGTGTAGTGCTTTTCTACTTTAACTTAAAAGCACGCAAAGCATTCATGCACTTGTTTTTTTATGCTATGCCTTTAAGTACTGTCTAACAATCACACACACTCTGATTTGGGGGGGCACTTGAAGACCCACTTGTTCAGAGTTTAAATGGTGCATTAAACATCAACCAGTCATAAGTTTATACATACAAGCTAAGGCAGGATGTCAACCGGCACCAGGGGAACACTTGACTTGTTTTATAGCTCTGTCTCTTGTAATGTGAATTTAGCATTAAAGTTAAGCAAAAAGCCACTTTACAGTGCTGCTAGCATGGCTAAACTTATAGCTTTGTTGCTTATTTTTATTAAACGATGCAGATATGAGAATTATATACTTAAATTGTTGTTGTTGTTGTTGTTGTTGTTGTTGTTGTTGTTATTGTTATTATTATTATTATTATTTATGTAGGGTCAATATTGATATGGATCGAATATGAGATCCTATCCTACTCTCATCCGCACGTGTGCATTCACACATTAACGTACTTAAAACATTTAAAAGGAAAAAGCACGACCAGGGAGCTCCGAGCCGCTGTGTCTATGCTTGCTGCCATCTTGGATCTATTTATATTCAAATAAAAAAATTAAAAATGGAATGGCCAAAAGGAAGAAAATTAAATCAAACAATCCACACCTTACTACTGGGGAGAAGAGAGAATGGGAAGGTTAGGTACCCGGCTCATTCAAGGAATTCACTGAGTAGCCTGCCTTCTACTCATAACCAGAAAGAGGGAGGAAAAAGCAGGCAGAGTGGGCAGGTGGGAAATTTACTACTCATTTAAACAAGAGGGAAAAAAATAAGTCAGCTAGTCTAAAAGACAGAAAACACAGCAGAGTCTAATAGATGTTAAACAGTAACCATACAAATACTGTGTGACCTTCAGAGCCATATGAAACAATCACATTCCTTGATAATCAGATTATGTTTTAAGTGTTGCACACACACAGTGTCAGGTTAGTTTGTGTGGCAACACCAGTAGCCCTCCTTACTTGTACATGCCCTGGGCGGGCAAATTTGTTTGCACATCACTTTGTTACATAGTTATGTGCCAGGTTACTGTGACACCGCCGTCATGCAGCCAACATCTGTTTGTTTTTCCTGCTGGCTCACGTTCAGTGGTCTGTTGACCCCGGTTAGCTTCGAGTGGTGTTGCAACATCTTTGAGCAACAGGTAACTGCTGCTATAATAAAATAAGAATTCATTTAAACAGCTGCTGACCAGCAGGAACAGCAACACTGCTGCACGTCTGGTTGACTAACCATGCGCATCCTCAGCACTGAGCTTTGCTTTAAAAACTGGGATCTACCTGGGACTGGCACTTGGAGTACATAGAGGGAGAAGCGGGCAGTTCTGCCATCATTTTCCTCTGACTGTAAATAACACTGTGCCGTCTGTAGTGTCTCTCATTTGCATATTGTTCATGGCCTTACGCACTAGATTGTTCTAAGTTTCAGTTACCACAAAAACACCAAGGAAACACACCTTTAACCTCCTGAGAACAATATTTCATGAGCTCCATCACTTTATGCTGTTTTTTTTCTTTTCCTTCCACAGATGGTTTACAACTTGCCTGATGAGAGCTGTTTTTTAATCAGCACTGTCAAAGGTCAGCTCATAATGTGTCTGTACAAACACACTGCAAGCCACAGTTGATCTTTGTGTGACAAGGATTTAATGTACTTTTGTGCTTTCTGTTTTTTATTTTTTTATTTGTTCTCACAACTCCAGATGAGTCAGGCGAAGGACTCCATCTAATCTTGAAGTAGTGAGGAGGACAGATGGCATCACTAATTCTCCACCCTCTGTTTTGGAGCAGAAGCCTCCCTCTGTCCATCCCCCTGCCTGCCTCTACTCTTTCCCTCTGCTTTCCTCCCTGTCTCTCTAAACGATAGCTCGACGGGAAGCAGACAGACTGTGCTAAAGCCATGTAAATGTTAGAATCTGACATGGGTGTGTCCACTGTTTCATATTGAAAACATTATTAACGAAGGAGATTAGTTAAAAGAAGAGAGACCGGGGGGATATGGGATAAGGGGGAAAGTTAACAATGTTCTATGTATTTTTATTTTTTTAATTTTTTTGTCTTTTGTATGGTTTCTGTGTGGAGATGGGAGGGTGGCGGCTCCAGGAGAGAGGGGCTGGCAGGAGAAGGAAAGCGTTTCCTTATTGCTCGTTGCCCTTCCTTCACAACGCACACAACCAGCACTAGGCCAGTATTTGGTAACCTGTACTGCTGAACAGCATGCAATCTCATACTAACTTGCTTAAAGGAGAATCCCACCGTACCCCGCTTGTTTAACATTCTCAATGGGTTTGTCTTAATAAACCATTAATTAACCGCGTATTGATCAGCTGAGCTTGGTAACCCCCGGAAAGAAACGGGATAAATTTGTGGAAGTGGCGTCGTTTGTAGATTTTTGAAGCCACTTTTTTTTTCTTTTTTTCTTTTTTTTTTTTCTTCTTTTCTTGGACTTGTCAGACTGATTTTTCATTAACTCTCGTCTCATGGAGTCATCCTCCAGTGATTTACAGCCATATTTCTGTGTTGTCATGACGTCATGCTCTGCTTTCCTGATGTACGCCCTGTTTATTCTAAGCTTTTACCTGTTTTACATCATGCTTTATTTATGAATCAGCTGTTTCTCTCATTGAATTGACTTGTTTCTGGTGCCATATCGGCTCTTTTTTCTTTCTTTTTTTTGTTAGCTCAATCTTTTACTCACATTTACACACACACACAGAGCACCTACACTTCATCTTTGACTCCTTTGCTTTGTGTACTGACTTTAAAACACCCGTTTAGAGCAGTGTGGTTCAGAGATTTTGGCCATATATGTGCAAGGAAGGAAAAGAAAAAAGGATGAAACCTCTGCCTATCCAAAAACCACCTATCATGTGGACCAAACAGGTTTTTAGATTCATAGGCATTTTTTTTTTTCCTTTGAGGAAAAGCCTCTCTGACTCTGGACATCTTAGATGCATTAAGAGATGATTAAAGTCGAATTTAGTAGCGTTGCTTGTGCACTAAAGTAATAAACCTGCTATTGCAGGATCTGCTTTGCAAGAAAACCCCCATCTGGCTGGCAGAAATGCATTACCTGGTTTCAATAGTCTTATTTCTGGAGACCAGAAACTCTTCACAGCACCACATCCACCTTGTATTTTTATGTAGCTGAACACAGGGAGTCGTGTCTTTCGAGTGCCCTTATCTTTGAAAAAGTAACGGGAAGCCTCACTACTCCTGGGAGTTAGTTCAGTCGACTTATTCATTTTGGTACACAGTGTTTTGGCATTTTTGAAGTGCATACACTTGAGATTTTCAGTGTCTGAATGTGTGTGTGCCTGTGTGTGTATGTGTGCACGCGTATCATTTTCTTTTCTTGCAAAGAAATCTTCATTATGTCAGTTAAAGAAAAAAAAAACTTTTTTCCTGTTGGTATAATGAAATCGTGTTTTAGCTTGCTATGTAGTAAAGAGCATGTGGAAGATGGGGAAAGGTAGGAAATGGTAAATTTTTTTTCGTCAGTGACTGTAACCCCCTCTGTCTTTTTTCCAGAAGTTAGAGACCAAGCCTGCACTGAAGAAATTCACAAAATTCAAGCTTGATGTGTAGTCAGTAGTCCTACTGCGCCCCCCCCCCCCCGACCCTCTTCTTATCCGAGAAGGAGAACAAAACAATAAAACAGAATGTCGAGAATAAAACGTTTTTGTCTCACCACAAGCCAGAGCCAGGACTGTAGCTCTTGTGGTGTATACAAGGACACGAGTACCACAGCACAGTAAGCTGTGGTCATCAGCTCAGACATTAGTGAGAATAGAGCGAATCCGGCAAACTCTGATTAGCAGTTTTGGTCCGCTGAAGGCCTGACCGTGTGACTGTCTGTGTGACTGTGTGTAAGAGAGTGCGAGCTCAAGAGGTGACCACTGATGATGTACAGCCTAATGTCTGATGATGATGATGATGCACATGTACACAGTATCATATGCTGGAGATGTACACAACCACATGTGCTGGGAATAAATGATTTCATAACTTTGTCTGGTGTCCTGCTTTATTAAAAGGAAGGTTTGTAACTTACAAAAACAGCCAACATAAAAGATGAATCTTTTGGCTGGATTATGGATCGTGTGCCTACTTCACACAATAGCCCTCTGTATATCCTTCTCTACATCCATCCGTCTTCTCTGTGGCCTTCCACTTTTTGTACCTGCCTGGCAGTTCCATCTTTGACATTCAATCTCTCCTCTGCACATGTCTAGACCATGTCAGCTTTGCCTCTCTTACTGTCTCCAAACTATTCAACCTGAGCTGTCCTAATTTTTAATCTTTGCCATTCTGGTCACTCCCACTTAAAATCTTAATGTCATCACCACCTCCTGTCTTTGTCACTGCCACCGTTTCCAAACCGTACATCATAGCAGGTCTCACTGCCATCTTTAAACCTCTTTCACTCTTGCAGCTCTCACAAATCACCCCGACACTCCGCTCCACCCCACCTGCACTCTTCATTGTCTCTTTTGTGCACTGTCCATTTCTTTGGTTGGTTGACCCCAGGTATTTAAACTTGTCCATCTTCACTCCATCTGCTCCTTGCATTTTCACACTTCTACCCGTCTCCCTCTCATTCACACACCTGTATGTTGTCTTGCTTCTACTGACTTCTCTCCAGTGCATACCTCCACCACTCCAGGCTCCCTTCCACCTGCTCAATACAGATCACACTGTCATCCTGCCTGACCTCATGTGTCAACCTGTCAATCACCATTGCAAACAGGAAGGGAATCAGAGAGGATCCTTGATGTGATTCCTACAAACTACAAACTAAAATTTTTAATTTTAAAAAGGTGAAAAGTTTCAATGTTCATCTCCATTAAATAAAAAGTTCCCTCCAGAGCCACAGATGTCACAGCTGTGTTGTTGGGTTTTATTGTTTATGGTTTTCCTTTAAGTTTGTGGAGTGCTCCTTTAATGGTCTAGCAATCACCTTTTATGACTCGCTTCTTTCCTTTGCTCATTTTTTGTTAAGTTTCAGCCAATAAATACAATTAGTGACCATGCACAAATCAGTTGCACTACAAAGTGAGCACCTGGGTTTTTTTTCTGTTGCACTGCACAAGGACAAAGATTACGGTGCAAAGCACTGGCCCTTTGTTGCAGGACAATCAAATGAGGTGCTGCATTGAGTCATAATTTATCAAGCAGATTGTGAGCACAAAACACCTGCCTGCGATCCCCTAAAGCAGATGTTTCAGACTCAAAATCATGCTAATTTTCACTCTGGCTTTCTCTCATCAGAGGCTGTATTACACCTGGGAAGAAGGGTGACTATAGCAGGTGCAATTAATTAACAGACCAGACAAAAACATCAGTCTACCTACAATCTGGGGGCTGGAAATAGGTGGCATCTCCTTATTAGAATTGCCTTTGTTGGCAAGTGTTGAAATGTAATTGTCTTGGCTTTTAGGTGGCAAAGACAACAAATATAAAGGAAATTAAATCAAAGCAAATTTAACAAGAAATTATGGAAAACATATAATGTATGAAATATGTGTGCTTTTAAACCAGTGGATCTGTACAGTTCATGAAAAAGTCCAAATGTGACATCTTTAGACAGTCCCACATTTCAGAGGCTCAAACCTCTGAAAATGTGAGAACCCACAGAGAACTCATGAACAGCACCAGATGCTGTTTCCTCCCTTGAGATGCTCAGGCCTTTACTGCAGACACCTTTAGGTTGCTGCTTGTTTGTGAGTCTCTCTGCCTCCAGTTTTGTCTTCAGTAACTGAAAAGCATGCTCTTAAAATCAGGTTGAGATCAGGTGACTGACTCAGCCATTGCAAGAATATTCCATTTCTTTGCTTTGAACTGTGCAGGCAAACAAAAAAAGGGGGGGATCCACTGCATCCCTGCCATCAAGGGGTGGAAAGTTTACGTAAGATCACTATGAGTGCATGGCAGGTGCAGCACCTTGCTTCCTCAGAAGATGGGTCAAATGCTGAGACTGGATCTCACATACATAAGTTTTAAGACAAAGAATGGACCCTTAATACCAATTTAAAAAATAATACATTATTATTAATGACATGACCCCTGGATTAGGCGTCAACAGGACACACAACAGGAGGAGACATGAGGACAAAGGATATACAAAATAACACATTGGTATAAACACTAAAATGAAGGTGTGTGTGTCGTATGTGTGTGAGGGAGTTCTGGGTATATGTTTCTGCCATTAATGAAAATATAAAATCAAGTTAGTAAAAATACATATTCCATCAAAAATATGTTTTCAATATTAACATTTCTCACTAAATCAAATCAGTTTTAAGCATGCTGTAAGAGACTGATGTTCTGTGATTATCTTTAATATTTCTGCAAATATTTTTTGGTAACCATATCCTAGAACAGACACAAAAGTTTTCTATGGTAAACAAATTTGAGAAAGTGCATACTGGACTCTTGTACAAGGGTGTATCCTTCACAATGTCTTTCTATTTATATAATCTATAACAGTAAGCATATAATGCATACTTTCAAGGTAATGACATCATATTATACTCATGTGTGTACAGGAATATTACTACCTAATGCAACCATACTACTTTCTGTTGTACCTTGCAACTGCAGAAATGACAATAAAGAATCTTGAATTATGTGTAACACTATAATCATAAGGAAACCATGTACAATACATAATGCAACCATGTTGTTTTCATTTGCGTGATATTGCTGAACAATAGATATGGCTTTAATATTGCTCAATGAGGAGCCATAGTCTGTACTATTTATGGTCATTAGTCAACCCTGACCAACATGATAGACAATGTTCAGGCAATCAGAAGTTGGCATCACAGGCTAATCAATAAAGCTGCAGCCTAGCACTGATATTACTATAAATAGACTGGCTCTTTACCTAGAAATTTGGGATTCCCCAGTTTCTCATTATCTAGCTGCTGCCAGCTGTTGAGTGACCTAGGTCAGTAGATAGATATGTGGAATCCCCACTTTCTCCATTTCAGTCAATAAAAGTAGGTATAGTCAGTCACACTGCACAGTATGATCACATGATTATACTAAGCCAATCAGGCATGAGAAAGATGCTGCATATCATTAGCATATGTTATCATAGTATTAGCACCCTGAAATCCTCCGTGTTGTTTACACTTCAGATAAATACAGCCAAAGTGTACAAAGGGTACTAAACATCCAGGAATATGAATATTGTGCTGTGCATCTTTGAAGAGTAAAGAACACATATGCCAAATTTCATGGTTCAACTCCTTGTGCTGCCTCTCAATAGAAAATAAAATAAAAAGGAGGATATTAAACAGTACCAGCAAAAGGTTTGGACACACCTTCTCATTCAAAGTTTTTGTTTTATTTATTTTTTTTCCTACATTGTAAATTAATGCAGAAGTCATCCCAACTATGAAGGAACACATAAGAAATCATGTGGTAAACTTAAAAGTCTTAAACAAACCAAAATATCCATCCATTGGTCCATGGTTTTCCAACAGTGAGCACTTATTGTCTGCTTTGCCTTCACTCTGCGGTCCAACTCATCCCAAACCATCTCAACTGGATTTAGATCAGGTGATTGTGGAGGCCCGGTCATCTGACGCAACACTCCATCACCCTCTTTCTTAACACACCTCCAACCCTTACATAGCCTAGAGGTGTGTTTGGGGTCATTGTCCTGTTGAAAAACAAATGATGGTCCCACTAAGCACAAACCAGATCGGATTATTTTATTTATTTTTATTTTATTTTATTTTTTTTAAGTATGGAACTGCAATTTGAACTAATTCGGCAGAGTGGCCGGAATATAAAGTAAAGAAATGACCTGTTTTGCAAGTATCCTTATGATTCTGCATTATTGTCACTTTGCCATAAAGCGATTGCAGCTTCTACTTTGTTTTTCTGGCGCAAAATAACTTTATATCATTCACGAGACATATGTTTAACATATCATAGGCGAGCAAGTCATTTACAGCGGTTTAAATACCGGCAATTATTTTGGAAGGGGCAGAATCCAGTCATGGTAATAAAAGCTCCTTCTCTTTCCATTTGTTCAATTTTTCATTAAAACGCTACTGAGTCTGCGCGGTGCGCCCCTCCGTTTCCCATTACGCAATTGACGTTGCTTGTCAGAATCCAGGAAGTGGTTTGCTCGTTGTTTGTATTCTTTGCTCGCCGTTCGTATCTGTTTTTTTCCTGATTTTAATACAGCGCTTTCACGGGCCGAAATGGCGACGTTTATTTCAGTCCCGTTGAAAAAATCATCCGAAGTGGATCTGGTGAAGCCGCTGTCGAAATTCGTAACGTCTACTTACCCGGCGGGCGATGAGCAGGGAGAGTACCTCCGCGCTGTGGAGGAGCTCAACAAGCTCCGCAAGAACGCGCTGGGAAGGCCGCTGGACAAACACGAGAGCTCCCTGGAGATTTTACTCAGGTAAAAAAACAATTTAATAACACCTTAAGCAGCTGCCGTGGCACTGACACTACCACTCGGGACGGTTGTCTCACCTGTGGCGCCGATTCAGCTCAGTCATTGCCGCACCCAGAGGGGGTTAGCTCTGAACTGCTAACGCGAAGCTAATGTGCTAGGAGGACGCTCTCGGAGAAATAACTGAGTCATTTCTTTTCCCTGCCAAGTTTCCCTGAGGGGGGGATACAGGCAGGATATGCTGGCTGGTTTAACTGAACTGTCAACTATTTGTGAGGTTAAACCAACCGGGGAAGCGGAGCTTGTTAACGCGCATACATGTGGCCTGTTCATTGAAGTGGCCCAAAGAAAATAAGCTGTCATTTACACAAAACGGCCGCAAAAGCTTAAAGAAAGCGGCCACTTCATTGTGAGTTTTAGCAATATTAAAGTGCAGCTTAATCACGTCAAATTGGCAGTTTTACCGGTTTTATCAGCTGATACATTCCTTACATAAAGGTGAAGGCATTACCAGAGGGTGCATTAGTAAGAATAGCATCAGTATGTGTCTGCTCACAGATTCTGACCATCTGCAGAGTAAGAATAAAAAACAGAAAGTCTAGACTGTGGCTTTTCCTATCAGTCAGAAGTTGTTGGTCTCACTAAGTTCTTTATAAAGCTGATGGAAAATGGTGTCACTGTGTAAACTGCTTTGCATAGAGGAAGTAGGTAGGAGAGATATGATTTATTTTGGTGAAACAAAGTCCCTCTGTGTCCCTGAGGCAGTTAGTGTCACCTGTATGTTGTTAACTGCTGCCTTTCTCCTGCGTGGTTACACTGACTTATAGTTGTTAAATGAGACATGGCACTCATGAGGGATGAGAGAGAGAGGTGTGGCACTGAGAGAAACCTGAACCGAAATCTATGGGAGCAAATTAGAAGAACCTCCAGGGGGGAGGGAAGGGGAAAAAAAAGATTTATAAACTTTATTCTGGGGCTGAAATTCTATAAATGTAGTTTTTGTGTCCAGACCATTGAGATTAAAGTTAATTTTCAAAATAAGTTATTGGGTGAGGGTCTATACCTTAACCAGGCCTGGGTCTCCGTCCTGGGTGACATACAGGTGCAGACTTTGTCCTTTCTATTGTGAGTCCTTGTTCTCACTGAGTTATCTCATGCGTTATTTAATGCACAGAGTTTGCTCCTATTACATTAGTAAGAATCCAGGTATACTCATGCACGATGCTGGTCTCAAATTTTTTTTGGTTTGTTTTCACTACTGTGAGTGTTTAGGTGCAGCGCAACATGGGATTGTCTCTCAAGTGTTGCCACCATTTGCCTCTTTAGCTCTTAAAAGATCATAGCAGCATAAGATGATGAATCTTAAAAGCTACAACAAGCGGGAGTGCAGCCAAAAATACAGTAATGCTGAATATTTACTCACCTTTAGCCCTGTTTCTGCTCATTTTGTGAAGCATCAGCCTGTCAGATCGGGTGACTTGTAGCCTGATTTGAGGCATATTAAAGTTTTGTACTTTTTTTTTCTCATTTTAGATTTCCTTTTTAAATAACTGTCTGGGAATAAGTCTTTTTCTCTAAATATTTTTTTCTCTTCTGTTTTCTTCTAATAACATGTAAACAAATGTACTCATTGTATGAGTGCATCATTAGTTTATCAGTTTCTGTTGTTTCTGTTATTAAGATGGGATTTTGTGAGAGAAACATATATAGACAAATAAAAAAAAATTTTACTGGCTGAAAAAGATTGGTCAGAGGATAATCTGTGGGTTAAACAAATTAACTCATACATTTTTGTGTGTGATGTGGGACCTGTGGATTAATAGCAGTGTGGTCAGGGCTGATTAGAAGCATGTCAATACTGAATAGGCTGCCATCACTGACAGTTAGTGCTGAGTCACCATGGTGACCCTTGTTTGCATAGAAAGCTCTCCCTCTCTCTCTCACTAACCAGGTGGCACACCTCGGCTCACCTTTCCTCTGCTCAGGTGTGTGTGTGTGTGTGTGTGTGTGGGCAATAAGTAACAAACTGAATATGTAATCCGTTCTATTTATAAAGCCAGTGTGTGTGTTTGCTGGTATGTTTTGATTTCAGGAAAAAAAATGTTGATGGATCGGTTAAAGGGATTCCCTAATTGGCCTTGTGACTGTTGTCATACATAATAATAATAGACTGTTGACACATCACAGGCACTGATACTGATAGGATGAAGCGCTGCGGAGCTGCCACTAACCAACTGTGTGTGTGTGTGTGCGTGTGTGCTCGTGTGTAGTGTTGTTTCCTGACTCACTGTCAAATGACTCTGAAATGGCAGAGCTTCCTCAGACCACAGATGTCATAACAATCACTATCTCTCCAGCTAGTTAATTTGAATGAAGATTCAAAGCTTCATCATTCTTTTTCTAACTTACCATGAATTGAAGTCACTTTGAGTAATTTATAGAGCAAAGTTATTTCAGTCTTTTTGGATTTAGACACAAAAAAAAAGCAAAGTTTTAACTGTGCCGTTTCGTTCTCTCCACAGATATTATGACCAGCTGTGTTCTGTCGAGCCCAAGTTCCCCTTTTCTGAAAACCAGGTAATTGATTGAGCTGGAGCACACGTGACTGTTTGTTTGTTACTCAGCAGAAGCACTTAAACACAAAGTGTCTCTCTCTGTTTCTTCAGCTCTGCTTAACCTTCACATGGAAGGATGCCTTTGATAAAGGATCACTGTTCGGCGGCTCCGTGAAGCTCGGTGAGTGTGGCTTTTTTAACACGTGTTTTTACATCTGCAAGAATGTGTGCCTGTCAGCATGTGTTTATAATACAAATTCAGTTGGCTGCAAAAGGAGGAAATGATATTACAGTAATTTCTCTAGATTGAAAACGTTGCCCTTCAGGTCCATAGTTGTCGTTCTGTCTTTTATTTCTCCTGTCTCTTTGTGTTTTGATCTCTTTTTCTCTCATACACAGACGTAAACACACACCCAGTTTGAGACAATGCTTTCTAATTCTAAGTAAATAGGAAACAGGGCTGACAAGATGTTGTGGAGAGTTAGAAGAAAGATTAGAGATAGAAGTATGTGATGTTGACTTGTTGTGAGTGACCAACATGTGCACACAAATACTTGAAAGTTCTCTAAGGTCACATTAAATGAATTTAAAAATTAGACTCAATTAAAAAAAAAAGAAAAAATTAAAGAAGAAAAATATCTTTTGCCCTCTGATCAGCAATTCTTTTTGTTACCTCCGGGGGGAAAAAAAAATCTTGATTAAAGCGGTTGAAATGCCTGTTTGAGGAACTCCGTGCAAACAGCTGTCAAGTGAAACAATATTCAGGTGATAAACGACAGATGTCCTCACCTTCAGATTTATCTGTCCGGCTGTGCACAAAAGCAGTGAAGCAATGACGCAGTCAGAAACAATCTGGACTTTCCCATATTTCCAGTGTTTATCTCAACTTCACTGTCTGCAAATATTTCTCAAAACTACGTATGGGAAATAAAGCAGACCTCTCACCTGTGACGGGAAATCCCCCATCTCGGTGCAGCCACGCACACATAAGGGCTGACCTGGCCAATCAATTAGTCAATCAATCATCTCCCTTAGTGATGCTGCTTGTGGCGATAAAAGTGTGAACTGTGATCAGCCAGTGGTTTCTTATAACCCTAGTGGTGTTTTTATCAGATGTTTAATAATTTACAAATGTGCTGCATCGTGACTAAACCACAATAATTCAAATTCACAGTTTGACATCTTCGAGTTAAAAATTCATACAAAATAAAGAAAGCTAAATGGAAAAAAAAAATTTTTGCATGTTAATCTTGAACTTTTTAAATTTTAGAAAACATCATTTTTACGTAGTTTTTACATACATTTTTGCATACATTTTTGCATACTGCGTCACATTTGGTTAGTGGAAGATGTCAAATATGCTGTGAAAATGAAAGTGACCTCCCTGAATGAGAAATTCTGTCTCAGTTGTGTGTGTTTTTGTGTTGCAGCTTTGGCCAGTATGGGCTATGAGAAGACGTGTGTGTTGTTCAACGTGGCAGCTCTGGCCAGTCAGATCGCCTCAGAGCAGAATCTGGACAATGACGAGGGACTAAAGAGCTCTGCCAAATACTATCAGGTGTGTGTATTACCACATAGTAAGAAAGTATACTATTTTAAAAATTGACGATCTTTATTTATCCTTCTTTTCATTCATGGACAAAACCAACAAAACTTAAAACCTGTCTCTCAGAAAACAGTTCATTCATGCTGTCTTACAAAATATGTGCAAAAATATTTAACTTTTATGTCTTTCTTTCTTTTTTTTTAACTGGAATGTGAGTTTATTCTCATCATTTCTGACATCTAGAAAAGGTAAAATTTTCAAGGGTCAAATATTTGGGCAAATGTTCTACAAGGATTAGATGAGTATTTCTTACCTCTGTTTCACTTCAGATATCCGCTGGCTGGCATAGAAGCAGAGTGTCTTTTCAAAACTCTTTGTAGCAACAACAGCTATTCTGTGTTTGTGGTTTTATTGTATTGTATCACTTTTTTTTTTTTTTTTTTTTTTTGTCCTTATTATCAGAAATGTATCAGGAGCATGAGCATCATACCGTTTAGTCCCGTCTTTCTAAGGCTTCGGGGACTTGAGAAGTGAAATGCATCAACCTTCACTTTCTGACAAATATCAGTGTATATTTGCAATGATTTGCTTTCCCAGGAGGATTTCAAGCTTCAGAAATGGAGGATCCTTCAGGAAAAGTAGACAGTCTGTTTAACCAAACAAACAAAATACAAATTTGACATGTTTCACTCCGCGCTTGAGACCCGAGTATGACAGAAGCAGGCAGGATTTGCAAATTTGTATTTTTTTTTTTTCTTCATGTGACGCTCCTCTCTCAGACTTGAAACAGGACGGTGCTGCAATCTGTGCTCTTTGTGTCAGCAACAATAGCAAATCATTTTGGTAAAATGGAAGTGGGTGCCCACTGCTCATGGATTTGAGACACGTGGAGCTGCTTGATCTCCACAGATAGGTCTGTTTTTGGTCAAACCATAAAGTGTCTTGTGTTGATGAGATTTTTTTTTTTCTCTTCCCTCTTGTCTTTCTGCAGCTGGCCAGTGGCGCATTTGGTCACATCAAGGACACAGTGCTGTCTGCTCTGAACAGGGAGCCCACCATGGACATCTCCCCTGAGACTGTTGGCACCCTGAGCCTCATCATGCTGGCCCAGGCGCAGGAGGTCTTCTTCCTCAAAGCCACTTCAGGTACCAAAGCCCTGACACGTAGACTGCAATTATACTGAATGCTGCTGAAGAAATGACTGAACCTTTCAGTGCAGTTTAATTATCACTTATTTAAAACACAGACTCTATTTTAGGCCCTTCTGAATACTTTTAAAAAGTGCACAATGCATCAATTACTGCTGAAGAGTTTTGCTTTGTGGCCCATCTTGTAAGTTAACATTTTTACAGTGGCTTATGTTACAAATAAAATGAGGTATTGTACTTTAATTAATTAATATAATCTTTAATTACCCACTTAAGCAGGTTTTTTTTTTGGTCAAGATTAATTTCAAGTGCTGATGGGAGCAGTTTAGGTCCCAGTTGCACTCAGCTTCTGTCCCCATTCTGTCTGCAGAGTTGGGTTTTAGAGTCTTGAAGACTGCATTATTGGTATATATATATATATATATATATATATATATATATATATATATATATATATATATATATATATATATATATATATATATATATAATAAAAATAAAAAGCAAGCAAACAAAAACTCCTCATCTGCTGAGAAGTTATGTGTCGTGTTTTAATGCATTCAAAGCAGACTGCTTCGAAAACCTCTGAGAACCACTTTAGAGTTTGACCAGATATCAGCAGTCAGTTAAAAACACACACACTATGATCACATTAATGTACGATTTTGAGTGAAACAGCTTCTTATCTGGAGTGTTTTCATGTGTGTTTGTTTGCCTGTTGCATGATTTTTTTGCATGATTCACTCTATAGATAAGATGAAAGACGCTGTCATCGCAAAGCTGGCCAATCAGGCGGCAGACTTCTATGGAGACGCCTTCAAGCAGTGCCAGTACAAGGACAACCTCCCAAAGGTAGATGAAGAACACACACAGAGTTACACATTAACCACGCGATGGAAACCCACACATCCACAGTCAGCCATGTGCTCAGTGCAGTGCAGACATGCAGAGCGTGGAATCTGCATGGTTTGGTGTGTGTCTGGGTGTGTGTATCGTTTTGTGTTTATGTGGAAAACAGACTCAGGATGTGGGATTGTTCGATTCACAACCTTTATGTTCTCATTTTTCCATTTCCATCCTGTTTTCGCTGGGTTTGGTTGATTAATACCAAGCCACATATTGATCTGTTTTCTTTCTGATTGGTTTCTCTCCATCTAATCATGGGTATCTAAAATGCTTACTAACAATTTAAATGACACAACCACTCACAGAAACGCACATTACCAATGGTCCCTGCTACAAATGTAATATTTTTGGAGTTAAGCAGATCAAAATAAAGGAAAAAAGCAGCTGTTTGTAAGTTCAAGATCAGCCTAGTTATAACTGAAGTGTTTAAAAATAGAGATTTCCACATCTCTAAATGTAACTGCTGTGAAGTGTTAGTATCAAACAGCATTAGGATTAAAATGATCACATCATTTCTGATATAAACTGTACAATTGTAAATGATATTTTTTACACTAAAACACAAATTTCTCAATCTATACACCTTAGAGATTAAACTATTTATCTGTCAGCCAACAAAAATCATAATCAATACATATTTTAAGAGTAAATTGCATAAAAAGAGACTTGCTTCCAGCTTCTAATGAGACAGTTTGGTGCTCTTTTCTGTATTTTATTGTTGATAAATGAAAATCTGTGGATGCCTCTGATGTGACGAAACTGGTCTTCTTTTAAAGGAATCTGTTATGCCTTTCCTTTGTGACAATGGAGCAGCTGAAAGTAGCTTTATATATACTGTTACAGTGGTTTGTCCTCAAGTCCGGGGGATTTTGGGAAGTAACAAAAGGTTTCCGGGTTGCAAATAAGGAGTAAAATAAAGGTTTTTATTGTAAATTAAACTAAGAGACCTACAAGCTACTATTCCATGAAAAGAGAGAACACAATAGAAGCTGGTCAGAACATAGTATGTGAAAAGGTTAAATGACCAAAAAGAAAAACCCTCCTCTCTCCTGAGCAGGAGTAAGCAGCCAAAACACACAGCCGCTGCACTGCAAGGGCAGCAGCGCCCCTCCCTCTGACCTTAGCTGTGCTTGGCCTAATTGCTGATTGTTGGCGGCTGCCAAGGTCAGTACCTAAGGCAGGAGAGAGAGAGAGAGGAAGACACACCTACAGGAGCAAAATCACAGCATGATGCAAAGGTTGGCCACCAGCACTGGCCCTGCTGGTGCATAACACTCATATTAAACATGGCCAAAGTTTCAAATAATGAGGTTAAAGTATGTACAAGTAATCACTGTGAGCCAGTGGCTCAGGATTCAGACTGCACTAAGCATTCAGTTATCCTTAACGTGTGAGCACAGCAGTCTCACTCACCTGCTGTTCAGACCTTCTGTTTGCAAAAGGGAGCCAATCAGAAAAAAAAGTTGTCTCAAAGGGAGAGGAGCGAAAAACAGCTTTTCTATACAGAGGCTGATGCAAGGGGTCGCACCAAGGCTCAGGATAAGATAAATAAGGATTATTTCAGACTGTGAAGAGCAGAGCTACTCAAATACAGTCCAGCCCACGCTGTTTTTACCCTGAACACATCCAACATACACATTAACCATCTTCCTCACACACTCGTTCATCCGCACACACACACCTGGTTTTGGGATGTTTGATGAAGCAGCTTTTCCTGAAAGGTTACAACACTCATGGCCTGTTCTGTTTTTCTCTCTCGTTGTCTTCCTTTCTTTCTGCATCCCTTGCCGTGGTTTTGGTGTTTGCCATGGTTGTCTCTGTGCGTATACGCTTGTGTTTGCACACACCTGAATGCTCGTGCCTGTCTGTCACTGGCTTCTGTGATGTGATTATTTATTTATTTTTACCTCGCTGATGTGCGTCTGCCATTTTATGGTTTGCGTTGCCATTGTGCGTGTATGTATGTGTTTTTATATATGTTTGCATGCCTGCGTGTTGCTCTGTGGTTGCCTCTCCCTGGTCAGTATTTTTATTTTCAGGAAGTGCTTCCGGTGCTGGCGGCCAAGCACTGCATCATGCAAGCCAACGCCGAGCTGCATCAGAGCGTCCTGGCCAAGCAGAAGAAGAAGTTTGGGGAGGAGATTGCTCGTCTGCAGGTACACACGCCGTCTGCAAATCACGTCGTATATTAAAAAGATGCTTTTCCACAAACTTTCCTCTGTGATTTGATCATTCCAGCACGCATTAGAGCTGGTTAAGACTGTGGCGTCTCGTTATGATGAGTACGTGAGCGTTAAGGATCTGACGGACAAGATCAACAGATCCCTCACCGCAGCTAAAAAAGACAACGACTTTATCTACCACGACCGTGTGCCTGAAGTCAAAGACCTCGAGCCTATTGGCAAGGCAGCACTGGTCAAACCGACCGCCATCTCACCCCCGCTCAGCCAGAAATTCACAGGTACAAACCATGGACACGCCTCCACCCTGAGACGATGACGTAATTATACTAAATTGGAAGCAGCAACACATAAAACTGTGTAAAAATTCTCCAGAGAATAAAATCTTCAGAAGTCAGAGAATTACTCCGAAACCAGTATATTCATTTCATTTGTCATTAGATTCAGTTCTCCTCAGTCAAAAACAAGCCTATTACTATTGTCAGGTTTCGGTGAACCTTTCCCACCTTTCATATTCTTTTAGTAACATTATTTCGTGGGAATTTGTTCAATATCAAATAAAATAGTACATTGAAAATATTGAATATGTCATAAGTTAAATGAACTGATTTTCTTAAACCAAAACTTGATGATAATCTATAAACACACTTCTTTTTATTTATTTATTATGCCATACTCTTAAAACAGATGTGATTTCAACATGCTACATTGCATTTTTTTCTAATCTTTCACTTTTCTTGATCTTTTTCCTTCAGATTTGTTTGAGAAGATGGTTCCCATGGCCGTGCAGCAATCCATGAGCATTTACAACCAGAGGAAGTCCGAGACTGTCAACAGACTGGTGGGAACGATGAGGGAGGCGACTAATCTCTGCAATGGGTATGCAGCGCTGTCTGTAAAGCCATTTTCACACATGAACTGCAGCTCTGAGCTGCTCTCCACCGTAACCAGCAGAGCTTTATGCAAAAACCTGAATCTCCAGCTCAGTTGCTGCAGTCATTACCAGTCAGTGTGCTACTGTAAACAAGGTTTATGATAATAAGGGAAGTGTCATCACTGGGTAACACCTTGGGGCCATTATTGTGGCAGTAATTCTAAAAACTCTATCTTAATGAAAGGTGAGAGAGCTGTAACTTTTAGCTCATGCGGCCAAAGAACCGGTGAGCTTATGCAACGGAAAAGTATCTATTTCCATCGATTTTAGAGAATGAGATGAATTTGTCCTGGATGTGACTGAGTGTGAGCCTACTTGACTTCTTCTTAATTTTTTCAATACAGCCAATCAATGACAAAATTTGCCAGTTTCTTTCTGTACTTCACATAACCTGTGAACTGTGATGGATCATGAGCCAGATAAGCTGCTATGTCTGCTACTGGTTTCATTGGTCAATCACACATAAAAACTGCATATATAGACTCACCTATTGAAGCGGTTTTTTTTTGTTTGTTTGTTTTTTTACCCCATGAGCTATCCTTTAAATATGCACTCAAAAATATGGCTTTTGTAACAGTTGGATCCACAGGCTCCTCCCTCCAGAACACCACGAGAAATCCGAATTCATGTAATGGATGTGAAGAAAAAATATGAAAGTACACCTACCTGCATCTTTACTGCGCAGTAGTGAAAGGGAAGGTTTATAAGATGGTAGTGAGTCCTGCTATGATGTATGGTTTGGAGATGGTAGCACTGATAAAAAGACAGGAGGCCGAGCTGAAGGTGTAAGAATAAGAAATGGGTATGTCAGCGAGACAGCTCAGGTTGAGTGGTTTGAAGACAAAGTTAGAGAGGCGAGGCTGAGATGGTCTGGACATGTGCAGAGGAGGAATAAGATGCTGAAGATGGAGCTACCAGACAGGAGGAAAACAGGAAGACCACAGAGAAGATTGATGGATGTAGTGAAGGGCATGCAGAGGGTTGGTGTGACAGAGGAGGATGTTAGGGATATGGTGAGATGGAGGCAGATGATCCTCTGTGGTGACTCCTAAAAAGGACACAACTGAAAGAAGACGACGACCTACATCTTTACTACAATAACAAGTAGATGTGTGGGAAACCACACACTTAACTGTCACAAACCCCAACTGTATGTATGAGTGAGTGTGACAACACAATTGGCTCGTGTGTTTTCTGGTTTGACTGTGCATTTGCTCTTTGGAAGTGGGACAACCACCATCTTTATGTCCAAAGACATGCAGTTAGTGGGGTTAGGTTAATTGGTGATTGTAAATTAACCATTAGTGTGAATGGTTGTGCGTCTTTCTGTGTTAGCCCTGTGACAGGCTGGCGACCAGTCCAGGGTGTATCCTGCCTCTTGCCTTATGACAGCTGGGATAGGCTTAACTCTCTCTACTGCAAAGTTTTTGCAACGTTAGATTGGGCCCCATGCGAGAATAGATTTTGATTAGTATTTTGGAGAATTAATGGTGAGGGCGTAGTCATGCCATCCCAGACCTCAAACAACCTGAGCATTTCGAGTAGTGAGAACACAGCTGACTGGGACCATCTCCTATTGCATGTAATGTGAGAAAGAACAACTTCACTGTTAGTCTCTCCTGATTGTCCTGAGTTTGTGTGAAAGCAGCTCATGAGTTGCTGTTTGTGTATACCATTGTGTAATCTGTCTCTTCCTACTCAGTAAGTGCTTCTCTGAATAAATTTAATAATTCATAACATAAAGGTGCATCGGGTACCATTTAAATGTCGATAAAAGCACTCGTGTCGTCAGTGCAGTGCTCTAACTGATAGCCGAGCACTTCTTATCTAACATCTTTATTACAAATTTCTGCCAACAAAAACACGAGTGCACTGACATTAAATTAAATCAGTAAAATGAAAATATTTACTTTAACTAATTTTTTCCAAGTAAACTTTCTGAAAGCTGTTTTTAATGGGCTGCGTGCTGACGAGCTGCAAATTAATGCTCAAGGAGTCGTAATAACTGACAGATGATGCGTATCTCCATCAGGGTGTTGGCATCTCTAAACCTGCCAGCTGCTCTGGAGGATCTATCAGGAGACTCTATCCCACAATCCATTGCTGAGAAGGCCAGAAACGTCGTGCAGCAGGGAGGACTGCAGAGCATCGAGCAGCTCATCAAAGACCTGCCTGAGCTGTTGACCCGCAACAGAGAGATCCTGGATGAGGTGAGCGGTGTGAGCACCGAGGTCACATCTACCCCCTGACCTTACTGCTTACTGTGACCCTAAATCTGTTCTACAGAGTAAAGAAGCCACTTTTAGAACAACAGGCTGCAAACAGCTTGTTTGTCATATGGCTTTGCTTTCTTGATAACGTAGCATATGAATCCAGTTCTGTTCAGTAGCTGGCTTGGACGACATGAATGTTGGAGTTTTCTACCACCATTACCAGAAGAGCACATTAATGCTAAAAAAGATCTTAATCGTTCCTAATGGCGGAAATCCCAGATCAGCATCATCACAGAAATCTAATCCACTGATCGTTGGGCCAAGGACTGTCTGTCCACCGGCTTCAGCCAACCCTTTTTTTTAAATTTTATTTTATTTTAAACGTCATGCTGACAAATAAACAGATGGGAGGGAAACATAAAGCACAATCTGCCTCCAAGTTTGTTGGCAGAGTTGAAAAGTCCAAACCAAATTGCCCCAATTTTCCTAATAAGTAATCAGTTGTGAGACTAAAAAGAGGAAAAGGAAAAAAAAAAAAAGTACAATTGAGCTGGCCAAAAACGACTTGAGTTTTTAATTTTTTATATATTGAGTTTTTATTTAATTAAACTCCAGTCTGAGTTTTTTTTTTTTTAACTTTATAAAATGCATGAATGTAGTGCTGAAAATGTTGAGTGATCATTAAAAAGTACATTAGCCGGGCAGAATATGGACAACAAAAGTTATGTTTAAAATCCTTATTATAATTTTTCTTTCTCAAATGTGACAGTTTGCTCCATTGTATGAAAATACATGCTGTATTGACAGTTGTATAAGCAATTGTCCCGTGTCCTGACATAATCATCATCATCGGCATAATAATAATATGAAGAAGAAGAATTCTAAAATATTCCTCATGTGTTTCAGAATGTGTGTGCAAACAATGCAGAGTCCATGCGGTTAAATGCTTATGAATGTGCATCAGCTGAGCATCTGGTGTGTGTGTGTGTGTGTGTGTGTGTGTGTGTGTGTGTGTGTGTGTGTGTGTGTGTGTGTGTGTGTGTGTGTGTGTTGTCCACTCAGCATGTTTGTGTTTTTTGTCCTTCAGTCTCTGAAGATGCTGAATGATGAAGAGACAACCGACAGCGAGCTGAGAACCAAGTTCAACCAGCGCTGGAACAGAACCCCCTCTGGAGACCTGTACAAGCCCCTTCGCGCGGGTACGCCATGAAAGCTCGTTGCTCTTGTTTGCTTTTTTTTTAATTTTTAATTTAATTATTATTCACATTCTGTCTTTATAACTCCCTTTCCTCTGTCTCTCTTATTCCCTACAATCTTCTCCCCTACAGAGGGTGCTAACTTCCGCAACATCTTGGACAAGGCGGTGCAGGCCGACCAGGTGGTGAGGGACCGCTACAGCACCCACTGTGACATGATCGCACTGCTGTGTAAACCAGAGAACGAGCTCAACGCCGCCATCCCCTCTGCCAACCCGACCAAGACACTACAGGGCAGCGAGGTCTGTCTGACATCTTTGTCTTTGTGAGCTCAGATAATGTGAAACTGGGGTGTGCGACTGCATTCCAGAGGCGTTTTTTTTTGTGTCCCATAAACATCGACTCCTGCTGCACAAAAACCCCCGATGGACATTGTGTTCCTTATGGCCCTTTTCCTCCTCCTCCCCTCAGTACCTCCATTTTTCATTTTATTTGCTGACTCTGCATTGTGTTTCACTGGGGAACTTAAATAACTAAGCAAGCAGAACTGGAAAAAGAGCGAGGAAGAAGTGCACCTCTCTCCAGCTGCTCCACACTGCACTCAACTGTAATGAGGGTGAGAGGTTGGGGGGTTGATGTAGGATGGTGGAAAAATCATATGTCTTCTCCTGTAGGTAGTGAACGTGCTGCGTTCCCTGCTCGCTCAGCTGGACGAGATAAAGAAGGAGAGGGAGACTTTGGAGGGAGAGATTAAGGCCGTGACCTTTGACATGTCCATCACCTTCCTGACGGCGCTCGCCCAGGATGGAGCCATCAACGAGGAGCAGCTGTCACTGGTCCAGCTCGACCAGTTGTACGGCAGCTACAACCAGAAGGTGCAGGCCAGCCTCCGCACACAGGAAGAGCTGCTGGGGAAAGTTCAGGTACAGGCGGCCTTAATAGAAAGTATGCGGCATTTCATAAATTTCTTAAATTGGGTCAGAATTTCCTCACAGGAACGACGCTTTAACTGTCAGATAAAAACGGCATGCAAGAAAATATAATGCCCAGTTCACCCTTTGAAGTGCCATCAAGTGATGATTTAGAGTTGAGTGTGCATAAATAATAAAAGGTGTCAAAGGTTAACCACTTCAGTCTGATCTCCTCTGTGCTCTCGACCTGTGATCTGCTTCCAGACGTCCCACCAGGAGTTCAGCAGTCTGAAGCAGTCCAACGCAGACACCAACCAGAGGGAGGAGGTCCTCAAGAAGCTGGCCTCGGCCCACGACAGCTACGTCGAGATCAGCAACAACCTGCGCGAGGGCACCAAGGTACGTGCTCAGCACAACGGCGGGAATAAACTGTGCCGCAGTGATGCATATCTTTGTCAGAGACGTTCTACTTTTGTGCGTCAAGGTGGTTCCCAAACCGGGTTAGTTATTTTTGTCCCCTTTTGTTTTTCCCTGCTCAGTTCTACAACGACCTGACAGAAATCCTGCTCAAGTTCCAGAACAAATGCAGCGACATCGTTTTCGCTCGCAAGACGGAGCGTGATGAACTCCTCAAGTACGTACTCATGGGTTTTTTATTTTTTCTGACAGCTTTGAATGATAATCATTCGAACCTGACCAGTAAGGAAGGGTGGGTCCCCTCTCCCTCATATGGGTGGAGGTAGATCAGTGTTGTTGCAGGCAGTGGGGTTCTGTTTTTAGTGCTGTTCCTGTTGTGATGTTTGAATTCTGCTTTCAGGGACCTGCAGCAGAGCATCGCTCGAGAGCCCAGCGCTCCAGCCTTCAACGTTCCTGCCTATCAGAGCGCTCCTGCTGCTCCCGCTGCCCCCGCTGGCTCTGTTGCCTCCGCTGCTGGCCCGACCCCGGCACCCAGAACTGTTTTTGTAAGCATACACTCAGCCAAACACTGAACACCTCTGAATTTATGAACATCTGTTGGTTGTGTGCTGATCTTTCTGTTCTCTCCCTTTATGTCTCTCAGCCTGTGCAGCCTCAACAAGCCCAGTCAAAGCCTCAGCCGCCAGCCAGGCCACCTCCACCAAACCCTCAGGCAGCCTCCACTGCACCCGCCAGCTCACAACCTGCTGCCACTCCCGCTAACAACCCACCACCCATGGCACCCCAGGCCCAGGGACCACCTTACCCGACCTATCAAGGCTACCCTGGGTGAGTTTTCAAATCTGCCCTCTTTCCTTGTTTATCACAATATAAAAAGCAACGGATGTCTCATTTTGAGCCAGATCTCAAATGGCTTCAGGTCAGCCGGTCTGCATTCTTGGTCAGGCAGTCTCTGGTGCTACTTTTATAAGAAAAAACTGTGGCAGGAACAGATTTCCAGCTACAGTGGAGCAAATAATTTGTGCGTGGGGAAAAAAAGAGAGATGAAAAGCTGCAGCTACAGATGGAAGATCAAATGGATGAAATGACTTCTCAGCAAACACAAAGAAATGAAAAATCTTTAGATGGTCTTTAATTTTACCAGACAAGTGCCATTAAACCCAGCCTCATTTCTAACTCTGTATACTGATGTTAGGAGGAGAGGGAGTTACTTGTTTCATGATCATTTTTAATTTTGGATGGTAAATGAAGCCTGCAACCTTTCACCCAGAAGTGACTTGATTATATTGTCTTCTCTGTTGCCTTGTCCCTGCAGGTACTTCCAGATGCCTATGGGCTACAATCCTTATGCTTACGGCCAGTACAACATGCCCTACATGCCCTACCAGAGTCCAGGCCAGGGAGGATACCCAGCAGCTCCTCCAGGAGGGCAGCCCTACCCCGGCTACCCCCAACAACCCCCGCAGCAACAGCCCTACTACCCTCAGCAATAACTCTCCTCTTTGTCCCCTCATTCCTCTCCTCACATGTTAACACCAAATAAAAAAGAAAATCATCCCCAGCAATAACACTTCATCCCCATCAGCCCCCCCCCCTTCTCCTCCTGACAGCAGCTATATGAAGGTGGAGCTGCTGAAAAGCCTTTAACACTTTACTGTATCATCTTTGTTTTTGTTCTTTTTTATGTAGTCATTTTCTGAAGGTTTTGTTGATTGATTTAAACCCTTAACCTCTTTCCGATGATAACTGACTCTTTGACTGAGGTGGACTGCTGTAACAACTCATCGAGGCGCACAGAATCTGAGAATGGCTCTTCGTTTCTTCACTTGGGAGTGTGTGTGTGTGTGTTGGGTGGGTGGCCACATCTTCACCCTCCCCCACTGACTCAATCGACCCCCAGTGCTTCTATATTAACTATATTGCTATTTTTGTAATGAATACTGATGCTTCTCTGATGTATAAATCTATATAAAAAAAAAAAATGAATGGCCGGTAGGTTTTCTAATGTAGATGACTGTTTCTTTTTTTTCTTTCACTCTTTTTTTTTTTTTCCCTCTCTCTCACCAAGGGAATGTGGGATTATTTCCATGTTACAATCAAGAGGCTGTAAAAGTGGGAGAAATTACTATTATATAAATATATGTATAAATAAGACTCTGTATGTGGTTAACCAAGACACTCTGTGTGCTGCACTCTCCTGCTCTTTGTGTTTTGTTTTTATCCATCACCTCTGAGATTAAAAACAACAGCAGCCAGCCGCTATTTGTCCATCTTTAAGTGTCTTTTTTTTTTTTTTTTTTTTTTCAACCCCTCCTTAAACTGTGGATGTTTGTAAAGCAGCCAGAAGAGGGCAGTCCTGCAGTTCACAGGGAGGCGGGGGGAGGAGGTGAAGCAGCACTTCACCTGCCATTGTTATTTCTTTCAGCCAATCAGAGATTGACTTGTCCCATCCAACTAATCGGATGCTTTTTGACCCCCGAGCACTGGGGGCCGATCCCATTTAGATGACATGCAAATTACGTTCCAGTGAGGTCGTGATCTCATCCAATCATATTTCCCCGCAGGTGATTTCTCCATAGACAGATTTCATCCCGAGATATTTATTCAGTGTCAGGAGACGCTAATGATTTCGCATATCTCCTCCCTGCGCGCGCGCGCGCGCGTGTGTGGCAGGGAGGCAGATGGCAGCGCAGTGTGATGTCTGGAAGGATGCATGGAGATGTTGGCAGAGAGCTGCTGGTCCCCTGCCTACATCCATCACTCCACCTCTCTCTCCATTTTCTCCTCTCTTCTGTCTAATCTGTCTTCTCGGGTTCCTACCACCACAACTCTTTAAAAAAAACAAAACGCGATATTTCACTTGATTTTCCCCCTGTGTTCTTCCCATTCTTTGTTTTTCCTGCCTATCATCATATTTTGCTTTGCTCTTAAGCTTCCCCCCTCTCTCTCTCTCGCTCTCTCTCTACCACCTGGCTTCCCTGGCTCATCTGTTTTTTTGCTTACCATTCGTCTGTCCTTGCTGTCCAAACTGCAAATCGTTGGCAGTGAGTTATCTACACCGGTCAGTATCTCCTGGCTCATAAACGTCTCATAAGATTACGTCAGTGCGCGCGCGTTTGAGAGTGAGACTCGCAAGGAAACACAGTTTTAATCAGATCTAACAGCTCGCATCTCCTACTGGAAGTGACACAACACATACACACTGCCATGTTTCTCTCTCTCTCTCTCCATCTATCCATCCATACAGCATGGCGCTGCTGCCAAAGCCAATTGTAGCTCTGGATGTGTTATCAAAGGTGTCTGTGCGTCTCTGCCGTTTAATTTTAACAAGGCGTTCTCCACCGGAGGAGTGTCATATTTTAATTGGTCTGAAACAGAATAAAGGCAGCGAACAGAGCACTGCAGTGACAGGTATTAATTACCTTCTGCCTAATGGCTCCCAAACTCCGCACTCAGCCATATTGGTGTTCACACTATTCTTACTCCCCCACTCTTCTCTCTCATCGCTTTGCTCTCCTCCTCACCATGTGTTTGTAATAAGGCTGAATCAAGGCTTTTCTTTGGCTGTGATGTTGATAATTACAAAGAAATACTCGATTAGGGAAACTGCTGTGCGTTGATACCCAAACATGGGGTTTTTGGGGGCTATTTATTCTTTTGTCCTAGGGTTTATGCAAAAAGTGTAAAGTCACTCAGTTGATAAAATAATAAAAATTACAACTGAAGCTCACACACTAATCAGCCACTTATTCAACTCAGCAGCTACTCGATGCAGGGTTTACAGAGAGAATATATAATATCCAAAATATCCCTTAGTTGTAACCAGTCCTTACAGCTCAGGTTTACAACTAACATGTCAAACCTGGAGGCAGATGGGCAGCGGCAGCGGGTGACACTCCTGTCAGCTAAGAGCAGGAAACTGAGGCTGCAATTTGCACCGTCTCACCAATATTGGACAATAGAAAATGTTTTTTCGTGCCAAAAATGCAGGAAAACCCCGGTAAAAGTGATCAGGAGCCGGTACATGATGGCATATATATTTATTTCCGAGGAAGTTCCGCTGAGATAGATAAATATCTCATATGCAAATTAGAATAAAGAACACACTAAAAAGGGCAGCATATTCATCACGATACTCAAAAATCCACAGCAGGGGTTTCTTAATAAAAACACCTGCATGCTTCCTGCAGCACATTTTGCAAAATGCATTCAAATCCATCAGCCGGCCTGTTCGTTATAGATGAAAGTTATGGGTAAACTGGTCATAATAAATTAATCCATTACTTGTAAATAGCGGTCATAACCGTTAACTAAAACATAGATGGTTAAAACCTCCAAGCAGCTGTTAAAAGGCCTGATATATGAAATAATGGACTGGTTGGCTTTTGGGAGTCGATCCAGGAATTTTTGAAAATTTTGAATCTTTACTCGCTGTGAGGCCAAATTGGACATTCCGGGAATTTTGTCTTTCAACGACATCGTTTTGACATTCTCAAAAAAGTACCACAAACTAAATCCAGATGCAGCTATTTTCCTCCTGGATCCAGGGATGCTGTGGACTTGAATTGCCCACCTCGGTGGGGGCATGCAGGCTGCTGTACCGTGATGTAATTGAAAAAGTTGCGCTGTGACAACCCCTCTTTAGTGTGCAGACACCCTGGATATCATTCAGCGTTCCTCCTTCCCCTTTTATATCTGCGAGAGTCTTTAAAAAGAAATGTGCACAGTGCTAAAATCTCATTTATGGTGTTAATTTGATCAGCTATCTGTCAGCTCACAAGTTGCCAGTATCAGTGCCTGTGCATTGCCTGATAATTTTGCCTCAACTAAAGCAGCTCTCTGGCCCTGGTATGTGCGATATTTTTTTTTCCCATAGAGGCGAGATGCCTGAAATAGCTCTGATTGACAGGTATAGAGACACAGTTACTATAACAACTACCTCCTGGCTCTCATGAGCACTTCTCTTCCTCTCCACCGCCACCACCACCATCCCTCCCCCCTCACCTCTTTTCATTTTCTTTTACCACCTCTCCTTTTTACCCCCCCCCCCCCCCCCCCCCCCCCCCCAACTATGTGCATGTGTGGGTGTAGAGGGAAGAGATTATGAAAAAGAACTCCACTGCAATATTCCTTCACATGGAGATGTTTGTGTTGCAAGATAGAGGCCTGGCACCAGCTATTGGATCTAACCTGTGTGGGTGAGGGTAGGCGAGAGTGGGAAGATGAAACATGCTTATACAACACGGGCAAATAAGCCTTTTATATTCTTTTCGTGTTTCCTTTTTGGTGCCTGTTCCTCTGTCAGGTTGAGCCGCTCCGCTTGTATAATCAAGTCAGTCCAGCGCGCTCTGTGTTCCTGCATGCGCGCGTGCACGCACGAGTGTGTGTGTGCGTGGGTGTGTTTGCATGCGTGCACGCACTTGTGTCAGCGAGCGGCACAGTGAGGCCACCCGATATGATGAGTGAATTTCAAGCATGATAGAATCTAGTGGGACTGACACCGGAGAGCGCAGAGAGAAAGTATGTGTGTGTTTGTATGTGTGTGTGTGTGTGCGCGCGCTGCTGGGAAGAAGACGGACGTCATTGCTGCCACCTGCTTTAGTGGGACAAAGGCCAGACATATACACACACATTTGCATATGCAGACAGCCAAGCAGAGGTCAAAGCAATCTCTTAACATAGCATTAATGATATGATTTACTTAACCCCCCCCTCCCTCCCCCAACCCACTGCCCCCCTGTCTTCACCTCTCCTCCCCCAGCGTCCCTGCCTCTCCTTTCATCTCCCCGTCTCTGAGTCATCACACAGGGTGAGAGGTCTGAGGAAAACAAGCTGCCAGAGTTGGACATGCCATAACAATGCAGCACCTGTCAGTGTGTGTGTGTGCGTACCTGTGTGAGTACATGTGCATGCCGCTGTCTCAGAGCGTCTGTCATCAGGGGAAGGCAGGGAACATTTCCAAGTGTTACTGTAAATACAAAGACACCGTGCCCTGTCTCTATGTAGGTGTGTGTGTGTGTGTGTTCTCACCGCTGTGGCTTTCTCCAGAAGTTGCTCTGTCGCCTTATTGATTGGTTGTCTCACTTTGTGGCAGGAAATGAGACGGCGGCTCTCACTCAACACCTGTGTGACCCCAGCCACAGAGAGCTCCTCTAATGATCTGAGCTCAGCTGCCTGGGTCTTGCGCTGCAACCGCTTCCTCACTTGGCTCAGACCTGATCAATAGCGCACCCATCAGCGTCTCACACTGCGCACATGAGACAGGTACTCCTAAAATATGTGTGTGTGCGTGTGTGTGTGTGTGTGTGTGTGTGCGTGTGTGTGTGCGTGTGTGTGTGTGTGTTTCAAATAATGAGTGCACCTGTAGAGGTCTCTGCTCTCCTCTGCTCGCTGCAGAAGTTGATGATTTGGAAGAAGTGAGCTGTGCATCAGGTTGTGTTTTAACACGGAGCTGCTGGATTGCATTGAATTGGCCGGCTGAACTGATGTAAACTTGTGCTGATGTCGTCGGCTCGGCGGCAATTTGAGGCGATTTCTGCAGCGTTGACACGAACGCGAATAATTCAGAATTAATTAGGCTATGACACGCGGGGGGGTTGAGGAGGGAGGCGCAGCCCATAATAAGACATTTTAAACAGGATGGGATCTGGTATCCAAGTGCAGGGTATCCATAGAGACCGTTGCTATGGCGGAGAGAAATCTCACCTCATTAGGAACAAATATAAATAGCCTTGCGACTCAGCTTATGGTCATAATGGCCACGGTTGAAAGAACAGGCTCCCAGGCTTCCGAGGCTTTCAGGTCAACAATACGGCGACAGAGTTAAGTGAAAGACAGAGAGATAAATAAAGGGAATGATTCAGAGAATTAGAAGGAAGGAAGATGTTCATTAAAGGGGAGAGAATAGATTGGGTTCCTCATCATAGGAGGCAAAGAAGGGGAGGAGGATGTGGAAGACATGGATAAAAAAAAAAATGGAGACAGAAAGCAAGTCACTACCATGATGAAAATCTTCCAAAGGTCAACCTGTTTGTTTTTATGCTCGGCAAACCTAAAAAAAAAAAAAAAAAAAAAAAAAAAAAAGTAAAATAAAATAAAATCTGCATTCACATTCAGTGAACCTTTCATTTAAATAAAATTACAAGAGAAGCCAGATATAAAGTTGACATCTCAAAGCGAAATAAAGAAAGCATGACTAAAACAGCATAATGAGATGGTGTGAGGGGCTTAACTCCAAGAAGTGACTTTTGCAGAAGCGGCGTTTTCTTAGCAACACATGAGCGATTTTTTTATTTCTTTTTTGGTGGGGTGGGAGGAAAGTTGAGAGTGGGAGAGGCGGCTGGGGGTGTGGGGGTTGACAGCCGAGTGGAGAAGGAGACTGATGGCAGCAAAGTGAAAACTGGAGACATCCTACCACAGATTGCATCAACAGGTCTGAGCCCCTCCAGGTATACTGCAGTGCGCCGCAGTATTACTACAGTATTGACTCATCCCATTGTTGAATGTCCGGAGGTTCTGTATGGACTTCATTTGTCTCACTTCCTGTGTTTTACTTTCTCTTTCTCTACCTTTGGAGCCTGCTGTCTGTCTTCATGCTGTGTGTGTGTGTGTGTGTGTGTGTGTGTGTGTGTGTGTGTGTGTGTGTGTGTGTGTGTGTGTGTGTGTGTGTGTGTGTGTGTGTGTGTGGTATCACCATCACATTCAAGTGCGTTTCCACGGTATTTAGTCATCAAGCCTCAGTAACAGCTGAAAGTCTGGTTATTGGCATAAGACCAAAGCTGATGTGGTTTCTCTGCGCGTCCCTGCTCCTGTTTAAATCAGCCGAGCTCATTATTCTCCACATCAGAAATCGGACTAGATCTTTTTTTTTTTTTTTTTTTTCTTGTTTTGTAGTCGTAGTTATTGCACAGCACTGGACCTCAAGAGCAGTCCCCCGCCCCCTCCATCTCCCGTTTCATCCTTAATTGCTTTTAAACCGCAGCGCCTTTAAAACGTGTGAGATTATATTAAATCTTGCGGCAGAATCAGCGGAGATCCATTTGCATTGTGAATGCCATCACACCGCCGAGTAAATTTAGCAAATTTCAGGCAAACTGATGGGTCAATTAAGGCAGGAGAAGCAGAGAGACTCCCTCCTCTAGATGCAAATAAACCTTAAAAGCTTGTCGCGGCTTCCTGTTCTTCAAAGCTAAATGGTTTTTCTCTGCCTTTGTTGTGAACAGTGTGTTTTCAGCTCGGGAACAAAGGTGTCTGCGACTGAAAGATGAAAACTGCGACAACTGATGAAGACGGTACAGAGTTCAGACGCACGTTTGTGTGGGCCGTCTAATTGAGGGGATTGTTTGATTCCTCTCCTTCTGTGTTTCTCTCTCTGAAGACCTGTCAAACTCGCACTCAGCGAAAAAAAAAAAAAAAAAAACACAACGCGCGTTGAACATTGAAGGACCGGAGGAGCAGGAGGGAAAGAGAGTGGAGATGGAAAGACAGCATTTAGGAAGAAAAAGGAGGGAGTTTACGCCCACCGCCTGAAGAGATGAGAAGACAGGCAGAGGAGGGGGGGAGGATGCTGTGTGTGTGTGTGTGTGTGCGCGCATGTGCGTGTGTGTGAGTGTGAGTGAGTGCCAGAGCTCATCAGGCTGTCAAACATCCGTTATAGACCACAAACCCACACAGCCATGGCGCTGCTGAGGTCTATCACTTAACAGGTGCACCTCCTTCACCCTCACACATCTTCTTATGATACAGTATATACGCGTGTGTGCGCGTGCGTGTGTGTAGGTGGCCACATTTACGCAAGTTTGAGCCTTGTCCACAGAGCTCAGCGCGTCCTGGATGATTTCCATGTAAGCGGAAGGTGATCCACAGTGAGTCACTCTCATTGATCAGAAAATAAAAAAAAAAGCAGCCGGGTGGATTCTTTGCGCTCGCTGCTCTCCTGAGCTCCTAACTGTTTTAGCACAATCTGAGTGCGCACTCTGTGCCCAACCCACGTTTGAACCCTTATTGTTCCTCACTGTGCTCATAGTTTTATAATTCTGACTGCTGACGCACTGCATCTAAATTCATCACCCACTTACCCTAAGGTGTTACAGCATTGTTTTGCACATTTCTTTTGTTTTGTTTGCATTTGGTTTTTTGGGGGGGGGGGTTTGTTTGTTTGTTTGTTTTTACCTCAAATACCCTCAGAAATAGGTACAGTTTAGACCAGAGGATATTACATAACAGCGTAAGCACAGGAGCCCTTTCAAATAAGGTTAATGTTCTTCTTCTCTGTTGTGTGTGGGCGATAAAAGCAGCATGTGATATCTCTAATTAGAATACTCGATCATTGTGAAATCGGCGAATCGTACCCCTGAAACCTTCAAACCTGTAATCCATATCCTCGGATATATTTGCAATCTTCGTTTATGATGCACATCAGGGATCCTACCAATGAGAATAGTGGTATCTGTGTTGCTAATGTAAACCCTGTTGTGATGCAGAATAGCGAGTCTTGCTATTTTAAAATGTAACCTTTTCAGAGGACCTCTCGTCACCTTTTTTACCATTTAGGTGGAGTTCTTGCAGGAATGTTAACGAGTATGAGAATGTGCTTTAATGTCTTTTGTGGAGTTCAAAATGTAGACATGTGTAGTTTGTTATAGTTATAATGTTTAAATATGCACAACTATGTTGGGTCACTCGCTGTACAACTTTTCATGTGATATCTTATCCATAATTCAAGAAATCTATCTGTCCATCTGCCTGTCTATTTTTTCACCTGTCTCGGTGCCCATTCATCCCATCCGCTTTAAACCTGACAGGTGTGTTGCTGGGGGCCCGGGTGAGTACAGTGCCAAAAGTTTGAGTTCGTTTGGATGAGAAGTTCTCAGATTTTGGCAAAAGATATTTTTCTGTTGCAGTGACTGCTTACTGTGTGTAGGCGGAGGGGGCACACATACACTGAGACATGCCATGTGAGGACATTCTCTAAAATGAATGCATTTGCAAACCTCTTAACCAAAAAGTTGAACCATCAATGTTAAGTCTCAAACTCTTACAACCACAACCTGAACATACATAATTAAAGGGGTCTGGACTCTCACTCTGATGATCTTAAACTTTAACTAGTTTTCTTGTGACAAATGTCTTCAGTTATGCACTCCTGTTCTCAACAAAGCTGCAACCCATTCTGCAAAATCACACACACATATTTACAGTATATTGCCAAAAGTATTCACTCACCCATGCAAATCAGTGAATTCAGGTACTGGTATTCCAATCACTTCCATGGCCACAGGTGTATAAACCAAGCACCTAGGCATGCAGACATCTTCTACAAACATTTGTGAAAGAATGGGTCGCTCTCAGGAGCTCAGTGAATTCCAGCGTGGTACTGTGATAGGATGATACCTGTGTAAGTCCAGTTATGAAATTTACTCACTACTAAATATTCCACATTCAATTGTTAGTGGGATTATAACAAAGTGGAAGCGATTGGGAATGACAGCATCTCAGCCACCAAGTGGTAGGCTATGTAAAATCACAGAGTGGGGTCAGCGGATGCTGAGCCATGTAGTGTGCAGAGGTCGCAAACTTTCTGCAGACCTCCAAACTTCATGTGGCCTTCAGATTAGCTCAAGAACAGTGAGCTTCATAGAATGGTTTTCCATGGTTGGGCAGCTGCATCCAAGCCTTACATCACCAAGTGTAATGCAAAGCATTGGATGTGTTGGTGTAACGCAGGCCATCACTCGACTCGTCACTCGAGAGGTGTTCTCAGGAGTGATGAATCACAGGAGTCTGGATTTGGCAGTTGCCAGGAGAACCGTGCTTGTCTGACTGCATTGTGCCAAGTATAAAGTTTGGTGGAGGGGGGATCATGGTGTGGGGTTGCTTTTCATGAGTTGGGCTCTGCCCCTTAGTTCCAGTGAAAGGAACTCTTAATGGTTCAGCATACCAAGACATTTTGGACAATTTCATATTCCCAACTTTGTGGGAACAGTTTGGGGATGGACCCTTCCTGTTCCAACATGACTGAACACCAGTGCACAAAGCAAGGACCATAAAGACATGGATGAGCCAGTTTGGTGCGGAAGAACCTGACTGGCCTGCAGAGAGTCCTGACCTCAACCTGACAGAACATCTTTGGGATGAATTAGAGCAGAGACTGTGAGCCAGGCCTTCTCATCCAACATCACTGTCATATTAAACCCTATGGATTAAGAATGGGATGCCACTCAAGTTCATATGTGTGTGAAGGCAGATGAACAACTGTAGCTCAGGAGGTAGAGCAGGTCACCTACTCATAAGTAAGTTGGTTCGATCACTCGCTGCTCCAGTCTGCATGCCAAAGTGTCCTTGGGCAAGATACTGAACCCCCCCAAATTACTCTCCGATGTGTTCATTGCAGTGTGAATGTGTGTGAATGTTAGATAGAAAGCACTTAGGCATGGAAGAAAGTGCTTGTGTGAATGAGGGATGTTGTATAAAGTGCTTTGAGTGCTCGAGTAGAAAAGTACTGTTTAGAACCAGTAATTTACCATTTTGGCAATACAGTGTATCCTTATTTGCTTATTAAGTGATGTATTAGCCCTGTTTCTGGGTCCAAGTGTCTACAGTGTTGACGGTTTCTTCTTTTTAATGTGTTGTAATGCTTTGTGTCTTATTTAATTCAAACAAGCTCCCCCAAGAAATAATCGGTGGTTAATCTCAGCCTCTCTGGCCTTTTATTGCCACTCTGCATGTGCAGCTCTTCTTTAAGTGAAGTTTTTGCACTCATGGTGTCCCAGACACCAAGCATTTGAATGCTTCAGAAAAGAATCACTCTCAGGGTGACTGAGATGCCGGTGTGGACTTTAAGCATATGGTCATAGCAAGCAACATATTAATAACTATCATTGTGCTGTGAGTGGATCATCTCAGATGTTCTCTTGACTGCAGTTTGGTCTGTTTTCACTGTCTTTTTCCTGACATCAGGCATTCTCAACATGAACTTTTACTGAAAACAATTTAATCCTCGTCCTACAGATTCACTGTGCTAAGGTTTTTATGTTAGTCTAACCATAGCTCTGTAGCTAGGCACCAGTTAGCACATCATTACAGGTCTGCTAACCCCACTTCACTGACCCTCCAAACATCGCTGCTATTTAGTTTCGCATCATTGTTTACATCCAAATTTACAGCAGAGCTGTACATTTTAGTGTTTTAAATACTTCATTCAGAACTTTCAGTTGTGCCTCAGCGTTTGTTTTTGATTCATGAATTGAGCTAACAGTTCCCATCAGAGATGCTAGTGATGTCAGACTTAACAAGCAGATAGCTGTCCTTTTTTCCAAATTATACCTTTGTGATTGCCCACAGACGGTACCAATGTAGATCCAGGTATGAAAAGTGAAGCCTATATGTAAGTGCCCGCCTTAAACCTGCATTCATTCTCATGGCCAGCAGGGGGTGAGCTCTTTGGTTGCAAAGAGGTCTGGTTGTGTGAAAATGACCCTTCACCTTCACTGACCGTTCCTCTCAGTAAACACTTTGCTGGTGTTTTTATGCCCCCAGTCACTAGCTTTAAGCCTTACTGGATACATAATCTTTATTTTGTAAATTGTGGTCCAGATTAGTGTACAGAGGCAACAATACAGACAATGCTTTAGGGTGGGCCTACGCAGTGACTGACACATCACTGTATGAGTGTGCATTGTTTCTCTGTTTCTTTGCCATATCAACCTCTGTGATGGCAAGCATGAAAACGCTCAGCTTCAAAAATAGGACTTTGTTCACTAATGGGTGACGTCATGGTGGCTACGTCCATCTTTTGCTTACAGTCTATGTGACTGACTGCATGGGATGCAAAAGCTACAAAAATTTGTTTGACTTTCCCCAAACAGGTACAATGTTAGTCTAAATAAAATGAATTACATGCAAGTTAACATATTTTTTCAAGATTTTGAATTTTTACAGAACCAACACAACCAAAAAAATATACTTAAAACTGTAATTTTTATTCGGACTATGTCACATATAGCAAAAACAGCAAGAATAAAATGTGTACAGGGTGAGTAGAAAGACAGCATTCCCACCTGAATGTGGTGAGTGTGGAACAGGATGACACAAAATCTGTAAATGCCACCAAAATTAACTTTTGTTGTAATGCACAGGTTCATTCTTAATTAGCAGAAAGTGTCTTTATTTTTATCTCATCTTTATAATGTGGACAGTTTGCAGGGTTTGAATCAGGACGCCTCCTCTCAGCAGGTTTGCCTTGTTTGAAAAGAGAAGCTGGTGGTTTGCTGTAAAGCATTGTGATGATCATCACTCTCATCCCGAGCCATAGTTCACATGAAAACGAAATCATGAAAATTATATTGTCTTAATTAGAATGAATGAGGCCTTAAAGAAAAGCTGCATCTCGCTGAGGTTGGGAAGCAAAAGGAGAGGAGGTCTATTTTTCTGTTTCTTGTCTGTGGCTGTCTAGTCGCACGGCCACATGCTCCATCATTGTTTAAATATTCATAGGCCGGCCTCTGAATATTCATGAGACCCCTATTAATATTTATGAGCTTCACTTGTTGAGGTGTCACTCGATCTCTTGTACACACATGCACACACAGACATTTACGCACACTGACAATCAGAGGATATGACTTTATCTACATGGGTACATTCATAAGCGCTGGTTGCTCTTATCATGTGACGTAATGGTTAAAAAAAAAAAAAAAAAGCCGTGGCCTCCTATTTATAGCAGTCGAAGCTCTATAAAAGTCTGCTTACTAGGTAACAAGAAGAGCTTGACTTACTGGGAAATAAAGTTAGAGCCTAAGTTAATGCTTATTGCAGCATGTGCCTAAACCTGCAAAAATCTACCTTGCGGCATGTGTGAGAATCACTAATTAACACTGTTTAAATTAATTGTGAAATCAGTACAAAAACAGAAGTGTAGAAGCAACGGTTCACTGTTTTACACGTATGCTGCATAACAGGCAAAAAGCTGAGATTCAGGAAGAAACATTTGAACGCCAAACTTTAAAATAGAGGATAGTTGTTTTTAAGAGATAAGATAAGATAAGATAAAACTTTAATGATCCCACGACGGGGAAATTTGCGCATTAGAGCAGCTCAGTACAGAAAACTAAAAATAGAATAGAATAAAATAAAATAGAAAAACACTATACACATATACATAAGCACTATATACAGAAAATATATAGTCAATACATTTACATTTACTGTTCTATGGCAGGGGTGTCAAACATATGGCCTCAGGCCAGAACTGGCCCAACAAAGGGTTAAATAAATCCAGCCCCCTAGAAGGCTTTGGAAAACCTCAAAATTTGAAAGAAGTAGGGGAAAAAAAAATTTCTGAAATTTATTCATTTTTTTGTCAGTTTTGCATGCTTCATACTGACAAAAGCATGCAAAACTGGCCTGGCATAAAACACCAAAGTATGTAAGTATAAGATAAATCATTAAATCACAGAAAACAAGATTAAAAAACAAATGTTTTAAATTTAAAAGTAGCAAAGTTTGTTTGCTTTTTGATCTACAATTCTGGGTTTTACAGTGTGTTCAGAGTAAAAAAAAAAAACAAACGCAAAAAATGTTTTTTTAATTACTGGACAGCTTTCGGATAATGAGCTGCCTCTACCTTTTCTGTAATTTTATGCACTCACAGTATTTCCTGAAGTGTACGCCCAATGAGTTGTGCTGATGGGTTTCTTCGATTCACTGCAGGAGTATTTCTTTTTTTTGTAAAGTGGACCAAGTGAGAGTTGTTGAAATTACACTTATTTTATGTTCATCAGCAGTTGTAGAAATAGATCATTAAATGTGTAGTTGGGTACCAGTTTGGCTCACTGAGTCAAACAGGCGACCCATACACTGCAGGGCTGGTGCAGAGGCCTGGGTTTGTGTCCACCCCGAGGCCATTTCCTGTGCTTTCCCCCTGCTCTTTCTCTCAGCTTTCCTGTCTTCTCTCCACTGTCTGGAGATGGATAGATGGATGGATGAGGCAATACTTTTAATGATCCAACCCATTTAAGATCAAACTGGAAGCAAAAGGACTTTGACACCCCTTTTCTATGGGCTAAACTATTAATATGTCATTTGTTACTTAGCAGATTTAAAAAGCCCTGGCATGGAGATTTCGTCACTTCCAGACTGAGTGAATCGAACTCTTTTTCCCCTGTTTCTTTCTGGCCTTTGCAGTACATCTGCTGGCTGAATAACATCATCCAACCGTGTCACTGCGCAGAAGGAAGCATCTTAGAGAGGCTCATGCTTGTGACAGCATATCAGGGTGTACACATTAATGGCGTCCTGCTCGGCTGAGCTGTAGTGTTAGCGAGCTGCATGCTTCCCTTGGTTGGTGGTTGTAGTTCAGCAGGAAAAAAAAAAGTTTCCCACATTAAACTCCTCGCAACAAGGTTCATGGAGGGCTTCCTTTTTTTTTTAGTAACCACAGCAATGTCTGTCTTCAAAGATGTCTGAGTGAAGGCAAGTGTTATGTATTTCCATTATGTTTGAGGCAGACAACTTCTCTTATGTTTTATCTGGGCAAATTACACCACAGTGTTCAAGTAAATTTAATTTTGGGGTGAATTTTCCCTTTAATTATGGAATCACTGTTATTTAACAGACACACTGCAAAGATGGTGTGCATGTGTTTATTCCTTTCTTTATATATATATATATATATATATATATATATATATATATACATATACATATATACATATAGACACATGAAGCAAGTATAATTTAATGTCAATTCAACATATATATATATATATGTTGAATTGACATTCATGTGTCTTCATGTGTCTACCCTCCATGGCCTCCCACAGATCAGGGCCACACTCTTATCCCAGTTCCAGTACGATCTTTATAAAGACACTGCTGCACCTCAGTGAAAACATGGGAACTGATCTCACAACATGACACACACCGTCAGCTGTGCAGTTTCTAATAAGTTTACATAACATGACACAATTGAGGTATTTCCGTGCGTGCATGACGGGAAATGAGCGCCGCTCAGTCTCTGTCCTGTGTGCACACATGCCAGCCACACTGCCAGCCATACCAATAAGCGGCAGGTGTGTGTGTGTGTGTGCCAGACTCATTTACAGATCAGATTTTAGATGATACGCACACCAGCTGTCTGTGGATGAAATGTTGAAGTGGAGAAAAAAAAAATTGCCCTGGCATCATTTGTGTCGAGTCTTATGTAAAATCATCCTCTCTGTGTCATCAGAGTGTGATGAAAACACGACAACCCTGTATAGATGTATAAGAGTGTTTGTGTGTGTGTGTGTGTGTGTGGGAAGGGGGGGGGGAGGCTGTGATACACACACACAGACACACACACACACACACACACACACAGTTCAAATGCCTCCTGGCTTTTCATGTGACGCACATCCTGAGGCCCTTGCACAGTCATCTCTGTAACTTGTGGTTGTAACTGTGAGTCTAGAATTGTGTTGCCTTTAAACTCCTGCAGGAAGTCTTGTCTATCATCTGTAGGGCATACTGTAAGTGAAACATCACAGAAGTAATATTGATCTAGATATTAACAAAATGAAAGACTGTATTATAGCATTTGTTATTAATTAGAGGTGGGTGTTGTTATCTGTATTTAAACAAAAAAAAAAAAGTCACATTTTTCTGATTAAGAATAAAAAACAACAACAATACCTAAATCCACCTCTGAGCCCCGGGGTTAATAACTTTATGTTATCAAAGTACATACTGATTAATTAACAGAGCCATCATTTGACTGTGGGAACCTCCTCTTTGTTCTGCATGTTCTTCTTAGTTGTGATTTTGTGTTAAGAGGAAACTTGCGGTTTAATTCAGTTCAGAGACTCTCCCAAATATTAAAATACAGATCGGTTCAATAGTGACAGCCTCAGATAATGTGTTTAAAAAGTTCAGACCAGTAATTTTCTATTTTAGGACAAAGCTGTGAAGTAGTATCCCCCCCCTCCAAGCTACATTTATCACATATCAGACTGAGGGATCTACTTGTGTAATTTTCTCTTTGAATAATGGAGTCTGTGAATGACTTTGAACTGAAAGAGACTAGAATTAATGGAACGCGAACGAGCACGCTCAGGACACCATAATCCCATCTTCCTACGGATCTGTGTTTCCAGTTGATTCTCTCCTTTGGTCCTGATTGCTTTCTCAACAGGACCTGTGAGGCAAGATGCATTAAAAAAATAAATAAATAAAAGAATCCAGAGGATAAATCCCTTTTTAAAATTAGCTGCATGGATGTGCACATAGATCCTCGTCTGCAGGAAGATGAAGACATTATTCCAATATGTAGGAAGTCTGCATTTCGCTTCCAGGTGAGCAAAAGAGGGAAAAGGTACATAAGTGATAATGACTGTATGCACCAGTTCAGTTAGAAGTGAAAGTGAAAGAACATCCTCCTTAAAGAGCTGTGTATGTTAACACTAATACCACAGAATAATTTTCAAGGATGAGAAATATATCAACAATGCAGCAGCAAGACCACAAGGGTCAAAGCATTTGTAGCAGCATCCAGAGCTGGTCAACCGCGATAAAACAAAGTATTAGCGCACATGGTAATCTTATTGAACTGGATCCCAGTCAAGAGCACAAATACGATCATGTGTAAAGAAAGTTTTACAGGACTCTACGCTGTAAAATACACCCTTACTGCTTCCATGAGAAAATAGGTTAAGTAGCAGCCAGATGCTGCTAATCAAATGCATTTGATTAACTGTTCATTAGCAAGTGTGAGCACCTCAAAAAAAAATAATAATAAATTTTTTTTTAAAAGGTTTTGGCAGTTTGCTGGTGTGGAGCATTCAGGTATGTGTTAACACAATAACACAGTCTTCCCAAGAGTGGACATCCCAGCAAATTCCCCCCAAGGTCAGCCCGTGTAATGCTTAGAGAAACTGCAAAAAAACCCCAAGAGCTACATCTCAGACTCTACAAGCCTCAGTTAGCATGTTAAATGTTAAAGGTCATGACAGGACAATTAGAAAATAACTAAACAAGTTTGGCTTGTTTGGAAGAGTTGCCGGGAGAAACCCTCTCCTCTCTAAAAAGAACAGAAGCACAGTTTAGGTTTGCAAAGTTGCATCTGAACAAACCACAAGAACTCTAGAACAATGTCCTTTGGACAGATGAAACCAAAGTGGTAATGCTTGGCCATAATGTGCAGTTTGGTAAAAACCACAAACAGTGTAACAAATTAATCAGCGTGAAGCACTTTGTGATTTTATATAGAAAGGTGCTATATAAATAAATTTTACTTACTTACATATACCTCACACTGACTGTCAATCACATTTGGGAGCCTTGCAGTCACTGAGTCGACCATGAACCACCCTCTGTATACCAACGTATTCTAGGCTGTCTGTCTGGGAGCTAAAGCTCGGCTGTTATTGGGTCATGCAGCAGGACAATGATCCCAAGCACAGCTGCAAATCTACAGCAGAATGTCTGAAAAAGAAAAGCATCAAGGTGTTGCAATGGCCCAGTCAAAGTCCAGACCTCAACCTGTTCAAAATGCTGTGGCAGTGCCTTGAGGGAACTGTGCATAAATAAATGCCCACAAACTTCAGTCATCTAAAGAGACTGATAAAGTCATGCAGAAAATGATCACTTCAAGTTATTGCTGCTAAAGGTGATTCAACAAGCTACTGAACTGCATGGTGTACTTAGCTTCTACCTTCTTTTTCACCACCTTTTGGACCAAAACTCTTCAGTCTTACTGCAGAGTCTAATTTGAAGAACTTTCTATTTCAGTCCTTTGTGAGTTTATATAGTCTAATATTTTTAATTTTTAGTCATTACTTGAACTCTACAATCAGACTAATATGTTCACATAGCATGAAAAGGACAGGGTGTTTAACAGGGGACTCTTTTTTTTTTTTTGTCCTGGGAACTGAGCAGGTGGGTCATTCCCCTAGTTCTTTATTACGTTTGCAAAGTATGGCTGCAGCCAGGGGCATATGACCTCATATCTGGCTGTGGTATAAGGCTGGGTAGCATTCAAAAAGACGTCATCCACGTAAAAAGATACCTTATTACTTGCGTGTCTTGTGGCGAAACCTTAGAAAGAGATGAGTCAGACTGAAAGGTCCTGTGTGGTGAGCGCACACAGGCATCTTGACAAAGAATACCAGTGTCCTGCTGTTAAGGGCTCTAAGTTCATGTCCACTGTGATGACTGGACCATTTTACTATATATACACAAATGTAACATATGATTGATTTTCAAAGGCAGATTCAGATCACATTAGACATTTTGAAGGTGACAAAACAGGTCTACCTGGGGGAAAGTACATATGTGGTTTTAAAACACTTGAACCACACTGACACTGTACACAAAACAAGTGTACTTTTAAATGCACAAATAATAATGTGACATTTTCTGATTTTGCTTAATGAAGGAATTTCAGCATTTCTAAAATCTTGACAACAAACCAGCTCCCATTTCTGATTAGACTGACCAAGAGAAAGCAGTTTATTTGCAAGTTAAGACCAGAAAAGAAGAGCACAGACACAGGTAGGTGCATGTTCTTCCATCCATCCATAGTCTTCCACTTATCCAATTCAGGGTTTGGGGGTGGGGGGGCCGTGGGGGGTACACCCTCAACAGATCACCAGTCTGTCACAGGGCTAACACCAAGAGACAGAGTACCCAGAGAGAACCCATGCAGCCAAGCGGAGAACACTTTATTAGGTACACCTTGCTGCTCTTGGGTTGGACCCCCTCTTGCCTTCAGAACTGCCTTAATTCTTTGTGCCACAGATTCATTCCTGCTTCCAGCAGGACAACCATCTCTAGGGTTTACAGAGAACCACTCACTGGATATCTTTTCTTTTCAGACCATTCTCTGTAAACCCAAGAGATGGTTGTGTGGGAAAATCCCAGTAGATTAGCATTTCCTGAAATATTCAGACCAGGCCATCTGGCACCAACAACCATGAGTTGCTGCGATGTGCTTGGCTGATTAGTTAGTTGCATTAACAAGCTGCTGATTGGGTGTACTAATAAAGTGGCTGGTTAGAGAAGCTCTCCTCAGTGAAACTTAAACGGTAACCATTATAATTCATATGCCGTAAGTTTTATTTCACAGCTTTGAAAATGAAGATTTTATATAAATATAACATATGATCACTTCATAGGATTTAGTACATTTAACCATTTCGTCCATAATTCATCCAGCTGCCTATCACTTTAAAGGATCACAACTATCAATAGTTCATAAATAAGTCAAAATTAGCTCCATTTGAACCAATTCCAACATTTTTTTTTTGACATTTATAGTTAAATAAATGACATGAGTAGCGCTAATGGTCAGTGCAAACAGACATGCGGTTGTAAAGGATTCTCCAGTCTTCTGCTCCTGAACAGAAAATAACAAGCAGGCAGCAATTTATTTGCTATTCATCAAGGTAAACTAACCAAAGTGTGATATAACAGGCTATCTAATTATTCTCATACAATAGGCCGTGTACACACAGCTCTTGTCTCTGTAATTAAATGCTGTTTTGAATGGTCTAACATCGTACCGTGGCAGATTTTTAATTAACTGCGCAATCCATAGGCCATATACCGTACGTGCAGAATATATAAATTGTTCTACATACTGTAAACCCCTCATTATTACAGGAGCTAAGACATACCGTCTGAATAATATACCACAATTGTTTTGATGCTTGTTATTAATGAAATTACATTTTAATGTAACTAGTAAAAAAAAATCTAAGCAGAGTGCAAGCTGAAATGAAAGTGACATTCATCCTTTCTTTTTAATAAAGAGCACAAGTAACACAGTTCAAATTTAAATACAGATCCCCATTCCTCACATTAATGCTGGTCTCTAAGTGACAGATGAGACGCTGCCAGATCTGCTATGCAAATCTGTCCTGTACTCATGCTTGGAGATGTTGGGTCATTTATTAAGAAATAATTTGCCAATGTGAACTTCCTTTCAGTGCATACCCAGTACATATTTAGATTCTGCAGTTAAAATGTTCTCTTAAAGTGGACCCATTATGCTCATTTCCAGCTCCACATTTGTATCATTGGACTTTACTATGGTAGCTTTGCATTATTCATACTGTAGTAGTCCTTATTTGTCTTTTACTGGGCCTCACTCAGTTTTCTGTCTGAAACAAGATGTTTTAGCCCCATTTTCCATCCAGCTTTTTTTCTGATTGGCTGTCAATTGCAAACAGACGGTTTGAATAGCAGGAGGGTGTGACATCAGGCTTTGACATCATAAAAAAAAAAACTGTTTAGAGCAGTCTGCACCATGAGCTTTAGTCTCACAGGGATCTCTTGTACATGTTTAATTTGTATCAGTATATATGTGATAGATAATCAGAAAAATGCAGGTAACTTCCTTTAATTACAGTACTGTGTGAAAATCCAGAGGCACCCTCATTTCTTTCTTTTGCTTCCAAGGAGCCAGACTTTATTGTAATTTTTTAAGTGGCACTGAGCAATAGCTCTCCAAGCTTTCTGAAGGTCTTCCAAAGTTTTTCTTTGGACATTAGCTGCTTTTTCATTAATTTTCACTCCAGTCCTTGTACCTGACCATATTCAGAGGAATGTGTTCGTTCATTTGTTTGTTTGTTTGTTCCTTCATTCGTTTGTTCGTTTGTTCGTTCGTTCATTTGTTAAGCCCTTTAACACTGACCTATGAATCATTCAAACATAAAAAAGGCACCTTACTCGGGGGATGAACACCGTTATGTCAAACATACAACTTAGCAAACCAATTTTAAATAGTATCTTTATTACTAGCAGACTATCACAAATTATTTGTTCCCATTTCTTTAGCTGAATCTATGGAAGATGCAAAAGATAACACACCTTGACAGGCATAAAATTGTATTTCTGCACCAACAAGGTGATTCCCAAAGTCCTATTAGCTGAAAATCTGGCATATCTTGACATCATGTGTCCTTGAAAGCATCTTTGAAAACGATTGAGGAAACTGTACAAGTGCAGGACAAAAGAATAAGTATCAGGCCTACAAAACTATCTACAGCAGATCCTAAAAGATAAATCTGAAAATGATGTCCTTAGAAATGGGGGGAGGGGTCCAACAAAGACCTGACACAGGACCTGAGAGATGACTCTGGCCCTTCTGTTGATCCATCTAGTGTTTGTTGAAGCCTCATCAGAAATCATCTCAGTGGAAGGGTGGCTATCAAGAAGTCATTCTTAAGGAAGGGAAAGGCTGGGGTATGCCAAATTATACAAGAACTGGACTGAAAATCAGTGGCAACAAGTCTTACGGAGTAATGAATCCAAATGTAAAATTACTGGTTAATTGATATGTAAAGAGGAGGTCAGGACAGAGGCACAACAGTGAGTACCTACAATCATCTGCATACACCGCAATCCCTCTGCTACCACTGGGAAAATCTGACCACAGTCTCACCTACCTAGACCCTCAGTATAAACCTTGTGTCCAAAGACAACCTGTGACAATGCATCCCATCAGGAAGTGGTCTCATGAAGCAGAGGAGACCCTCGGGGACTGATTTGAGTCCACTGACTGGAGTGTAATGCAGAATTCACATGGAGAGGATATTGGGGGAGGGGGGGTCACACACTGCACAACAGACTACATAAACTTGTTGTTCCTGTGAGAACTGTACACTGCTTTCCAAACAACAAATCCCGAATAACCAGTGACATCAAGGACTTCTTGAATAATAATAAGAAGGCCTTTAAAGAAAAGAACCAGGAGGAGCTCAGGAGCATACAAAGGGAACTCAAGTCCTGCTTAAAGAAGGCCAAGGAGTCCTACTGTCACGTTTCGTTGGTGCAGGCAAGGCAGAGGACCCCAGTGCAGGACTCAGAGGCAAAGTGTACTTTAGCTTGGAACTTTATTTAACAAAAAGGTCTGGGCGGGTGCCAGCAATACACAAAACTTAACTTGAACATAAGCATAACTATGGACATGGCAGGAAACGTGGCGCACACAGCAGGCATTGCAGACGACACTGCCCATACAGAGACGACAAGGACGCGACAACCAATGAGTGAAAACACAGACACTAAATGCACAAAGGGATAACGAAGGAATGGGCAACAGGTGACAACACAGGTGAACAAAATACACTAACGAGACAAGGGGAAGTAAACCTAAACCCAAAGCACAATGAACACAAAAACGTCAAAATAAAACAGGAAGTGACCTAAACATGACACAAGAAAACTTAACATGGAGGGAACCTAAATACCATTTACAGGAAAACAATGGGAAGATAACTAAACACAGAAGGACCAAGACAGACAGCACAGGGAAGACCAGGACTAACATGAAAAACTAAACAAAGGCAAACTACAATCCAAATACAAGAACCATAACCAAAACTAGAAATAGAACAACAAAAAAAAACAGAACTTCACCAATAGAACACAAAATACTGGGCCACCGCCCCAGGATCATGACACCTATAGGAGGAAGGTTGAGCAGAAGCTGCAGGACAATAATATGAGGGAGGTTTGGGACAGTATGAAGACCATCACAGGATGCAAGCAGAGGAGTAGACGGTAATATGAAGAGAGACTTAAACATGTGAGACTGTGATCAGCAGTACTGGTCATCCACCAGAGGACTGGTGGATGACTTTGTGGAATGGTGCCAACTGAACCAACTGCTGCTGAACATATCCATGACTAAGGAGACGGTAGTCTGAACTACCTCCACAGCCAGTCTCTATTCGGGGGATTGATGTGGAGATGGTGAGGACCTACAATCTGCAGAAAACTATTGCACATGTCCTACCAATCTATAGTTGCCAGCATTCTCTTCTATCTGATGGTGTGCTGAGGAGGCAGCATCAGGAAGAGAGATGTGCTGAGGCTAGATAAGTTGGTCAGGCGGGCTGGGTCAGTTGTCGGAGTGGAGCTGGACTCTCTGACTACAGTGGCAGAGAGAAGGACACTGGACAAACTGCTCTCTATCATGGGCAGTGATAGTCACCCATTACACACCAGTATAATGAAACAGAGACTGGATGCCCTAATCTCCTCCAGGATCAGTGAAGTGTCTGTCTGTCTGTCTGCGTAAAACACAATAGAGGCTCTGTCATGTTTGGTGCTGCATTTTAGCCAGTAGTGTTGAAGATCTGGTCAAAACTGATGGAACTGTATACGCAAAAAGTACCAGCAGACTTTGATCCACCATACAATACCATCTGGAAAGCATGTGAATGGCAGCGGCTTCATTTGTCACCATGACGAACAAACTTTGCTGAAGAACAAAGGTGGTTGTACCAAATTATTGGCTTTCAAGCTTGTTAGAACTGTACAAACTCTGTATTTGCCTTATATAATGTATTTCCATATATGTTTGCACGCATTTCAGTAAGTTGCCGCACCTATTTCCAATTTCCCTAGCAAAATATAAACAAATGAAGGATGGTTTAAGAGTTTTGCACAGTACTGTACAATAAGAGGACTATTATTTAAAAATTTATAATTCAGAAATGTACTATTAGCCTTATACACAGGCAGCGTTTTGAAGTAGTAGCTGATGGAGTGGAGGTATCTTAAAGTAACTATAAATAAATGACATCAAAAGCACAATTTTTTTTCTTTTTACTTTAATGGAGCAGCTCGGCTAAAAACGCTGGTTAATACTCAGCAAAAGCAGGCTACAGAAGATTTTCCTCCCATGGCTGTAAAGTGCAGCGCTGTGGTAACAGGGGCACATGAGGAATATTTTTAGCTCCGATAAGAGAGAATTCAAGTGTAGTTAGTGATTGTTGCGGGAGCTGTAAAGGAGGCTGAGCTGGACTGAAGGAGAGACAGACGCTCCTGCAGCGAGAGAGACAGGGACGGAGATGGAGATGAGTGGGCTGCTGGAGGACCGGCTCTCGTGCATTCCTCGTGTTGTGTGTGTGTGCGCGTGTGTGTGAAAGAGAGTGGGCGCGTGGCTCAGGGTTCAGAGCTGTCGGCCCTCCTCCTCCTCTCTCTCTCGCTCTCCCTCCCTTCCTCCCTGCTCCTCCTGCTCCGACAGAGACGGGCAAAAGGCGGAGGAGGAGCAACGGAGCTCACAATCAACAGACGCAGGGCGTACGGCGATCCGTCGGTCTGTAGGCTGCTCCGGCAGAAGAAGAAGAAGCCCCGTGGAGGGAGCGAAGACATCACCCCACCTCACGGTAAGATAACTGACGCCCTCGCGGTGACAGCTGTATGTCTCCGCGATTAGCTTGATTAACGGTCAGTCCGCTGGACGACAGCGGCGCTTCTTGTTCTCTTTTGATGGTGATATGTCAGCTCCGCTTCCGCTTCTTCTTCCTTTTTTTTTTCTTTTTTAATCGCACCGACTCATTATATGGGGTTAACCAGGTTGAATATTGTTTTGTAATTTAGCTCTCCTTTGACAGCGGCTGAAACCGGTAATCTGACAAGCTAGCTGCGCCCCGGAGCGCAGCTATCAGCCGCATTTCCCCCTGTAGCTTTAGCGATACCGCGGATTGATAACTGTCGATAAACGCCTCTTATAACTAACTCGCAATGTTTATTATTACTTTGGGAAATAAGTCAGTTGTTTTTTAACAAGTGAAAAGCCACTTCTTTGTTAATATTTTTAAATTCTCGTATGTGTGTGTTTTTTGAGTGTACAGATATCAGTTTAAGTTGTCCTTTCCGCGTTTCTCTTGCTCAGAAGCGCCGTTTTTTGTGATTATATCCAGATATGACCTCCTGCTTTACATCGCCATCCTCCGTTTCACGCTGACAGCACGGTGAAGTCCCGGAGCAGGAGGTCCACTCCCTGCCCCGGTGTAAAAATAGCCCCGGTGTGTCAGCTTAATGCGACACACGCTCCCACCGGCTCTCTAGCTTCCAGAACCGACACACGAGAGAGAGAGAGAGAGACCCGCAACCCGAAAGTAGACCGCATATGCCCAATTAAACACCGGCCCGTCCCGTTATGTGGGTCAACAGGATGTCTCAAAGTTGTGCATGAAGATGCCACCTGTTTCTTGTAGCCTACTTTTAAATGTGTGAGCGCTGCGGCACATTTAAAAAGCCACCGTTATCGCAAAGAGAGCTATAAGGAGTTGGAAAGCTTCATTTGTGTGTTTTAACCCTTTATCGCCTGCCCTTGCTTCCCTGATGAGCTGAGTGTGTGTGTGTGCGTGCGTGCATAGTAGGTGTTTTTCTCGCCTTTCCTTTAAGTTCAGCTGCAGACCAATGCAGCTGTTGTACCCGCAAAAGACACTTAAGTGATAAGACTCCTGTGGCTGCCCAGGTGCTGTAACCTAAAGATCACACGTGCAGCCTAGTTTTCTATGCGTCTCTCACTGTTTTAAAGTGGGGGTGAGTAAAAACCTGCTCAAGGAAGAGGAAATTCAGCTGCAAATTGAGCAAGCTGGAACGAATATATATACTGTATGTCTCAACAAACAAACAAACAAACAAAAAGGAATAGCACCTTTATATTATGCAAGGGGGGAAAACAAAAGCAGCCCAATTAGGAGCTTTTGGGGGCAGAGGCTGTACACATTATGGATGAACAAAGAGGCGAGTTTGCCTCGAAAATTTCTGTTATTGTTTTAAAGCCAGAGAGACTTGCTCTCTCATTTTCAGTCTGTCACTGAGCCATTTCCTAATGAGCTCCCGGGCTGAGGGAGAAAACATATGAAATCTTGTTTTAGATTCAGCTGCAGTCTTTAGAGACAAAACACAAACAGCAGCAGCAGCTCCTGTGGCCAGAGGCAGCGAGGATTTTTTAGTTTTTGTAGGTTTTTAGTTTTTGAGCTGGAGGGATGTGAATGAATTCCTTGGAGATGGCAAAATGTACAGATAAATGTCTACAAGTGCAGAGAGCATACAAGCAACAATGTGGATCTCAGTGTTAAATGATGCATGGTAATTATAGCCTTGCTATTCAAAGACAGATTTTTTTTTTTTTCATTGGCCTTAATTACAAACATGATTGCACCAGGCTTAAGGACTTAATATAACCCAGTTTAGCTGACAGTGGCCATCTAAAGTAGTTTTTGGACATTTTCCCCCTGGTCTGCCTGTGTCTCAGTGTGTAGAAGCCAAGCAGCTTTTGGCTGGAGAAGAAAGGTGTCCTGGTGAGTAAGTGGCTCCGAGGCTGGAGGCTTCGGGGAGAGCAGCAGATGGATGATGATGTAGCGGGTACTGGCGCTCCCTGCCTCCCGCTGCCATCCGTCACACGCTAATGATCGTGTCACACCTTCTCTCCGGGCGGCCGGCCACTTCTGCAGCGCTCAGCGCAAAAACCTGGTAGCTCCACTCAAATCCTCTCTTCATGGCCGTCGGCTGAAAAGCCCGGAGACAGACTGCACCGCAAGCCTCTCCCTCGTTAATTCTTCACTCCTCTCGCTCGCTCTCCATTGCCTTCCTTCACCCTCTCTTCACCTTTAAAGTCCCCACAGACTGCTTCCTCATCTCTCTTCATCCCTGCTTCCCTCGCCTCCCATTTATCTTGTTTTCCTTGTAGTGCATATCATTATTCTACCTCTCTGTCTTTAGATTTCTCCTCTCATTGGTCAAGGTATAACCCAGAACAACGGCAACTTGCTTCCTCTCATTTTATACTCAGGTTTTCTGTAATTGTGTGTCGTTCATTGCTCTGCCGCCCCTCCCCTCTCCGAGGTGCAAGGTCAGGATCGGCCTCAGGCAGTGCTCATGAAGCCGGTCTGCTTGGCTAAAGGACAGCTTAGCAGCAACTCGCCAGCATCGCACTGGGAAGCCTCCGAAATTATGTCCGTTTGTGTGCGTGTATGTGTGTGCGTCTCTGAAGCGTTTGCGCTTCCCTAGGCAACCGTGGATCACAAAGCCAAGACAGAGATACAGCTGTTTTTCAGCTTTGTGTTGAGATATTAAAACTAGTATCAGCAAATGGTCTTTTTAGTATGTTTCTGTATAATAAATACTATACATCAGTACATTATGATTCACCTCCTCTAAGTAGTACATAAAATATTAGACCAACACACACCAAGATTAGAGAATCCTATGTGGCATACTGAGAATAACCCCTGTTTTTCTGTCATGTACAGTGTTTCATTTCACTGGGGCGTTATTGGAGGTAAACATCACTTCGGTTGCACATGGACTGACAGAGGAATTTAAAGAAAAGAAAAAAAAGCTGCCATCATCTCCAGTCGGGTGTTAAATAAGCACGCTGTGGGACTCGGCATCCTCATAGCTCATTATTCTGTCCCGGGTGTTACAGGAGTAAGTGTCCCCTTGAGCTGTGTCTTACAGCAGAATTCGGCCCCTTTGGGAGAAGATGGAGGAATGCCACTTCCTCATGCGTGTCTGTCTATCTCTTTGGTCTCAGCTATGTTCTCACCACTGGGATCAGAGACTCAGCTTGGTATTCTAGGAATATCCGAGCGGGCGGATCGGGTGATACTCTCCACAGCTGCTGTTTCTAAGAAAAGCTCACGTCCACACTCGAATGCAGACGCGCACAGATGCCACACACGTAAATGCACAAGTGAATGCAGCATCCGAGCACCGGCCTGCGCGTTACCGTCACTGATACACAAACGTGTTTACTGTAACACGCTCACTAGTGTAAGTCGGCGATTAACTGTGATGCCAGGGGAGCATTTTGGAAGCAGTGACACACAAGCTCAGCTACTTGATGTCATTTCCAGCAGCTTTATGCTGCGAGTGTATTTGTGAAACTGTGTAGTGCTGTTTCTGTTGTTAAATGGCCACTAACACAGTTTTTTCCCACCTCCTGTGATATTCATACTCTTCAGGCTATTTTCCACTGACCAGTAAAGGGCCGGCAGAGAGACAAGGAAAGTAGAGGAGGCAAGCAGAGGCGGAGACGATAATTGTGTTTCTGGCTGCCCTGTGGGAACATGGGATATATGACCTCATCATTCACCTGTGAGGCTCTCCAGTAAACAATTCCATATAGGTAGGAAAAATGTGCCCACACACACAGACAGACTCATGCAAATGCAGGCAAAGATATCTTTAAATAGCAACAAAATATACAAATGCAGACAAACACTGTGTAAAACATCCTCAGAGTGTGTGTTTTTTAGAAGGATGACTGAAACAGTTGTAGCAAGCACAGATGTCCTCCAAAAAGCCTGCGTTGTGACGCCATGTGACGCCGTCAGCTGCCCCTCCTCCTCGCCATGCCTACCCCTGTGCAATCAGAAGGAGGATGAGGAGTGTAACAGTGACATTAAGAAGCTTGAGCAGCAGGTAAGCGACGCTAAACATGGATACTGCTACGTGCTCCATTGAAATTCATTGTGCTCCATCCATTATGCATCCTCTTCACCAATGCTCGCTCAGTCTCTTATAATAAATGGTGTCCTTTCTTGCAGAAACACTGCAACCAGGTGCAACCAAAGAAAAAAATCAAGGTAAGCTAAAATAATTCTGCCTCTCATTATTCATTCTTTCTGAAATATCGATTGCATTGGGCTCTATGAATTCATAATATTGCTTGTGTGTGTGTGTGCGTTTCAGGCCAAACCAAAGTTAGTGCGCTCTGCAGCTGTCTGTGAGGACTCCCCCCCATTTGAAGAAACCCAGGTAACACGCGTGCGCGCACACACACACAGACACAATCAACCACCTCCTCCGATTCACCACCACCACGCTCAACTCTCTTTCTTTTTTTTTTCAGGCATCTCCAGATGCAAACATCTCATTGAGCTGCCATGACAACGAGAGAACTTCCTGTAAGGAGGAAGAGCAGGAGAAGAGCACAGATCCAAAGAAACCTTCACTGTCCAAAGGTGTGTGTGTGTGTGTGAGAGATATCTCATAAAGGAAAGAAAAGAGGGAAGCAAATAAAATGTAATAAGATTGGACTCTGTGCCGCTATTTACATGTAGTTCTCCTGGGGTGTTTAATATTGCAGTGCGATTTCAGATTGTGTTTGTTGTCTTATAACACATCCTGCCTGTCTGTGTCGCTCTCAGAGTCCAGCGTGGAGTACACCGACTCCACTGGCATAGATCTGCACCAGTTTATCATCGACACCCTCAACAGCAACCCCAGGGACCGCATGATGCTGCTTAAACTGGAGCAGGACATGATTGACTTCATCACTAGCAATAGGTGTGTGTGTGTGCGTGTGTGTGTGTGTGTGTGTGTGTGTGTGTAAAAGACACCTTCACTGAACCTTAAAACAACTCACATGAACGTGAAATCCTTTTAAAGATTAAGTGTGTCTTTATTCAACAGCTTATGTATTTTACTGATATATTGAGCTGGTTATGATAGTGTTGGAGTGTTAAAACCACGAGAAATGTAATTGGGCTCAAGGCAGAAAAGATACAACCAGTCTATTCTTTTCTCTCTCTTTCACTTTCACCTTCCTGTTCTTTCACTCACTTATTATTTTTCCCCCCTTCCTCTTTTCTTCCCACATCTTTCCTTGTTTTTGTTTTTTTTCCCTTCTGTCAGTCCCTTTAAAAAGTTCCCTCACATGTCATCCTACCACCGCATGCTGGTCCATCGGGTGGCGGCCTACTTTGGCATGGAGCACAATGTAGACCAGACAGGCAAGTCTGTCATCATCAACCAGACCAGCAGCACGCGCATGTAAGCAAGCATAATGTGTATTTTTCCTGTAGAGCCATACTTTTTAGTGCAAACTAACAGCAGCTGTGGCTTCTTTGTCTTGTCAAAGACCTGAGCAGCGTTTTGTGGACAAGGTGCATAAAGACAAGACAGAAGAGATCCAGCAATGGAAAATAATTCTTAAGAGAGACAACAGCTCAGATGACCAGGTCTGTCTGACATCCTACATAGCAGCACATCTTGGAACTTCCCATCCTAATTGACATTGATCCCATCAATGATTTCCTTCTTCACACAGAAACGTCTCCACCCTTTGCGGGAGAAGCAAAGCAAGTCAGTGGAGGAGAGAGCGGAGGAGTACCAAAGAGCACGAGAACGCATTTTCAACAAAGAGGTGAGAGAAAGAGAGCGAGGAGGACAAAACCGACATGGTGGCACGGGCACAGAAAGGATTCTCACTAATTTCTCTGCTGTACTTTTACAGCCGTTCTGCACCCAGGAGAGCGCCCATGCAGAAACCAGGTAACCTTGCCTGCAGTGCAATTTTTCCATTTGCCTTTCAGCTTTTATACTTAGATGAGAACATTTATATGTGTGTGTGTGTGTGTGTAGGGATATGGAGGAGTACAACACAGATGCTGAGGCCCGGAGGAAAAGGCAGCTTTTCAGGTAGAGCATTGTCTGCACAGATGCACAGTTGTTTAGGAATCTTGGCAGGAAGGAAAGACTTTATAGATAATTTTGGTGGCATATGAGCAGGGTCGCTTTTTAATGGTATGCCTCTCATGCAGTAATAAGTCACAAGGATAATTCTGGATGTGCCTCACAGGGGGAGCCGTGACAGCTCAGGCTCCAGCTGGACAGGCAGCAGCAGGCAGAGCAGCACTGAGACGGACTGTCGCTATAGCAACGACCCTCGACCTTGGAGCAGTACCGACTCTGATTCCTCCTACCAATGGACGAGTCCCGCCCTGAAACATCGCCAACCTGCCAACAGTGGCTGGGACGCACAAGGTGCGGGTGCGTCCTTTTTTTTTTTTTTTTTTTTTTTTTAAAGCTTTGTCTCAATGTAACATTTACTGACTTTCTGACACTTCCTGTGTCACACGTTCAAGGTGTAAATTCACTCATCACAGGGTGAGATGCTTCGCTCATCCGCATCCGTGCGCATGCGAACTCGTGCACAGACGTCGTTGCCATCACCGCACTTGGGAAAAATCGCTGTTTATAAATTAGCGGTTGCATCTAATTAACGAAAAGCAGTGGAAGTTTTGGTGTGAAAATTTTAACTCGCTCTCTGAACGTTCGCACACCATAGCTGTAAATTTTCACACAACACCTCCAGCCTTCGTCACATCTTTGGGAAGAACAAAACGTCACTGAGACTATGCCGAGGGGCTGCGCAAAGTATGTTTTTAGCACAGACAGGTGGGGTGTGGAAATGTGATATCTGTTAAGTGGTGTTATAATACAACTCCCTTCTCTCCTCTTTCAATGTCTACCAGGCTCCATCTCTGTGTACAGACTGCCACCCACTTGTCCTCACTCTTCTCCTCCTCCCATCATAGAGGAGCCGGCTCCCAACTACATCATTGAGAACGGGATTCCTCCGGGAAGCGTTTTAGTGAACCCGCTTACTGGTAATTAACACACACACACACACACACACACACACACACACACACACACACACACACACACACACACACACACACACACACACACACACTTGTAAGATTTTAACAAAGACAAACACGTTTTTCATACCCAACCTTTGACATCTCAGGGCAGCCTTTCATCAACCCTGATGGAACCCCTGCTGTGTACAACCCGCCAGACAATCAACAGCCAATCAGGAGCCAGATTCAGCTGCAGGGCCCCCCCCCTCAGCAGCCGCAGCAGCAGCAGGTAGCGCAAACACACACACACACACAGAGCAAGATGTGCTTTTCATGCAAGATACAGTCTTGCTGACACACACTCAGCCACATGCCACCGTTTGTGCCTTTATCTTTGTCTCCATATGTGTGTGTCCCTCTCAGGTGCTTCAGTACTCGTCTGTCTCTTACACAGCTCCACAGATGTTACCTGTCACCCCCCCACAGCCATACTGTACAGTATGTATCACAGTGCGGTGCATCCACTGCTGTGCATTTGCAGTATTGTGCGCACTGACCTCCTTTCTCTTGACCTACAGATGGAGGAGCTCTCCCCTCAGTTTGCTCATCTGAGTTGTCAGTCAGCAGGTGAAGCCCCACCCCTCTACCCTTCCAGTCAGGGTTACATCTATGCAGCTCCTCCCCTTCATCCTCCTCCCAACCCTTCCAACTACTGCCAACCCTTACCTCAGGTAAGGATACACCTCAGGTCTCTTCTTAGTTAAGTACACAACATTTTGACATTTAAAGGAAGAATTTAAGGACCATCATACACTGAATAAAGCTAGTCTTTTAAATGTTATCGTCCTATAGGTGCCTGTGTATTATTACAGTCAGTACCCTACCTCAGCTCAGCATGGATGCAGGCCTGTCTCACCCACTCAGCAAGTCCACAGCCAAGCGGTACAACCAACAGGTATATTCTGCCCGGGTGTGTGTGAGTGTGTGTGTGTGTGAGAGAGAGAGAGAGAAAACCAGCTGTGGCAGTAGAGGAGGGGGCCGTTACACTGTCAGAGATGTAGTCTGAGGGTCTCACAGTGAACCGGTCTCTTTTCCTGCTGCTTCTATTCATCACAGTCTCAAAGAGGGAGAAGACACAATTCAGTCCCGTCGTCTGCGGCAATTTACAAAATAAATTATTGTATAAAAGTTGGCGAGAAATTTAAATGACTCCATCAGCCGGACTGAATGAAGGATGGAGAATATGCGAGTGTAATTTACCAAGCAGTGCCAAGTGGAAAAAAAACTGAATTGATGAGCATAAAATGTAGCCAACCAAATTTACCACGAATAAAACTGTAGAGCAAATTAGATATTATTTTTAATTTGGTCCTCTCAAGAAGAGAAAACAGAGTAATGAATGAGTGTCAAATAGAGACTATAGCTCCCTCATCATAATGGAACTCTCTTATTTTTCCTACAGAAATCATTTATCTTTCTTTAGTCACCTTTAGTTTGACAGTAGATTTTGATCAGGCGGTATGTCTATGACCCACCAGTGTGTCCAGCCCCATAGTTTGAGAAGCACTGTGCTGCACATTCAATACTAATTATGTTTGTATAAATATGATTCTGTGTACAGCTTATTTTTATTTATTAATATATATAATAATAATAAAACAGTTGTGGAATATCTGCCATGGGTTCTTAAAGCTGCATCTAAGCCTTAATGTGGATCTTGCATGTCCTCTGACATGTCATAAACAATTATTCTCAACTCAACTTTATTTATGAAGTCATTTTTATCATTTAATTATGATGATCTGTTATGGTTAATTTCTTGTACTAATCCCAGCATTGTATCATTAATAACATTTTTTTTTTTTTTATGTGTGTGCAGGAGGTTATGCCCCTGTGAGGGTGCAGCAGTCTTCCCACACCCAGCCCCAGGCTGTCGTGGGCACCTACTCACCAGTTGCCTCCCATCAGTGTAGCATGGTTCAGGTAAACACCCAAAGCTCTCATATTGCATCAGAGTTGAGCTGCTCAGCCCCAGAAGAAATGTTCTTGCAAAGTACTCCTTGTAGCTGACTCTCTGCACCAACTTTGCCCCCCCCCCTCCAAATCTCACTGCAGGGTCCCGTTTCCGTGTCCTTTCCCCAAAGTAAAGTTGTGACCGGGGTAGGTGGGGAGGCCAGTTACTGCTGCGTGGTGCCCCAACCGTCCCACCTCAGCAGCTGCCACCCTCCCAGCTGCGCCAACCTCAGCACGCCGGCCTGGAGCGCACAGTACTGATGGAGTGATGATACTTTAGTTCCTGTGTGAACTCACAATGCACACACACACACACACACACACACACATAGTTAACACACAAACGCCTTTTTTCACACTCCCCCTACCTCCCCTTTCCTCCTGATGCCCCCTGAATATGCTGTTTACACACACACACACACACACACACACACACACACAAAACATGCGTGCACTCACAGAGATAAATGTACCACTGTACCAAAGCTTAAAAGTATATATGAGAGCTGCTGTATTGAATGCATAATTTATATACACAAATGGAGTTTTATATTGATATTAAATTATATATATATTGTGTTTTAAGCAAATGCACTGTGTGAAGAGAATAAAGTGCTGTGACTGGACTTATGAGGTCACATTTCTAGATCATCCTGACTCTTTGTTTCCTCTGAACTCGATGATGATGATGCTAATGGCATTACATGGAGCTGAGACGAGGCACTGGGAAATGAAGCTCAATGTAGGAGGACAGCTAAACATACCCCGCACCCAGGACAATTTTAAACTGTACTGTGGAAAAAAATGGCGTTTAGAAATGAGAAATAGATTAGAAACAAATAAAACATTGATTGGTATGACTGATCAATTTTGGCTTTTAGATGAAGGGAGTATTGGTGTTACCAGGTGACTAAAATGCTCCCACAGTGGCAGAAGAAAGCAAACTGAATTTTTGGGTGTGAATCAAACAAACGAATAGAAGATCTCCACTTTTCATACCCGAGGCCAATGGAGGATTCCCAGTGTACAACTTAAGTGCCCCCTCCTGCTCAAATACCCTCATTACACATTTTCAGTAATTTCTTTCTATTCAGGCCTTGCAGCTAATAACTGACTTGGTTACTGAGAAACCTGTGAAATATTTTTTATAGGTCTGAAATATAAGAGAATTGTGTGTTTATCATTTTTAAATGGGGGGGGGGGGGTGAAAGATTTATCAAAATTATTTCACATTGTTAAGTAATAAAACTAACTAATAATCATTTCAGCTTTGTTAATAATAGCACTAAAAACGGCTCTGTTCCATTCGTGTCCCAGTAAATCAGCGGCAGCCAGCACCCTGAAACTGAAGCAGCTGAATGGAATTCTGCTGTCATTTATTATTTTTTGCGCTTGTGCATTTCCTGCAGCATCGTGTCAAATAAACAAATCAGAATCCAACTAATTACAGCCCAGAATCAAACTAGCTTTTACAGACATAAAGCACTCCCCTCTTAAGTCTTCAGACAGTTGACATCTCACTGTGATGTAGCCACTTTCATGCAGGCAATAACTGCCAGTGTGTTATTGTTCAGGAGTTGAACAAGCCCATTTTGCACTCAAAAGTGATTCATATTCTCCCCCATCAAATTCAATGAAACATATCCATCATCCACACCAGCCCTTAAAATTAAATTTAGCTTTCATCACTGCGGTGCTGAATGCATAATTTATACGGGTTGATGCCTTCGCAGAGCCGGGCCTATTTTTTGCTCCAACATTCAGACACGCAGAAGCAGCAGAGCAGGTTCCATGATCTTTAATAAAAGGCACATGTACAGCCATAGTGAGATGAGTGAGTCCACTGGCATAGAGACAAAGCATTAAAACACAGAAATACAAGAAGTAGAGGTCAGGAGGAGAGAGATCTATCTGCTTTACAGTAGAATCTACTTAAGTAACATCGCTTCATTTTCCTTCAAGTAAGTCTAACACTAATATGTCACCTTTGTTAGGTAAAATACCACCCCACCCCATACCCCCGCCACACATACACGCACACACCCACACACAGACCATCCATCACCACCTGAAGTCTGACCTTCAGAAAAAGCCTTTACTGAGATGGCTTCTGATCTCTGAGCAGATGAATAAAGTCCTGATCACCCTGAGACTCTCTGAGCCTAACTAGACTTGCTCCACACATCCGTGGGGAAAGGATGGGACAGGAACTCAGTTATGCTCCTGAATCCCAGCACACACTTGTACACCAGCCCCAGAAGTTCCCTGTGTGTCAATTAGTTTGTGGAAATTTAATGAAACCAGTGTGATCTAGTTAAAATGCAAGGGCTCACCTGATTTATAACACACACACACACAAAAAAAATAACAAACACAATGAATTAACTTAACAAAAAAATTTCCAGAAATGACAAATGCACATTGCTAAATAATTAAAGTGTCAGAACTACATTGATTCTGTGATAGTAGACCACCTAGTTAAGATTTTATTTTAGAGATGCAAGAATTAAAGCGGTTAATTTACCAAAAACCAACTGACACACTGAACCTGAGGGCTATTTTTTTTTTTTTTTGGGGGGGGGGGGGGGGGGGGGGGTGCTCTGAATCTCTTGTGGTAGTCCATCCTTGCTAGTAATGTGCTCAAAGCTCATACTGCTCACCTGGAGACACGTTCACAAGGATCTCACAGTTTGGATCTGTTTTCACTCACTCACATATGCACATATACAGGCAGCCGTTCACACGCTTAAACCCAACTAAAAAGAGAAAAAAGTTCACAGGTACTTAAATATTCAGGGTTAAGAGAAAATAAAAATGGTATTAGTGTTGAAGGTTAAATAAAACCCCAGCTGGAGGAATAAGTCGAAGAACTAAAACATGCACATAGCCAAGCCGTCTCTCCTCTTGATGAAACGCAGACACGGGGGCAGGTCGAGGTGGGATAATGAGTTTCGGCTGTCCTGGCAAAGTCGCAAAAATGCTTGTTTTTGCCATAACGGGGGGAATCTCTGGCGTACAGTGTGTAGGGGGAGGAGAACTACTCAGACTACACAGATAAACTCACACACACACACACACACACTCGTTCATGTCCTCCACCTCCTCTCACATCTCCAAAGAACAGCTCAGCAGAGTCGATCGCTCTGTTTTCACATTATCACGCGTCTTTGGAACATCCGAACAGGTGAGCAGAGTTCGGGCTGCGATCCGGGGCCCGCCACGCAACTCTGTTTCCCTCTCGCACACGCGCACATGGACGCACACAACATCTGGAAAATCCCTGCTTTGGTTGGCGTGTGTGCTACCTTTGGCTGTGGGCGTCAGGAGTTAAAAGGTCATTCACAAACCACAGGTACACATCATCCATTTGGGAGTCCCTCCCCCCTCCACTGCTACTGACATCCCCACCTGTGCCTTTGCAGGTTCCACCCCCCCGCCAGTCACCATCTCATATCAATGCCCACCCATCTCTATAGCAACTCACAGCTTTTCCAAGCAAGGGGTCTCACTATCGTGTAAAAGGAGGTATGTGTAATTTGTGGTGTGTGTGTTTGTGTGTGTAGAAGCTTGTACCCTGTGTGAAGGTGTGTGTTCGTGTACTTGTTTTTGTGTTAAGAGGTATCAATGGTTCTGTGGTGTCTCTCTTCAATCATCACATCCTCTCCCTGACACCCCTCCCTCTCGCCCCGACCCCCTGCTCCATCTTCCTCCTCCGTCTCTCACTCTCTTTTATTTTTGGACTTGGAAGATGAACAGGCGCAGGTTGATGTTTTTGGCGGCCAACAGTTTGTTGCACTCCACCGAGTCGGAGATGGGCAGCGGGACGTAGTCTGTCTCGTTGGCGTCGTTGCTGAAGGAGTGGTGGTGGATGACCGGGTTGATCCACACGTCGTCGTAAGGGCCCTTCAGCAGCAGGAAGGAGCACTCCAGGACCGAGTTCACCTGCGGAAACACGTCCATGTTAACGCAGAGCCCGGTTCATACTGGCCGACTGACGGACCAGCTGTGGATGCAATGCATACCAATCGGCTGATCTCTGATTCCAGCTTGAGAACTGTAAAATATTATAGTTTTTTGTCTAACGTGAAAGTCAGCTAAAAATCCCTGAACTTTGATCAGTTGGATAGTGAGAATAAGCAATTTCAAAGTATCGCTGATATATACATTTATCATCAGCCATGCCCATGGGCTCTTCTATTACCTCAAATTTTCTTTTCCATAACCAAATTCCTCGCCCTCATAATGTAATAACTCCTGGTAATTTTAGATATTGCTCCCTTTTCGTCACACAAAAAAATATTTAAAAAAAAATGACACACAGAAACACTCTTGGGCTGCTCAGGCATGTCTCATTTTAACTTTAAAGGAAGCCACAATGTTGTCAAACTGTGCACATGTGTAGTAGATGTACAGTTTAAGCAATAGAGGGGGGGAAAAGCCCTAATTAAACCTTATTTTATGAGATTTGACTAGTGATTCTATACATGCAGTCCCAGTGACCACTGACACTGAAGTCACAGCAAACGCTCCATTCATTTAGACAGGGGGTTGGGGTTGTTAACCTAAAGTAACTGCCCCAAAGTGTTACCAAGATGGCTGGTGAGTAGCAAGATTTACTTATTTTTTATTAGTATGAGGAGTGAAAAGGCCCACTCGGGTAATTTGCAGTGGTAGAAGTGGTTAAATGGGGGACTTTGGCAGTGGATAGTGGGATCTGAATACTATGTAAAGCCACACGTCAGCACTGACTTGTTTTTAAAAAGTATGAAGCACAAAGATCCAGTACGTGTGTACTTGTCTGGTGGGAGAAGTGGAGGAGGCAGGGGGTCTATTTTGAAATTCTGGTGTTCTTCCTTTTCAAGATCTCTTCTTAATGAAGCTCCAACTGACTGAAAATAAAGTGGCTCTGCTGTAATACCCTCCCTCTAAAGTTTTAAATAATGAGGTCATTGTAAGTACAAGCAATCCCCATGAGCCAGAAGCTTAGGCTTCAAACTCCTCTAAATGCTCTGTTTGTGACAATTTTTTCTACTCTTGGCTCTGTGTGATGCCTCTGGCAGTGAGCACAGCAGCACCCACCTGCTGTTCAAACCTTCTGTTTTTGAGGGGCAGCCAATCACAATAAAGGTGACTTAAAGGGAGAGGAGTTTATTTTTTGTTTCAGACAGAGGATGAAATATGGACTACCCCAAGGCACAGCAGATAATAAAACAAGAGGTATTCTGAAATGTGAATCAAGCAAAGCTCTAGTAGAGTACAAGAATAAAAACATGGAGTTGAAAACGAGCGCACCTACCACCCACCTTGCTTGAGCTTTGAAACACTTTAATATAATTCGCACCCAGCTATGAGGATAGCTTGGCCTCACAGAAGTTCATTATCTGTCTATAAGATCAGACCTTTAGACCTTTAGTGTCTCCATATGTCTCCATTCAAACCATTTCTGGCAAGGAGTGAAATCCAGCAGGCACGAAGAAACCTAAAAATAAAGTAAGTGGGTAGCGAATGTACCTTGCTCTTGAGGATGAGCTGGAAGGAGAGGGTGCGCTTGCAGGAGAGGTTGGGATTGCGCTCGGAGTCGTTGACACGGGCCTTCAGCACCCACGTCTGGTTGAGGACAGTGAAGCGTGGTGTTTCATAGTACAGACGAGTGATGAAGTCATCGGTGCGGTACGGCCTGAACTGCACCTCTGGGTGGACACACAAATGCGGCATAAATTAGAAAGGAGGAGAAAAGCTGTGAGGAGAAGAGAAAGATTACAAAAACTCTGAATTACATGCACAGACATCCCCAAACTATTTTTATCTGTTTTTATTTCTTTTCTTTTTTTTGTTTGGAGGGGGGTGCTTTGGGTGTACCTGTAAACCCAATCTTCTCATAACAGAGCAGGCTGAAGATGCTGTTGTAGAGCTGCATGTCTCTGCGGTGGTTCTGGTCCATCTCTCCCAGTATTCCCATGAGTTCTGTTCCAGTCTTAGTGGGGTGAGAGCACTCACTCTCGTGTGCTGGTAGCTCATGAAAAGGACCTTGCCACGGGCAGCCGATCCTCTTGTACTTGCACTGTGTCACCCTGGCAGGATAATAATGGGGAAAGTGTTGAATGCAAAGGAAGTAAAGGCGTGGGTGTATATAAACTAGATTCTTTACATAGGTGCTTTGCTATGAATACATAACATGTGGTGATTGGACATTATAACACTGAATAATTAACCTGCATTGGGAACTAACACTGTACTAAACTTAAGAGCCAGCCTCAAGAAAGAAAGGCATGTATTCATATTAACTACATCCTTTATAGTGTTGCAAGTGCATGCTGAAGTGAGCTATTAGTAATGTGAAAGGTGCTAGTTAGTCTCTGCAGTGAGGCAGGGCTAATGGAAGCCATGCTTACATAAGTCAACCTTCTGACTGCAAAGTTTTGTCTTAAAAAGGATTCCCAACAAAAACACCTGTAATCATCGACTGTAATTACAGCGTATTAAGCTTCATATTCTAATGAGCAAACGGCCCCGAGAGTATGAGCCGATGTCAGTACCTCCTCGCGGGAGACCGGCGTCATTTTCTGTCCGGCCCTACTGGAAAGAACAAAACAAAACAAAAGTGGCGACTGCCACAGCTGTCGTCATAGCAACACTCGCACAGACACTGCTGTCCTAAGCAGGGTCACGTGTTGCTATAGCAACAACCCCGTAGGATTTCATGGCGGGCCATAAGTATCGCATACGACATAATGCACAGTCTGTAATCACATTAGTGGTTTTTCTCCTCTGGAGTAGCTTCTTCACCAAATTTACTCAGCATGATCCCGCAGAGCATACACACACACACACACACACGCGCGCGCGTAATCATGCTACTGTCACGTGTCTGTATGTTTAGTCTTGCACTCTGAGCTTCATTTGATACTTGCCTTTTCGAAGGAAAGTGGCTAGAACTAATTTCTCACTTTCAATAAGGTGCTGGCTACAAGTGCAGCAAAATTTAGAAAAACTGTGTGTGCATGTGTGTGTGTATATGCGCATGTGTGCATATGTGTGTGTACCTGTCTTGACACTCCTCTTTCTGGTGTCGCTCTAAGCTGGAACGGGGGAACTGTTTTAGGCAGAAGGTGCATTCTGTCGGCAGCTCACTGACAGCCTTCTCCACCGCGAGGTTCCTGCAGCACAGGTTCTTGCTGATCTCACACCTACACAAACAGGGAGAAAAAGCATAAATCACACCTCAGTGCAGGGGTATATTTAACATTTGTGGTATGTACAGCATGCTGATGCAATGCAGAGCCACGAATCGCTGAGTATTAAAAAAGTTGTGCTTTTGTCTATTGTTGCCTGTAATTTCCATGCGTAGTATAAGACTGAGACAACCTAATTATTAAAACTAATTAGATGTTAGATAAACATGCTTAAATGACAATAATTAAAAATGCAAGTGTGAAAATTTTTTAAAAAGCAGATTCTTGTAATATTTATGTTTTTTTCTTGTAAGAGAGACAAACAAGCAAAAATGTTCACCTAAATCTAAAATATTTTGCTGCAAATGTTGCTGTCTAAAGCTTTTATTAGCACTACAAAATTAAGATATCAACGTGTCTTCTAGATGTTTGGCTCCACCCAAACATTACAATTAGTACCCAAAGTACCTGACCTCTCCCGACTCGGTGGCTGGTTTGTATTTCAGCGTGTGGTGCCCAAGTCTTCAGTGAGCTTGGTTTACCTGCAGTTTGGGCATGTGGCCTGTTCCTCCTTCAGACGAGAATCAGCCAGGAGGTGGATAAAACAGCCAGCGCACATCAGGTGCCCATTGGTACACTGTGGTAGAAAAAAAATAAATAAATAACTGCTGAGGATGTCAAATGGGAAGAAACCCAGAGAATAATTATAAACTTAAACATTTCAAAGGTTATGCCAAATAATAATGTAATAATAAATAATGCATTAAAAGGGTTAATTGAAATAATTAATTGGGGTGACACAAATATGCAAGGGGTGCTAATTTAAGAATGTAACTTGTATTCATATCACAACAAATATTTAGGGTAATTTAGGTTATTAAACATGTTTATTTATAAGTTTGGCTAAGTTGTAATAGTGGATTGGCTAAATCTGCTTAAAAGAGTAACACCAAACCAAGCTGTCTACCCCTTTCTGTGAAATATATATGATACATTATAACTCAAAGAAGAACCTGAACTGTGCATTTTTTTTTTTGGACAAAAATAATGTAATTTTCTGTGGGACACTGGGCTTAACAAACCTAAATCAATACATCTGGATACATATGCAGAATGTTATGTATGGAAAGACTATGGGGTCATGTTTACATTACTAATAAACATTAAAAATTAACACTGCACAGCTAGGCATGTAAATGCTGAGGACTAGCTGGACAATGATTGACTAACAAATGTGCTCCTTTGACACTGAAAAGAGCAGTTTGGGGTCATTATGTAGGACGCTGGGGTAGTGATCGACAGAAGGACAAAAGATTATTCAGATTTAGGTTTGGGGAGTCTCATGAGGGATTGGGGATGTAGTTTTTTTATTTGTCTGCTTGTTTTCTCTCTCTCTCTCTCTGAGGATCATTCACAGTATTATGTTATAAACTTGAGCCAGCACAGCTGACCACCTGGCCTGGTTGTGTCTGGTCTCATGGCCTCATGGCTCAATCTGCTGTAGACACTTTGGGCCTGTGTTGTATCCAGTATCACTAAAAATAAATGAAGCTGGCCAACACATTCAACAGGTTGATAGTGGGGACTGGGGGGGGGCACATGGGGAGTTTCTATTATGAGACTGAGCTGGTGTGCTGATGTTTGTTTAGGGTTATTGGGGGGTGGGGGTGGGGGGCAGGTTTGTGATTGACAACATGTTTACCTGGTATACAGACGCCTTGGGCAAGTCTAGGCACACGGTGCAGCACAGCACTGAGTACAGTCTCTCCTCCAGCTTCCCTGCCTCTCCCTCGGGTACTTTCACCCTCTTCTTGGGTGGCTCGTCTGGGTCAGGCTCGGGCCCTTCTCGCCGTATCGCGACCTCCTCTTGCATGGCTGCGACCCCGGCGACAGCCTCCACAGCTACCCCCACGGCCCCGACCCCTAGGCCGGCCGAGGAGGAGCCAGGGGCGGCCGCAACGCCTACATCTCTCTCTTCCAGTGAAGACATGACGGGCGGCTTGTCTCGAAAAGCCTGATATGTACCTGCCGCGACCAGGCTGAACCCGAAATACCTGCAGGTTAGCTCAGGGTTAGCTTACCACCTGTCAAGCTAATGGTCAGCTGACAGAGAGCTAACGCGAGCTAGGCTAAGTGCTTCGGCAGCAGGCAGTCAGGAAGGAATGCAGGCTAACTTATTGTTAACGCCACCCTACATTCACAAACTCGGATCTTAACACGCCAATTACTGTGTAATAACGAGAGCATGTGCAAAAAGTAATTATGACTATCTGATAAATTAAATGTCGACTATTTTTTTGTGACTTACAGTGAGGCTAGCAGACTATGTGGCTAGCTACGTTGAAAAAACACAGCAGTCCTCTCCCTCTGCCCAGGCAGAACAAAAACAACCCGGGCTCTCTCAGCTGTCGGTGCCCTCTCTCGACGCCGTTACTCGCAATGACAGCGGCTAACAACACCAGCGGCCCGGCTCGGCTGCTCCCTGCGTCCCTGCTCCAGTACCGGCTGACTGTCCGCGGGACTCACGGGACGTGTCGGTGATTAAAGCTGCGGCTAGAGACAGTTCCGTTGGGACTTGTCTCTCTAGCTACACAGCCATCTTTGTTTTTTTTTTTTGTTGTTTTTTTTTTTCTCCTGTCCGTTTCTCTCCCCCCCCTCCTGACTTCACCCTGCACAGCCTTTATAACTCCAGGTCAATTTCGTTAATAATCAGACAGGTTCTCGTAAACAGGTTACTAGCAGAGACGCCGACTAAAAGTAAATATTCGCCTGTCTCTGTCGTGGCCTGTTATGCGCCAGTAACTACTACAGAACAGCCGTGAATGGGCTGACAGCGGAATGTTTTGTTGTGGCAGATGACTTGGGGTATTTAAAGAGTTTTTAAAGGCGCATGCGTAGTGGGCACATGCGGGTCGTATGGCAGGGCTTGAAAGGTGGCTAAAACCTGATATGCGACGAAATTAGGGTACTACACCACAGCACGCATGCGTCGTAGAGTTTAAACAGTATATATTATAATACCGTGAAGGCTCCGTTACCCCTGTGTAACAACAAAAAAAACTTTTAACAAAAGCGTATCAGTAAAAAAACACCCCGTTTCCGGTGCTTTGGTATGCTGACTGCATGTTTATGGCCCTGGTACAATTTATCAAAAAAGAGTTCACCTGTTTTTACTTATTAAGGATGTATAAATTATTGAGCCTGAAACACGTGGTGACCGGGCCATAAACGTTTATAAGCTATTGCATGTCCCACATATGTGTTTTAGTAGCACCAGGGACTGGGAGAGGTTCATATGTATAGGATTGGGGGTTGTGTGTGTGCTTTGGGTGCTTTGGGTGGGGGAAGGCAGGATGTCAGAGTGTCAGCTGTCTGCAATCTGGAGGGACAGGACTAGCCACTCCCACTGGACACACAGATCTGCCTTATTTGGTCTGTGTAGAATGGCAGGCAGCAAGACCCCACTCAGCTATGTACACACACTTTACCCGGTAGCCCTGTGTGCTCACCCTGTCCTCAGTGTTGGCCAATCTTCACTATTAGCTACTTGATCTTACCACACATCCATTTGCCCAAACATTGCCACATCACACAGCATCAGTAACTCAGATTTTCAGAAGCTGATTACAACAACCACACTGTCAGAAATATTTTTAAGAATAGAATTTATTAGGACAAACTGTGCACCGATATTCTTACTACATAAGCCAATAGTAAACTAATGTTGCTAGATAAATGATTCCAAAACAGACCTCTAGGAGTATAACAGTTAAAAATAGCTACCAAAACCAGTGGCATATGTGATACTTTAGTTTCAATGTTAAACATAGTTTGCAGAAAACAACAACTACAAACCCCCCCCTAAAAGAAACTGACTAAAAATGTATTTTTTAACACACTACCACATAAAAAATAAGAAACAGTGCTTCACTGTCTCCCTTCCCATCCTCCTCTCACAGTACTACACAGACAGTACCTTGGTCATTACACAACACCATGATTAGTGTCTGATTGCAGGATAAATGGATTACACACATTTATGAGATGTATCCAGCCTCATTAATTTGACCCTATTCATCCCCAGAGAGTAAAAAATCACTTCATCTGCAGGTCACTGAAGGATTCAGCTGCCAAGAAATCAGTGGTATTGTCCGGAACAATGAAATTAATGACCTTGATCTCATCACGCAAATGGGAGATTGACAGTGACATCAGGACAGTGTGGGAGGGTGGGTGATGGTGGTGTGATTGTCTGGTTTGTTATGGTCTTGTAGTGGAGAAGTTAAGTTCTGTTGATGGAGAAGAGGGAGTTGGGTTGGGTTGGGGGATGCCCTGGTTGGATGTGTAGAACCTGGAAGTGACTGCTGGCTGTTCTGATTTGCTTGTATCTTAACTTGGGGTAAAAGCTCAGTTTGGGCAGCTGTGGGGGAGTCGAGCTGATCGAATTCAGCGTTTAGCAGCTTGGGACCTGGACCTTGTGTTTCTCGCCTATCTGCAGAGGCGACCTCTGGTTCATGCTGAACAGGTGTGGCCTCTAAAGGTGTGTGCTCTCTGTCCTGCGGGGATATGATATATCTTGTCTCCTCTGGTTGTTGCTCTGGTGGTTTGTTCTCATCCTCTCCTCTTCCAGCACTCATTGCAGTTTGTCTCTCATCATGTCTGCCGAGCTTCCTCGCCGTGATTTCTCCCTCGCTGCCAGCATGTTTTGTTGTTTTTTCTGTCAGTGATTCTGTTGCATTTGTTTTAGCCAGTTTCTGGACTGTTTCTGGTTTTGCTCCAGTAGCTACCATCTCTCTTGGAGTTTTGTCTGTGAGCGCCCTCTGCTTGCAAGTTGAAGCCATTGCTTTCACCCACGGATGCAGATGGGTCTGTTGTGCTGTCAGCCTCACAGTGGGGTCTGGCTGAAGAAGAGCTCGGATGAGGCCTCTCACTTCTGCACACAAGTGCACACAGAGAAAAAACATATAGTGTATTTATGTGTAAATATGTATATGTATGCCATTTGTCCCAACATATAGAATACTTTACACTTATATTTGACTCACCCTCTGATATGGGATCCCAGTAGGGGGATGGGAAATTAAGCTGTGCTTGTTTTATTAGCTGGAACAGTTCTACCTGGTCCCGATCTCGACTGCGAAACGGGGGGAAGCCACACAGCAGGATATAAAGAATCACACCCAGAGCCCATACGTCCACTGCTATACCATAACCTAACAGACAAAGCACAACTTTTCAGAATAAGAAAACACGACCCAAATTCAGACAGAGAACTCACATAAAGTGTTTACCTGTCTCACAGAGGATCTCTGGAGCTACATATGTGGGTGTGCCACATATGGTGAAGACTGGTTCAGTCACTACCATAGCAAGACCAAAGTCTCCCAGCTTCAGCCTACAGATGCCAGCAGCAACTTGCTCAATCTGAAAAAGAGAGGCGGTAAAACAAGACAGGCCGAGTGAGCCATGGAGGCAAAGTTGGGTTCAAATTTTTTGAATCTTCTACTGCATCGAGGTGGTTGCCACAGGTGTAGACAGAGAAACTTACGCTGCTGACATTTTTTATACATCTTGGATTTTCAAACTGCTGACCCAACTGTGTATCCAAAAGGAACAGCTGCACCCCCTCACTCTGTAGCTAATATAAATTATACCAGTATGTTGATCTGACAGCATGCCAAACTGTGTTGATGTGACTGTTTTGGTTTATTAGGTCAGAGAGTGCGAAACCTGAGGGTTGGTGGAAGAAAAAAAGAGCAGCAAACATACTGGCTACTACAATCTAAAGCAACTTTGCAGTGGGTCTCTTCCTCACCTTAATTTCTGCAGTGTACCACAAAATTCAGTTCTGGGTCCAGTCTTATTTGTCTTGTATATGCTTTATTTTGTCCTGGATAATAAAGTGGATGTTTTTGATTTATTAAAAAAAGATATGCTACAAAATTTAAGAATTTATTGACATTTAATAATAAGGTTTACCGTTTCATTTAAAAACCTGATGGAATAGCTTTCTTTAAATATCTAAGTGGGATGTAGCAAAAAAATAATACATTGAAAATCCACCTTCTTGCTTTGAAAGAGTACTGCCAGAGTTTGTCCTGCATTTAAAAAAATTTAGCACCCACCAAATGGGGTTGGGCGTTCCACCAATGTAAAATCACCAGGACTGTGATAAAAAAAAACAAAAAAAAATAGTTTTTACTTAATTTAAGACAATTTACTTAAGGATACAGATGTGGACAAAATTGTTTGTACCCTTCTGTTAAAGAAGAAAATTTTACTGAAAATGAACATGGACCACAGAAAGCTAAGGAGAGAGCTCTGTCAGGAGATGAGAAAGACAATTACTGACAAGCATGTTAAAGGTAAAGGCTACAAGACCATCTCTAAGCAGCTTGATGTTCCTCTGACTACAGTTGCACATATTATTCAGCAGTTTAAGATCCATGGCACTGTAGCTGACCTCCCTGGACTTGGCCACAAGAGGAAAACTGATGACAAATTGAAAAGACGGATAATATGAATGGTAACCATAGAGCCCAGAAAACTTATGAGATGAACTCCAAGGTCAAGGTTCATCAGTATCAGATTGCACCATCTGCTGCTGTTTGAGCCAAAGTGGACGACCGAGGAAGACGACAGAGACGCCACTGCTGAAAGCAAATTATAAAAAAGCGAGACCGGAATTTTCCAAAATCCATATTGACAAGCCACAAAGCTTCTGGGAGAATGTCCTTTGGACAGATGAGACAAAATTGGAGCTTTTTGGCAAATCACATCAGCTCTATGCACACAGATGCAAAATGAAGCATACAAAGAAAAGAACACTGTACCTAGTGTGAAACATGGAGGAGGCTTGGTTATGTTCTGGGGCTGTTTTGCTGCAAATGGCACAGGGTGTGTTGAATCTGTGCAGGGTACAATGAAATCTCAAGACTATCAAGGCATTCTGGAGTGAAATATGCTGCCCAGTGTCAGAAGGCTTTGTCTCAGTCGCAGGTTATGGGTCCTCCAACAGGATAATGACCCAAAACACACAGCTAAAAACACCCAGCACAAAAGTATTCTGAAGTGGCCTTCTATGAGCCCTAATCTAAATCCTATTGAACATCTGTGTAAGGAGCTGAAACATGCAGTCTGGAGAAGGAAGTCTTCAAACTTGAGACAGCTGGAGCAGTTTTCTCAATGGGCAAAATACCTGTCAACAGGTGCAAAGGTCTCCTCGAAAGTTACAGCAATCACTTGATTGCAGTGATTGCCAACAAAATATAAAGGGTACCATCATTTTTGTCCAGGCCAGTTTCATTATTTTTTTTTTTTTTTTTTTTTTAACAATTCTGCTGAACCACAATTCAAAAGCAATGCCTGATTTTCATTAGTTTATTTTCAGTACATTTTTTATTTATTACTTTTGTCAGTTTCCAGTTATTTCAGTGACCATTGTGGGTTTTTCTTTCTTTAATGGAAGGGTAACAACAATTTTGCCCACGTCTTTAAAAATATTTTTGTTCGTAAAATTGCCAAAAATAACAGGAGAATGCAGACTTCTGCTAACTGAAGTAACAAAGACTTTTCACCTTAACTACAGGTGGACCAATTTTCGCATTTTACACACAAAAACTTAAGGACATCAATAATCACTCTCACTACTCTACCCTACAACCCACCAGGAGGTTCTCTGGCTTGAGGTCTCTGTGGACGATGCTCTTGCAATGGATGTAATTCAGAGCTTCGCTCACATCTGACACCATCGGTCCTGCCTCCACCTCTGAAAACTTCCCCCTGTCACTGATGGCCTCAAACAGATCCCCTCCACTCACCAGCTCCATCACCAGGTAGGAGTGAGTGTTTGTGTGGTGGTGTGCAAAAAGCCTCACTATGCGAGGGTGATGCAGACTTCCCAGGAGACTCAGCTCGTTCTGCATCATGTGCTCTCGCCCTATCAGTTTGGCGCGCTCAACGATCTTGATGGCGAGGGTTTGGCCATTGTCACGACGGCGGCACTCTCGCACCACTGCAAAATTCCCGTCTCCGACCACACGTCCAAATTCGTAGCATTGCTCGATGTCTGCCAGGGTGACATCTCTACCATCAGAGGGCAGGTCAGATGTTTCTGTCTCCTGTGAGTCTTTGTGAGCTGCACTGACATCTGGAGCTGCACTTAAAAGTTGCATTTGAATGCAGCTCTTCTCCTCATCTCTGCAGATCGGTCGAGGAGATGAAGGACTGTTATAAACATCCAGTTTTTTTGCCTCCTGCTCTATATGAGAACTTCCTTTTTGCTTCTTTAGCACAGGAGGAAGTGGGACCCTTGCTGATAGCATACTGATCAGTGGTGGAGCATGATGTTTAAGTCTTCTTGCTAAGCAGTTTTCACACAGTGTAGGAGATGGTATGTCTGCATCTCTTGGAATGTCTTCATGTTTAAAAGGACCAATCACAGAAAGCTGATGTAGTCTGACCCCATCTCTCACATTAAGTCTCTGCAGGTGGTTGGGAGGGTGAGCAGGTTTTCTGCATGAATTCTTTTTATGAGACTTCTGAGTGTCAGAATTATAGTTTTCATCCTGGTGTGTGTCTACATGCTGAGATGTGTGAGTATTAGTATGACGCTTGACATTTGTGTTTGTGTCTTGGTGTGTCTCTTGGTTAGTCCCGCTGCTGTCGGCTCCCTCGCTGTATCCGCTGTCAGCCTTAGCTGCTTTATCTGGTGGTGGCCTTAGTCTCCTCTCCCAGGCCCGTATTGCACTCGATCGGTAATGTGAATCTTCTGGGAACAATTCCTCCAAAGCTTCCTGCACGCTGCTCAACTCAGGACGAGCCTTACCGAGAGCTAGAAAGGCCACCTCACCTCGGAAGAAATCACACACACCCTTAACCTGTGACAGACAGAGACAGAGTGGTGAAAAAACAAACTTACAGGTAACAGATCTGGACCATAGGTCAACTGCATGAGGATCTTGATATGTTTAGAATATAATATTAAATCATGTTTGTCTTTTTTGACTTTTTACCACCCTTTCATACACTTTGTCAAATTGTGCAGCTGGTTAGGAGCTCACTTCAAAATGCCCTCACTAATTATAAAAGCAAAGTTAACATGGAAAGCAGCAGGTTTCTAGAAAAGTGGAAAACTGAGCTTTTTAATTTGTGGATTTTGTACAATTATGAATGCTCCTGATTGGCATAGAGAAAACCATCGTTCTCCATAAATACATTTTCATGTTGCATTATTTTGCTCAGGACACAGAAAACTGTAAGAGATGCTTTTCAGTGTAAACCTGTGAAAACGTGCAACTTATTATGAAAAGACTACAGTTCTCTTCTGCTTAGCTGAGAGTTATATTGGTTCATTGGGGAAGAAAGTGAGACGATGAGTACAGCAAAGCTGAACACTGTCTTGAAGACCTGGAAATCCCTAGTCCCTGTCTTTGTCAAAATTTTTTTTGTACTGATGTAAATTTTGCCCAGGATGGCTGCAACCAGGGCTGAGGAGGCAAGAGGTCATGTCCTTGAACTCTAATGTATAAAATCTGACTTCCTGAAGTTTAATTTACAATATATTCTAATACTTCAAAGTTACATATAGATTTTAAAGGAGTAATCTACAACCCCAATCCCCAAAAAGTTGAGAAACTGTGTAAAATGTAAATAAAAACAGAACACAAGGATTTGCAAATACCATAAACCCATAATTTATTCACAATAGAAAGCATATCAAATGTTTCAACTGCTGAAAGAAATATACAGGATTTTGATGCTCCCAGCCAGACGACATCTTTTTCAGGGAAAGCCTTGCATATTTCACCACAATGTTAAACCATATTCTGCAGCTAATAAGGGTTCATGAGACTTCCAAATCATTGCATTCTGTTTTTATTTACATTTTACACAGCATCCCAACTTTTTCAGGATTAAGGTTATGGTAAACTACCAAAAAATCTCTATACATTGTACACTTAGTGTGTGGAGAACAGGGGATTTATAGGGGGCCATCTGCATATTTTTGCCTTCTCTCTTTCAAGTTAATCTGGTCATAATTGGTTGGGCCTCACCTCTCGTGCGTGAGTTGTGTACAGGCGTGTGACTCTGGCTCTGTGCCAGCGAGGAAATCCCAGTGCCTCAGAGATATCCAATAGCAGTTGCTCAAAGGACACCACACCCCTGCGGTTCAACAGTACCGTTACCTTGCGAGCCCAGAGATACAAAAAGCACTGTTAAGTTAGGAAATTCATCCAATCTAAATTACAATCTCAGACACTAAAAAAAAAAAAAAAAAAAAAAAAAAAGGCACCATTTTTCAAAATCAAAACTTTACTAGAAAGGATTTATAAGTCATAAATAATGGTTTTAAACTGGTTTTAATAAATCCGATTGGTTATTAGCTATTAATATGAGCCACTTTTAGACTGTCCTTTTTATTGTTCTAGGTTAACACTTGCTTTATCTTTTTAGCCCATTCCTTCATTAGGAAAACATCTCAATGGACTGTTTGAGCACTTCTTTTAAAACCATCCATTAACAATTTACCTTTAGAACTACAGGCTTGATAGCTAATTACAAAGTGAAAGCCAACTAAAACTTGTCCTTGTGTTTTATTATTACTAAAAAGAAAGCATTAAAGCCACCAGAAGGGATTTTTGATAACATTTTAATCTAAAAATTGTTCTCAAACACATCTTATACAGTATCAGTCAAAAGTTTGGACACACTCAGTGTGTAAGAAGCCTGTGAGCCATTAGTAAGATCCTTCCTTATTTTAAAGTTCTACTAAAGGTATTAAACATAGAATTCACCTTTCGTAGTGTGCTTTGCCCACATGGGCGAACAATGGTGACCAGATGAGGCCGCTCGGCGCTTTCTTCTGCATGCCGGGTGTGGAATAGAGGGAGGTGAGGAGGAGGTGGAGGAGGAGGAAGAAAGTGGGATCTGTGGGCATGTTGTGCAGGGTGTGGTATGATGGGCCAGGGCTGTGGGACCCCCGATAGGACGCTTCGACATGGGTACAGAAGGACCTGAAGCAAAGAGAGGGGTAGAGGAACAAAGACGGAAAGCAAGTAGGATTATTAGTTGTTTACTATAACGCAAAGCAATGTTGATATAATGCTGGTAGACTTCTTCTGGACTTGTATACAGTAGAAACTCATAAGTAACACAACACCAGCTCCTCATCCTGTGGGCCTGTGTGAGCGTGAAAGCAAATCCGGCCGATCAGATTTGAGTGTTTTCCATTCCACGGAGTCCAAAGGCCATTTGAGATTCCTCAAGCACCTTGCCCCGTTGGCTGAATTATTTAGGCTTCCTTAAGTCACAAAAAGCCGCTACAGATATATGCACACCCACCTCAACAAAAGATTGCTTGACCTGGTTAGGGCTCAGCTAAATTTGCATGATTAATGAATCATTAGAGATCCAGACAGCATCTTTGACGTTTCACTTTCTGGTGCTGAGATGAAACAGAGATGTTATCCGTTCACTCAGTGGGGCCTTTTTTTTTTTTTTTTTCTGTTTTGTTTCCAGACACTGAACAACAGACAGAAACACAAAACCTTACCTTCAACATGAGCAGGGCCCCCTTTTAATGTGAGCAAACACACACACATTCACACACAAAAGCTTTTCAGAGTGAACACAGAAAAACGCTCATGTCCTTCAGCTCAAACATCTCATAAAGAGCCAGCTGTGGCCAGTCAAATAAGACTGAGTCACACTTTAATCAGTGTGTGTGTGTGTGTGTGTGTGTGTGTGTGTTTTATATGGCGTGGTTAACTATATTTCGTGTCCTTTGCAGGCTTGCCTTTTTCATAGCAGCCATCTTAACATTAAATCATAACACAGGTGTTACAAATTACATTAATTAAGTCCTAAATATATCAGAATATGAATATCAGAGACCAATAACCTCAAAACTAACACAGAAAAGTTTATAAAAGCTTTCCTCGTGTCAGAATGGCTTCTATGAAAAGGCTCTGTACGGAGTCAGGTAAAAGTTTTGACTGACACTCAGTAACACTCAGTTTTAAATTATTTTAAATGTAAGTAAACTCGATTCAATGCGACCACAGACTCACCTGACAGTCTTAATTTAGAGTTACGCCCCCCTTCACATCCATACCGTGCTTTCTGCGAGGGCGTCATGTCTTTCAAAAAAAAAAAAAAAAAAAAAACCACCAAAGCTGCTTTTTTGTTGTTGTTTTTAAATCTTGCTTCCTGTTGGGTTTTACTCCTTCATGAGCTGCTGCTGCTGCTGCTGCGGTCATACGGGTTCCTTGCTGTCAGGTAAAGTAACGGGATGCTTTGAGAGAAGGCCCTGTAGCTGCTCTGGTTGCTGTGGATACAGTTCAAATAGAACGGATGGAGAGAGCGAGAGAGAGAGAGATACCGGAAGCTCATCGAGTCTGACGTCAAAATAAAAGACTTCAATGAATATTGTGTTGTCTGTGGGTGGTGTATCTCCTGAATCATGATTATTGCGATGATATATTTCACTAGTTTAGTTAAAGTATTGTATCTTTAGATGGCTAGCGATGATAGCAGGCACATGTCTGTTTTTTGAAGTATCCAGTTTTGCCTTCAAGGCAATATATATATATATATATATATATATATATATATATATATATATATATATATATATATATATATATATATATATATATATATGCCTGAACAGAGTGTACCCTGTGTCTTACCCTGTTATAGCTGGGCTAGGCTCCAGCGCAACCATGACCCTGAATTGGATAAGTGGAATAAGATGGATGGATGGATGATATATTTTTTATTTATAGAAGTCAAACAAAACATGCATTAGGCTGACTGAGTGATTTAAGTCACAGTATGTAACACCAGTGTTCCTGGTTTAAATACAGATCAAGGGCATTCATTACATGTAATGTGCTCTCTTGTGCCCCTCATTTTCTGTTTTCTTCTTCACCATATATATAAAGATTGTAAGTCCAGGGGATGGTGACTTCTGCACTGACAACTTAGAGGTTTCAAACACTGAACATGTAATGACAAGACCCCTGCGTTTTAAGATCCAAGAGCCATGGTTGAATGTCCTTGGCAATTTCTCCCTCCATTCATCTTCAAAATTCCCAGAAACAATTCGGATTACATGACCTGACTTGTGTGTCCTCAAAGGTAGCCGCTGTCCTTGTGAAATCACTGTATGTTGCAACAAGAGAACAAGAAAAAAAAAAACCCTGAATCCCCAAACAAAGCCTTTTATATCACAAAGACTTGAGGAGAGATATGGTAACAATTCACGGTGACAGAGGAGGAGAGGAGCTGCCAGTCTCAGGGTGAGTTACCATAGTTTCACTGATAGAATCTAATGCTCTGCCACACGCACACACACACACACACACACACACACACACACACACACACACACACACACACGCACACAGACTCTGAAACACAGTTTCCAGTTGAGCGTTTGATACACTGCCCCCCACGGCTCTGTCTCCCAGGATACTGTTGATATTGGATCAGGAAGCATCAACTTCTGTTCCGGCTCCTTATCCTGGACGCACCGCTGAGACCTAACGGTGTGTGTGTTTTCTCAAAGTAAGGCCAAAAAGTGCAGATGAGTACTAGGGTTATAATTCTTTATTTCTTTTCCCTTTATGTCAGGGAAATAACAGCTTTTTTAATCTCCTGTTATTTTTATACACTTTAATTTCACACATTAGAGCACTGAGGACAGACTTTTACTATTAAGACAGAAACAAGCGGAGACCTTGGAAGGTTAATGTTGATTATTTCTCTGCCATTTGTTGCCAGTTTTCAATAAACTTTGTTAGAAATGTGGGGCATGGGCAAAAAAAAGAAACCCCACTCATATCCGGTGCAGATTTGCTTCACTTTCTTCATGAGGTATTGGTTGTTTTGCAGCATCACACTTCCATTGATGCAATCAGAATCCCAGTAATTCAGTCTTTTGGATCAAACCCTTGACCAGATAATATCTTAAGTTTAAATCAGGCTAATTTTATCAGAGGTGGTAATTTTATGGGTATATGGATTCTTATAATTGGTCATATTCAGGCATTGCACTACATATTTCTGACCAGCAGAGGTGGCACGTGTACTCACTGTATCTTCCTGCCTGCAGACTGGACTTGGTTCCAAATATGGCATTCCTGAAAAGGGCTAAGTGATTTCTTGGAAAAGCCAACCATCTACAGAAACCTAAGTCAGCTGTAAAATACTGTCCTGCAGTGCTGTGTTTCTGTCTGACAGCTTTCTGCATACATTTCAAATTCCAAAGAATAAGACTGCGTCTTTGCTGCGTCCTTGAGTGACTCAGTCTGTTTTTCCCTCTTTTAAAGCTTGCTGATGGTCCAATGGAGAATATACAGAACAAATCAAGGAATCTGATCTTTGTCCTATCTGCAGAGGTAACACTCAGATAAACAGCATGCTGCAGTTGCTGGCAGTGTACAGTCACTGCTATTAAAGAAATGGCACTGCACATCCTCAAGAATTATGCTTTCTCTTTTTAACATACTTTTAAATTAGTCAGGAACCACTGTCTAAAATGGCTGCAAAACATCTGGACAACTTCATTTAAAGCTGCATTTTTGTTGGCGTTATTGGTTAGTAACCATTACCCAAAAGCGAAGGTATTAGTTACAAGTTACTGTTGTACACGTCATAACAGGCATCACACACTCCGGATAACATCTGTTTGGGTTCCATTCATCCACACGTGCATGAAATAGACTTTAAAAGCTTTGGCACAATTAAATTCAGACATCTTTTGACTAACCCAGATGTCAGCAGCCATTACTGTCAACAAAAAAAAAGAAGCCATTTTTAACAATTTCATATCTGTAAAACATATTTGACCCTAATGATGAAGCTAACACAGCCTGTTAAGTATAAATTAACCCAGGGGTGGGCAACTCCAGGCCTCGAGGGCCAGTGTCCTGCAGACCTGAATCACGTTAGCAGGACTCTGGAGAACTTGACTGCATACTGAGGAGGTAATTCAGCTATTTGATTCAGGTGTGTTGGATCAGGGACACATCTAAAACCTGCAGGACACCAGCCCTTGAGGCCTGAAGTTGCCCACCCCTGAATTAACTATATATTACTGTGGCATGATCTATCGGCAGGAGGCCCCGGGGCAGACCCAGGACATGCTGGAGAGATTACATCTCTCGGCCGGCCTGGGAACGCTTCAGTGTTCCCCCAGATAAGCTAGAGGACATGGATTGGGAGAAGGAGTTTCTCTGTTTAGGCTGCTACCCAGCTGCGAATAAGCGGATAATGTAGGGATGGGTGGATGGATGGATGGAATCAATCTTTATTATCCGGGGGGGGGGGGGGATATTATTATTATTTTTATTAACAACAAAACAGTATAATTATGAAGTGGATGAAAAACAGCCCATTAGCGATGTTTATGTCTATTTTGAAATGAAGTAGCTACAATATGATGCAGGCCACTTTGAACTCTGCTTCAAATCAGATTAAAAGCAGTCCACTAAAAAAAACACAAACAAACACATAGCAGACTATTAGCTTAAAAATAGTACAATTAAAAGAAATAATGTTACTAACATCCTTCATCAGATCAGGCAGAGAGGTGAGCCAATAATGTTGGTGGTGGAACACACTGTTTAAGTCTTTATTTTCCTTAATGACATTTTTTTGGATTTGGCATTCAAAGCAGGATTCAAGATGAGGAATCCGCATATACACATTCATGCTAACCACTGCTATAATGAAGCAAAACTATGAGAGTGAATCACCAGGTGATAGGTGTGGGCAATGACCCACAAAATTCAGTTTAACAGTTTATAGGTGGAGAATGAAGAGTCCCTTCATTCATTCAGAGAGTCCAGAGAATGGAAATGGGCAAAAGAGTCACATGAGGCTCTGGAGCCACATGTTCAAGGCTGACTAGTCATGCATTCCCTTGCCTGTTACTGATAATATGCAATGTTAGGCACCAACCACAGCTGACAGAAGGGTCGTCACAATCACAGTCTCTGTCTCTCTCTCTATCTCTTTACACTCACTGGACACTTTATTAGGTACATCTTTCTAGTACTGGGTTGGACCCCATTTTTGCCTTCAGAACTGCCTTAATTCTTCATGGCATGAATCAACATGGTGCTCAAACCATTCCTCAGAGATTTTTGGCCCATATTGACATGATAGCATCACATAGTTGCTGAAGATTTGTTGGCTGCACATCCATGATTTCAATCTCCCATTCCACCACATCCCAAAGGTGCTCTATTGGATTGAGATCTGGTGACTGTGGAGACCATTTAAGTAAGAGAACTCATTGCCATGTTCAAAAAAAACAGTTTGCGATTATATGAGCTTTTTTGACACGGTGTGGTCATAAAGGGATGGAAGTGGTCAGCAACAATACTGAGGTAGGCTGTAGTGTTTAAACAATGTTCAGTTGGTACTAAGTGGCCCGAAGTGCACCAAGAAAATATCTATTAAGCCCCTCTGTAAACCTGGACACAAGTGCAGACGGTGGTAAGGTTTAGTCAGTTTTATTGAAAAAATAAGTTGTCTTTTGTCACAGAAAAGGCAGCTGAGGCTGGATTTTCCCACTCCTCTGTGTTAGTGTTTCCGACTCTGTGGCTGCTGCTGGTGAGCTGGAGACAAGGAGAAACAGATCAGTCGAGGTGGAAAAAACAGACTGAGTTTTGTAACAATTTCATTATAAGGAGCCATGCTATGACTACCACTAGCAATGAGACAATCTGGCATCAGCTTGAGGAAAGCTTCTGTCTTTTAAAGCCGGCATCTCAATCAGCCCAACAGCCCACAGGTGAGTGACGAGGATGAGGTGCAGCAGGTGTGTAACTGCGTGAGCGGAATCCACTCCTTGGAGCCGCCTATGGAGTCACGGCCACGGAGCCTAAACACACCCACACACACACACAAAGAGAGAAGGGAGAAGGAGGAGTAGGCTGGCCAGGAGGCAGGGATGTGACAGTATCTCCCACACCATTACACCAGCAGCAGCCTGAACCACAGATACAAGGCAGGATGGATGTTGTTTACACCAAATTCTGACCCTACCATCTCAATCTTGAAGCAGAAATCGAGACTCAGGCAACGTTTGTTCAGGTTTCCTGAGTCTGTGTGAATTACAGCCTCAGTTTCCTGTCCTTAACTGAGAGGAGTGGCACCCAGTGTGGTCTTCTGCTGCTGAAGCCCATCTGCTTAAAGGTTCAATGTATTGTGTGTTCAGAGATGCTCTTCTGCATACCTTGGTTGTAACAGCTGGTTGCTTGACTTCCTGTTGCTACACTTGCAATTTCATTCTGTTGTGCCCTGCAGAGTTCTTGAATCTTGAACCTCATAAAACACGCCCTGTTGAAAGATTGGCGCACAATAAATAACATGTTTAAAAGTCTGTCATTCATTCTGTTATATGAGTCATGCTGACTAATGATGCTCTTCATAATTCGCCCTGTGATTTTCTCTCCTGAGCTCCATATGGACAAATTAATGTCCATATGGAGCTCAGGAGAGCTCCATAAGATAAGATAAGCACAGCCCGAGAAGCAGAGAGAGACACTGACATTTGACTGAATGAGCAAATTATAGAAGGGAGTGGCAATTTCCAGATGTTTATTTAGTTGTGTTATTCCCACACTTGCACAAAGTTCTATAGAAACACCCAAAAAACTCTGGAAGAGACATTAACATTCCTCATTTCAAGGATCTCCTGCTCTTCTTTCTACTCTTGTATGATTCAACCCTGTACTGCAATCCAGGCTCTTTGTCCTTGTAGTTAGGTCAGTGTACACGTATGCTCATGCACACACTCCAGCTCACATGCCTGCTTGTTCTGTGTGTTAAGTACAAACACTCGTGGTGCATGGTTCACCCTGTTATAGGGGCTGTATGATTGCATCTGCAGTTGACAACGCAAACTGCAGTCTAGCCTAGAATAATAATTTTGCTATGTGCACTCAGATTGATTAGGCTGAACCCAAAAGAAGTTTGGGTTCAATCTATTCATCAGTCACAATTAAAATAAAGGCGTTGCTCATGTACCCGCTAGTGCAAATATTGCTGTGCTATCTGTGTTTACTCATGCTGGTTAGTGTTTGTACTGCATTTGAATTTATGGTTTTGCCAAGCATGGCTTAAGATTACAGCAGCATATGTAAACCTTTATGGAGAGGTAATTTTATGCCTCAGACTCCCAGAGAAAATCCATGTGAGTTATGATCATAGTGGCATCTCAGAGCACTATATCACAGGCTTGCATAAGATCAAACACACACCCGCGCACATTTGGAAACACATTTGCACAGAAACTCACAGGACCGACATGCCTTTAAAGCCAGGAGACAGAAAACAAAGAAACAAGGGAAAATTATATTTCTCTTCTTACCCATATGTGACATGTTCATGTGGGCACTTACCAAACATCTGAACATGCAAAAAAACCATCACTGAAATAATAAAATGCAATGAAAGCAAAGGAGAGTAAGAAGAGAAGCTGGAGCGGAACGATTTTAACCTTTCACCTCCTCTTTCTCTGTGTCCTCCCCTCTCTTTTCCATGTGTCTCTCACACCTGTTTATGCCAAGTGTCAGGTCCATGCACACAACAGATTCGTTCCATCGCACACACATGTGCCAGTTTAGACACACTACGTGACACCAGCAAAGGGGGGTCAGTGGAGGACAAAGGCTAGTGGGACAGGGTGTGTAATATGGCTCGATGAGAAGTATTCACTATTGACTTTTTTCCCCCACACTGTCGGCCTCTGTGTGTGTGGTTTGACAGTGTGGTAGCTTTAATGCATGTTTGCTATTACACAATGTTCACAGATCTGACCATGCATTAGCAGATAGGGGAAAATTTTGTCACACAGAGAGAGACAGACAGATGATAAGTGGACATTTGTGCTTCTGTATGAATGCTACTGCATGTGTTGGTGTGTGTGTGCAGTCTAGTTTATTATGCCCTTTGGGGACTTGAAAGAGACAGCACACTAAACCATAGGGACTCATGTCAACGTGGGGACAAAAACGAGAGTTTTTTATACAATTGCGTTTGTGAAGAGTCATTTGAATTTTTGTCCTTTAAATTTTAGGCAGGAAAAGACACTTGGCCTGTACACACATCTTAAGAGTTTTTTTTTTTTTAAGATTGGCCTTTAGACCCCGAGATACTTGAACTCCTCCACTTGGGGCAAGAACTCGTTCCTGAGCCGGAGAGGGCACTCCACCCTTTTCCGGCTGAGGACCGTGGCCTCAGACTTAGAGGTGCTGATTCTCATGCCAGCCGCTTCACACTCGGCTGCCAACCGTTCCACTGCGAGCTGGAGGCCACCCCCTGATGAAGCCCCTCTTAAAGATGGGGACCACCACCCCGGTCTGCCAATCCAATGGCACTGCCCCAGATCTCCATGCAATGTTGCAGAGGTGTGTCAACCAAGACAGCCCTACAACATCCAGAGCCTTCAGGAACTCAGGGCGAATCTCGTCCACCCCAGGGGCCCTGCCTCCGGAGTCCCACAGGCTAACCAAGCCCAACAGGACTCTTTCTTCAGCTTGATGGCTCCCTTCACCTCCGGTGACCACCATCTGGTTCGGGGGTTACCACCACGACAGGCACCAACCACCTTGCAGCCACAGTTCTGAGCAGCAGCCTCAACAATGGAGGTGCGGAACATGGTCCATTTGGACTCATTGTCCTCACCCTTCCTCAGAAAGCTGTCAAAGTTCTGCCGGAGGTGGAACTCGGGGAATCCATGAATCGCCACCTTATCGTGGTGGAGGGGTTTGTGTGTCCCAGTGATCCCAGGAGCTATGTTGGCCGGGGGCTTGTCCCCCTGGTAGGGTCTCCCATGGCAAACTGGTCCTGGGTGAGGGTCCAGACAAAGAGTGGTTCAGAAGACCCCTATGTCTATAACAACAAGTCAACAGTTTATCTCGGGGTCTTGTTCACGAGTGACGGCTGAAGGTAGTGGGAGATCGACAGACGGATCGTGGCTGCTTCTGCAATGATGCGGACGCTGCACCGGTCTGTCATGATGAAGAGGGAGCTTAGTGTAACAGCGAAGCTCTCGATTTACCAGTCGATCTACATTCCTACGAGCTTTGGGTAGTGACCGAAAGAATAAGATCGCAAATACAAGTGGCAGAAATGAGTTTCCTTTGAAGGGTGGCTGGCTTCTTCCTTAGAGATAGGGTGAGGACTGCGGCCATCCGGGAGGGGCTCAGAGTAGAGCTGCTGCTCCTCCACATTGAAATAAGCCAGTTGAGGTGGCTCAGGCATCTGATTAGGATGCCTCCTGGCCGCCTCTTGGGTGAGGTGTTCTGGGCATGTCCCACCAGGAGGAGGCCCCGTGGTAGACCCAGGACATGCTGGGGAGATTATATCTCTCGGCAAGCCTGGGAACGCCTTGGGGTCCCTACGGATGAGCTGGAGGAGGTGGCTGGGGAGAGGGAAACCTGGGCTTCTCTGCTTTGGCTCTTGCCCCCGCGACCCGGCCCTGGATAAGCGGAAGAGAATGGATGGATGGATGGATGGATGGATGGATGGATGGATGGATGGATGGATGGACTGGCCTTTAGCATTAAAGTTGTTAGTTTTAAAGGAATTGCTTGACATATAGGGAAATGCAACAAGATTGTGCAGGAGGATGTCAGCCTCAACTGCTGGAGCAACAACTAAGACACTGTTGCTTCTTTGATGGGCCCCCAATTGTGCATGGGCCCCTGGGCCATTTGACCCATTAGAGAATCCAGCATTGACATTAGGTTATTTCAAATGGTGACGGGTAAAAAAAATGCTGGCCATGCAAAGTGGGTGGGATAAACATCAATGCGAGTGCTTGAAGCAGCTACCAATGAGAGTGCAGGGTTCCCTTTGATTGACATGGGAGCTGGTAGTTAAAAAGGTTAGCGCATTGCCTGGGCAACCAGGGCCTGGAACATCCACAGTGATGTGCTACTTCCTGCTTCCTGTGTGGACACAGCTTAACACCAGTTAGCTAGCTTAAATTAGCCTAAATACTTCACTGTGATATTAAATGGGCTAGAAAGAAAAACCAGTTCAGAAACAAAATGTAAAAACAGCATTATGTGAGTAAAACTGATTGCTGAACAAGAGTCAACATCACCCACCTATAATTCAAAGGCTTAATAATACAGGTTTAACAGGAGAGTCCGCTATAAAAGAAAGAGAAGAAAAAAATGCCTGCAGCTGTATACGCAAGTTTAGGATAAACCTTGGGAAACCTTGCATCCAACCTAGTCCAGCACAAACCACAGCTAGTCATTTTCAATTTAAGATTTTTTTTTAAATAAGCAAAACAAATTAAACTGTGTTAATTAGTGAGCTTTAGATGTGCTCGCTGGTGTGCTTTGTTAACACCATGTTCTTCAGTTTTATGGTGACTACAGCACAAGTGCACCAACTATGCATGTGTCCTTCAAGAAGACTCCATGTGACCTTGAAAAAAGTATAACTGGAATGAATGCACATGCTCGGAGTCCGCAGCTGCCCGGACTTATCTTTGGACAGATGCCCTGTTTAAATTGTTCCTCCAGCTGCTGGTCTTTATGCTGTGCTAAGTTAATATGTAACTGTGCATATTTCCCAACTGTTCTTTTCAGTTAAATACAAAAGCATGTAGTTTGTTTCTGCTCTACAATCAGGAACTACGAGAACAATAAAAGGTCAAGAGCAACAATGCGCTTCTATCAGTACTGTCTTACCCTCTGGTGTGTTCCTGTCTTTAATTGCCAAAATTATACACTGTTTTACTTTTTTTTTTTAATGCTAATGACTTTCCCAAGACATCTGGACAATGTGGTTCACAGGTGTTTAAGAAATGGATGGATGGATGGAGAGACGGATGAATGGCACTGGACCAGGATGATGTCTGACTCAAAACATAACAGTGTGTAATTAGATTTGTTTGGACAACAATGAGCTATGCTGATTTTGGAGTTTTCTTGGAACTTGTTCACAGTACAGCTGTTATTACACATTAACATCTGGATCTGATTCACTGGACTCCGCAAAGTTTCCCATCCTCACATGCAGCTCTCCTGAGTCAGATAGGTTTTAACAGCCAGAAATGCTCATTTGCCTTTGGCGATGGGTGGCACCTTAGCGGAGCTGAAAGAGGCAGGACTCATGACACCCACTGGCTCACTGTGAGGTCTGCGGACGAGGTCCTCTGTCCTCAGAGAGCCCTATCTGGACATTACATGGACTTTGTAGTAGGGAACTGATAGGTTAGAGACTGCTTAATTGATATACAGCTCTGCTGGTTGGTATCTTGAAGAGTTCAGGGCTGTGGTGCATGTGTGGCAGGAAAATGATCTAAAATCACCAAAAGCAAGTTTAGTATTGTATGTGTGTATGTGTCTGTTTGTGTGTGCAAAACAAGTACTACAGTAACACACCAGCGCTCTTGTCTTCGCACTCAGAACCACAGCACGCTACTGCCACCATATCCCAGTGTGTATTGTATCTGTGTTTACAAGCATGCTCACAAATACGCACATAATTTTGATCACACTCTTCATAGTTTGGCAGGCCACATTTAGGTCAGCAAAATATCTAACAACCACAAAATGCAGGTGGAGATCCCCCAGGAAGAGACATCAGAGAAAAGTAGGGAGGAAATGAGATGGGGCAGAGAAGACATGACATTTACAACTCCAACCTGCAAAAAGAAAAAAGCGCGGTTATTCACCTCCCCCAACCCCTATTCATTTCTTCACCTTTGCTTCCTTTATTATTCATCTTTGATTTCTCTACTGTTGCTCTCTTTGATCCTCCTCCTCTTTCTCTCATGTTTTTAATAGACTGACAAGCCGAGAGCTGAACAAGCTGAACAATGTAGACCTACGAACCTACACAACTACACTACACAAAAGCAGCAAACTGATGCAAACAAGCCTTTCATGCATTCAAGCATATTTTATTTGCATGATTCTCGCTTTGACAAAACCAAGTGTACCACGTGTCCTGTCTCTCTTCGTCTCCACCCCTCCTTCCTCCCCAGCAGTGACATCACGAACAGCCGGTATGTATCCAGCCAGTAGGATCGCAGCAAAGCTTGCGATGCTGACATTACTCTCCCTGCCTCTCTCCCTCTTCTCTCATTCTGACGCTCCCTTGCTTTGCTGCCTCTCTCTCTCTCTCTCTTTGACACACACACACACACACACAGACACACACACACCATCACACGTCTCTCTCGCCCTCATTCCTTCACACCGCTGCAGACATGGTCGAGGCTTTCGTTGGCACATGGCTCCTCAAGGAGAGCGAAAAATTTGATGAGTACATGAAAGAGCTGGGTAAGTGTACGTTTAATTTTTTGCACGTACAGTGCGCATGGGAGTATGTGCGCATGCGTGTGAAACAGGAGAGGATGCGGCACTTCTGCCAATGCTGCATGTGTGTACATGTGGAGACCGTTTTTAGATGAGATAAATTGTGTGAGGTTTATTTAATATGTAAACTGTTTAAGTAGGTGTCGACGCAGGGCGTGGGAAAGAAAATAGAAAAACGGCCAGAGGTAGAGCGCGAAGGGGTAAATAAGGGAGGTGCCAAAATGGAGGATTAAAAAAGCAGGTTGAAGATTAAAGGGTGGAAAGAGGAATAGCTCGCAAAGAGAGGAGAAGAAGAAAGAAAGCGGGAGAAGATGGGAACCAGAGGGAGTGAGGAAAAAGAGGAAGCATGGTTGAACGCGTGGCCTAAGTGCTGGAAACGAGGGAGTCACCCCGAAACCCCCACCCACCTTTTTTTTTTTTTTTTTTTTTAGAGTGAAGAAAAGAAAATCAGCCCCACTGTGGGAAACTGTGAATGGCATTCATACACACACACACACATACACACACTGGAGTATAATGTGGGTGACCTTCACTGAAAGCTGTTCATTGTGTGAGGCTATGGGAGGAGTTGAATATTAAGATGGAACACCAAGGAGCTGATGGGATGGGAACATGGGGATAAAGTTTGGCTCCAGAATACCTCACACACATGGCTTTGGAGTGCAGGATTGGGACAGGTGGTTGGAATTTGTTTTACAGCAGTGACAAATGACACTCCAGTATTTGACTTATGCCTTAGAGCCATATCAACCTGCCTGCTCTGGTCACCGGGACAAGCAGACTCCGTTCAACCTCTGCCCTTAATCCTTTTAACCAGTGAGGCATCTATACACACACACACACACTTAATTTTTCTTGTGCTGTTGCGGGAATGTCACTGCCACAGTTCTTGCGTTTTTTTGTAAATTAATTAGGTTGTCAACCTGAAACAGAAACAGATGGTTTTTTTTTTGTTTTTTGTTTTTTCCTTTCAGTAAAAAATGGTCCCTCATGCACACACAAACACGCACGGTCAAAAGAAAGTGGGCAATCATTTGCGTATACACACATGTCCAGACAGGCATTCAGGTCGGTGGGACACTGTGCTTGGAGAACTCGCTGCATGTATAGTAGCTGTTAAAAGAAGTTTAGAGAGCATGTCAGATGAAAGACAGCCGGGGGGCAAATCAGTGGCTTCTGTTTTGGATGTGCGCCAGCATATTCCTTTCAATATCTGTAAACCGTCCATACTTTAAGGACTTGGTGGGTATGACTGTAATGATCCCAGGACTTTACCTTTAAATAGGCTTAGACTATTTCAACATCTGCTCGATGCACCAGCACAAATGTTTACCTGTAGAGAGAGAGAGAGAGAGAGAGCGAGAGGATCAGTGCCAGAGGAACAGGTTGAGCTTCTATCTCACCTTTGGCATGAACGTTTTTCAGAGGAATAACCCTCCCTCAGTGCACCTCGTTACCTGCGTGTTTTTGTTTTATGCAGGCGTGGGCTTCGCTACACGGAAAGTGGCCAACTTCACCAAGCCCACCACCATCATCTCCGTGGACGGCGATCTGGTGACGTTGAAGACCCAGAGCACCATTAAGAACACAGAGATTTCTTTCAAGCTGGGAGAGGAGTTTGATGAGACCACCGCAGACGACAGGAAGGTTAAGGTGAGAAGTCAAAGATCAAATTGTACAATGCTTGCGTTTACATTTTTATGAACGAGGCTTTAAATGGGCTTTGTACGAGGCAGGCACTTCTTGTAGGAGTTGAAGTTTTCTGTAGTCTTCAAGTATAAAGTCTCACTGCATACTTGAGAAGTTGGTATGCAAACATGGTAATTGTGGCGTCGAGGCTGATGGATGGCTGAAGAAACATCTGTGATTTGTGATTCTTATTCTAATTTTGAGGATAGAGATAAAGCTGCAGTAAAGAGGTGAAGTTGAGTGCATGGTAGACTTTAAGGCAGCGTTTCAGTGGAAAAGTGTAGGGTGATTGCTACTAGCAAGAAGCTGTGGCTAATGGATGATCCTATTCTGACTGATGTTGCTGTGGGCTATTGTGCATTGCACGAGCAGTCACAGAGGTTGCTGTGGTCCTGTCTGGTTGCACAGTTTTTGGAAGAACTTTGCGAAATAAAGGCTCTTTCTATTGTAGTTTAACAGTTATTTAACTGTCTTGGGTTGTTTAATATGACTCCATATTAAAACTGAAGCATTGATTTGAATGATCAGGACACTCACTCGTTGGATGTGTGCATTACTTGTGTCTGACTCTGTTTCTGCTCCCTGCAGTCTACTGTCACAGTAGAGGATGGGAAGATGGTACACATACAGCGGTGGGACGGCAAAGAGACCAGTCTGGTCAGGGAAGTCAATGGAAACGCCCTATTGCTGGTCAGTGCCCCCGGCCACAAACTCCATGCTTTACATCCATATGAACACATTGTTGCATTTTAATTTTTCCTCTCTCTCGCTCTCTCCAAACAGACACTCAAACTTGGAGAAGTTGTTTGCACACGTCACTATGAGAAGGCGCAGTAAAATACAGCATTTCAACAGCTACCTGCATCAACTAAAGTCCTGCATCCCAGACTCCGTAACACTTCTTCAACACAGGCCAAACAAACCCGCTCATATGGCTGCTATTGATTGCCCCCTCCCATTGTCCCTTTTAGTATTAACATTACTGGTGTCTGTGACCTCTCCCTTTCTTTCTGCCCTTCTCTTTATACATTGTTCATTATACTGTAAGAAACACTGAATAAATTCCATGGATTTGTTGATTTTTGTTTCTCTGTAAAACTCCAGGTCTGCATTTTTTTTTTTAAGAAAATGTGTTCAGCATGTGGACTGGAGAAGTGTTTGAAACAATTTGCCTGTGGAGTTTTAACAAGTTCCAAATAAATGTGTCCACACTGATGGACAGACTGGAAAAAAAAAATCTATCCAGGATGTGTTTTTCTTTGGTTAATGTTTATGCATGACAGTTGGTAGCTCCAAGGTAGCAGAAGGTTTACTCAGTAATGGTAATGTTTGCTCCCAGAAACCAAGAACAAGTAAATATTTGTGAGGGAAGAGTTGACATTCAATTTAAAGATTCATTCACAAAGGTTGATCACAAGGTTGATCTCATGCTTTCAGAGTTGAGGTTTGAGCGTATGAGCGTGAAATTGCTCCAGTCTGAGCTGTAGTTTAAACAGCATGGAAAAAGAGTTTAGTGGTGCAACACAACTGTACACATCAAAGTAGACTCAAGATGCGTGACCAAATTTTCCATCACAGTGGGCTTTAGAGGGACTCACATGGGGGTTAATTATAGTTCCTTAACAGCGCGCGCGTGTGTGTGTGTGTGTGTGTGTGTGTGTGCATGCGCATACAAGTGTGTATTTTGCCTTTGCCCTGGCAAGGTTAAGGGAAAGTTTAGGTAAAGCTTGTACTTGCATAGATAATGTTGTACCTAATGTCCTGTACTTGAATATGAGGTGTGTGTGTCCTTTCTAAATTCATATCATTACTTCCCGGGGTACATGGGTGTCATGTGTTAGTGACGCCCTGCCAACTAGATGCAGGGTGAAGGGGTGAAAGGGCAGAGGAGGAGCCAGGCCAACTCCTGCTGGCACCAGCTCCTAAAGTTACCCTGAGCTGAAATGGCCACAAGAGAGAATGAAAGGCTGAGATAATGAATGCAGCTGTTTTATATTAATATTGGTTCATACTATACCTACAATGTATTGAAAATGTTGTGAAGTAAACATTAACATAGGAAGTGTGCAGAAAAGTAAAGTAAAGTAAAGCTAAAATATATCGAAAGGAATCTCCATGTTTGAGAAGTATGAAATCCCAAACCTAATAAGTATAGTGACCACACATATCAGCTACATTCACTAGCCATTTTATTAGGTGTTCAGCTGCTTGTTAACAATTCAGTTTTATTTTATTTATTTATATACCACCAAATCACAACAACAGTCACCTCAAGCCGCTTTACATTGTAAGGTAAAGACCTGCAGTAATACAGAGAAAACCCCAACAATCAGACAACTCCCTATGAGCAAGCACTTGGCAACAGTGGGAACGAAAACTCTCGTTTAACAGGAAGAAACTTCCAGAAGAACCAGGCTCAGGGAGGGGCAGTCATCTGCCACGACCGGTTGGGTTCGAGGCGAGGGAAACAGGACAAAAGACACACTGTGGAATAGAGCCAGAGATTAATAATAACTAATGATTAAATGAAAAGTGGTGTATAAACTGAGTGAAAAGAGGTGACTGAAAAAGAAACTCCGTGAATCATGGTAACCCCCCCAGCAGCCTCGGCCTCTTGCAGTAAAACTAAAGGAGTGCTCAGGGTCACCTGACCCAGCCCTAACTATAAGCGTGATCAAAAAGAAAACTTTTAAGCTTAATCTTAATTATCCTAGGAACCACAAGTAAACCAGCAGTCTGAGAGCAAAGTGCGCTGTTGGGGTGATATGGTACTATCAGGTCTTTATGATAAGATGGCTCCTGATTATTCAGTACCTTGTATGTGAGAAGAAGGATTTTAAATTCAGTTCTGGATTTAACAGGGAGCCAATGAAGAGCCAATATGGGAGAAACATGCTCTCTCTTTCTAGTCCCTGTCAGTACTCTTGCTACAACATTTTGGATCAGCTGAAGGCTTTTCAGGGAGCTTTTAGGACAACCTGATGATAATAATAATAATAATAATAATTAGACATTCCTGCAGTTGAACTAATTGGTTTGTGTCATCTGGCTTCATGGATAAAGCATCATGAATGCTATGCCTTCTAATAATACTGCCTAAGGGAAGCATGTATAATGTAAATAGAACTGGTCCTAGCACAGAACCCTGTGGAACTCCATAATTAACCTTAGGGTGTGAAGAAGACTCCCAATGAGACATGAACAAATTGGAGTCTATTAGATAGATATGACTCAAGCCACTGCAGCACAGTACCTTTAATACCTATAGCATGCTCTAATTTCTGTTATAAAATCTTATGACATGTAGTTACTGGGGTTAGGTTAATTGGTCACTCTAAATTGCCCATAGGTGTGAATGTGAGTGTGAATGGTTGTCTGTCTCTCTGTGTTGGCCCTGCAACAGGCTGGCAACCTGTACAGGGTGTACGCTGCCTCTCGCCCTACGACAGCTGGGATAGGCTCCAGCTCCCCCGCGACCCTGAGCAGGATAAACGGAAGAGAATGGATGGATGAATGGAAAATGTTATGGTCAACAGTATCAAAAGCTGCACTGACAAGCATAGAGATGAGTCCACTTTCAGAGGCTGTAAGAAGGTCATTTGTAACCGTCACTAATGCTGTTTCTGTACTGTGATGAATTCTGAATCCTGACTTAAACTTTTCAAAGAAACAATTCCTCTGCAGTTGATCAGTTAGCTGTATTACAACTACTCTAGGTTGGAGATTGGCCTATAATTAGCAAAGACAACTCGGTCAGGTGATGGCGTTTTAAGTAATGGTTTACTTACTGCAACCTTAAAGGTCTGTGGTATATAAGCAATTAATAAATACAGATTGCTCATATTTAAGACTGAAACATTAATAGTAGGACTTCTTTGAACAGTCTTGTAGGAATGGGGTTTAGTAGACATGTTGATGGTTTGGAGGAAGTAACTATTAAAGTTAACTCTGAAAGATCAGTTGGAGAGGGAGAGTGAATAAATATTAGCAGTAATGAAAGTAGCTGTATATAATGATATCCCTGTGAAGTGGTCATGAATATTTTTTTTCCTGATAAACCAAAGGCAATGGATGGATGGATTAAAATTTTATTTGTTAATAAATTCATGAAGTCATTTCTAGTTAAGGTTAAAGGAATACTTAGCTCAAAAGAGCTCTGACTTTTTGTCAGCCTGGCTACAGTGCCAAATAAAACACAAATATCTAATTAGCCAATCACATGGCAGAAACTCAGTGGATTTAGGCATGTAGACGGTCAGGTCAAGACAACCTGCTGACGTTCAAACAGAGCATCAGAATGGGGAGGAAAGGTGTGTTAAGTGATTTTGAATGTGGCAGAATGTGGTTGATGCCAGATGAGCTGGTCTGAGTATTTCACAAACTGCTGATCTACTGGGATTTTCCTACACAACCACCTCTGGGGTTTACAAAGAATGGCCCAAAAAGAGAAAATATCCAGCAGCAGTCCTCTGGGTGAAAATGCCTTGTTTATGTCAGAGGAGAATGTTAGCCTGCTTTGAGCTGCTAAGAAGGCAATGGTAACAGTAACCACTTGTTACAACCCAGGCACGAGGAAGAGCATCTCTGAACACGTTAAAACTTGAAGCAGATGTGCTACAGCAGCAGAAGACCACACTGAGTGCCACTCCTGTCAGCTAAGAACAGGAAACCGAGGCGACAATTCACACACTCACCAAAACTGGACAATAGAAGATTGGGAAAATGTTGCCTGGTCTGATGAGTCTCTTCTGTTCTTCTCTTTCTGCTGCAGCTTTTGGATTGTACAGTCAGAATTTGGTGTAAACACCGTGAAAGCATAGATCCATCCATTCAGGCTCATGGTGGTGGTGTAATGGTGTGGGGGGATATTTTCTTGCCACACCTTGGGCCCCTTAGTACCAACTGAACATTGGTTAAACACCACAGCCTATCTGAGTGTCGTTGCTGCCTATGTCCATCCCTTTATGACCTCAGTGTATCCAACTTCTGATGGCTGCTTCCAGCAGGACAATGAACAAAGCTCAAATCATCTCAAATCGGCTTTAAAGTAATCCTAATTCTGCTTAATGTTGCTATTAATCTGTCAGCCATTTTCCTTTGTATAGACATTTATTACTCTCACCAGGACAAACCTGGCCTGAATTTTCTTTGCGTCACCACGAGGCTGATTGACATGAGTTCACAGCTCCTGAACAGCGTGCAATTGTGTTTATGCAAAGCTCATGCAAAATTGCAATCACACTGAAGCCCCTTAAATAAATAAACATTTACATTTTTTAAGCACTTTGGCTTCTAACTACATTTCTGGAGAACAATGTTCCTCTTAGCTTCACTGTACGTGTGTAGCTTCGCTTGCAGTAGAAAATAAATGTTAACACACATTACGCTCTCTCACAGGGCTGTTTGCCATGTTATGGTGCCAACCCAAACACATTCAGTGTGGAAACATGCTATATACATTATATGCATGCATGTACAGTACATCACACTGTATATTGATTACACAGGCCATAGTGTACAGTGCTTTGTGGATTTGAAACATTACAAGGCTGATACAGTAACCAAACTAAAAATGAACAAAAACATTCAAGCTGAATGAAAACAAAAGCTAAAAGCGGATCAACTTACAAAACAAATTAAAATAAAATAAAAAGTATTCAGGAAATGCCTTTTGTTTTAGTCTTTAAAAGCAGACTGAGGTGTTTTCCTTAGCATACAAATTAATTGCCTTTAAAGTGTATTATCTGTATTGGGTCACCACAGTTGAACTGATCTGCCTCCAGATGGATCCGGTACACACTGGCCTGTGTGTCTTTTCATGGTTAGTTTGAAAACTGACATCTGGAGCTCGGATGTGTTCCCGGCAAATTTACTGATAACAACTCAGTCCTTTAAAACAGGAAAAGAAACACCCAAGTAGAACAGCTATCAATATATACACAAGGCTGTGCAATCAGTATCAGACATCAAGAAGTCTTCTAGAGCCGTGCCTGTTTCAGGACTAAATGGGATTGAAAATTGAAAATAATAACAAATGAAAATGCGATCATAACAACTCTAAAACACTAAATTTTATTAAAAAGAGGTTTTCTCTACATACATCTGCCAGAGCAGAGAAAGTAGAAAAAAAAAAGAGAAGATTCCTAAGATTAACTAGTGAACTAAAGCCGCTGGCAGTAGATTGCACTGGAGCCGTTTCAAACCGCTGTAGCTGGAAACAATCTTTCTCCAGAGCCTCACAAAAAGAATTTTGAAACTAGGGCAAACCAGCAGAGAAGAAACAAGATGTTGATCCTCTGACATTTTTTTATCCTGTTTAACACTGATAAAAAAAAAAAAAAGTTTGACCTCACATGACATAACTTGAGACCCATGCTGTGTAGGTCCCTCTGGCCCATTTTAAAACATTATGACCTCTGGACGGACCAGAGCCAGCTTGGAAAATTCCAGTGTAAGTGTGTGCGTGTGTTTTTGGTCCCCCAAGGACAGCAACATTAGGAGTTCGTATCCTTGAACAAAGAGATCAGGAGACATTCTGTTACCTTTATAAATAAAAAAAGGTTTAATGGAGTAAACAGTGGACATGCAGGATAATGTGTCTCCTCGAGGCAAGCTACACAAACAAACCCAAGTGGACAAAAAAAAACAAAAACTAAATGAGCAAACAACCTCAGGGTTTTATGTTATTACACTACTTTTAAGCTCCTCTATGCTGCCTTACATTTCCTGTTTGTGTCTTAACTATTTCCTGTGTGTGTGTTTAGGCCTCTCTTACTCCGATTTTACCCTCTCTCGCGTGTGTTTAATGGATTTCCCAGAGCATCAGATGCTAGACAGTTGTAAACAATAGCTAGGTTTGGAAAGAGATCGCCACTTGCTGCCATATTGGTTACACCTATCTGATTACACATTATGTGCAGACTCCTCCCTTTGTGGAAGGTTACTTCAGGACAAGTGGAGGTTACCACATGTTTGTATTTACAGCACTTCCCTTCAGTTTTTTTTTAACTTGACAATGAATGAGGGTTTAGATATTAAAGCTGGAAGCCTTTCTTTCAGTCTGTTGCAAATCACTTCCCCTTTGTGAGTCTGTCTGATAACTGCAATGAGTGTGTGTCTGTGTGCGTGTTTCTCAGCTGTGTTTGTGTGATTTATGCTTTTTGTGTTTCTTCTTCTTCTTGTCCTCTCTGTCACGATCGTGCTCCTGGCGCCTCCTCTTGGATTTGCATTCACTGCCGCCGCTGCTGCTGTCACTCTCGGACTCCTTCCTCTCCCTCTTCTTACTCTTCTTCTTCGCCTTCTTTTCCTGGTGAAGGAGCGCAAAAGACGACACCATGTTTTAAAAGTGACAAAACAAGGAAATTGCACAAAAAGCAGTTTCAATACCTCAAAACCCAAAGATTGAAATATATTCCTCTTAAATCAGCACAAAACAATTTTTCTCACATGTGACACAAAGGCATGTGGGTTGTTGCATCAGATGAAAGACAAAGAAAGAATCAGCAAAGGAAAGGTAGAGCAAAGCTAGAGGAGAAAAGGAAGTGAGAGCCATGCAGGGCTTTAAAGGTCACATTTTCACCTTCTTTTTCTTCTTTTTGTCTGAATCTTGATGTGGTGTGACTTTAGAGGTTTGCTGCTGTGGCTCTTCATCGTCCTCTTCTGGCAAAAGAGCGTACTGCAGGCCAGGAGCAGAGAAACAGTCCTTTGTAAAGTGACCTGCAAAGAATGATTTAGTTTAAAAAAAAAATGCAGCACAAATTCAAACAAATCAGCCATCTGTATGAAACGAGCGCAGTCTCTTTTCCATATCACATTATTCGTGATGTCACCGTACCCTTGCAGCCGCACTTTGAACATGTGGTGTTGAGCACAGCCTCCAGCGTGATCCTGTTGCTGGTTTGGTCTCTGAACTGCTTACGCCGCCTTGCATCCTGTCTACAAACACACACACACAAGTGATAATAATAATATACACCTGTGCAAACACATGAAAACACAATAAAAAAGTAAACTCTTACTCCGCATTAACATTGTTGGGGTCCAAGTCCCGCCCTGTTCCCTGATTAACAGCTTTCATGGAGAAGGACAGCTTCACCTTGTCACCCTGAATCTGACGAGCAGAGAAAAAAAAAGCTGTAAACATTGTGCTCCGTGCGTGTGTGTATATGCACTTGTGCGACTATCTTTATGAGAACCAGGTTGAAATTGAGACTATTGGAGTGACATTTATGGAAAACTTGAGACTTTCTGACATCCTTTCATGTTTAAGGGTAAAGACTTGCTTTTAATGAGGTCTCTCTTGGGTTCATTTAATGAATGTTGTCAGAAACATAGCCATAAAAACGTGTTTTATTGTTACCTCTCTCCCTATGACTTTAATCCATACATGTTCCCCCACGTCCACAATCTCTGAAGCACTCTCAACCCGGGAAGCTGACATCTCACTCACATGTACCAGACCTGTATGTGCAAAGGACAAAGCTCATTTACTTAGACATCATCTAAAAATGCATTTATAGTATAAAAGTGTGAAGCCACTTTTCATTTCTTTATATTTTGATTCTAAGGATCCAGACTTTCTTGTGATTTTTTAAAAGCAGCTTTGCGCAATAGTTCTCCAGGGCTTCCGCAAGTCTTTCAAAGTTTTTATATAGATATTGGCTTCAAGTCCAGTCCTTCCATCTGACCATTTTCAGGAATGTTTTTTTGGTTGTTTGTTGAACCACTTTACTTTGACCTATGAATCATTCAAGCATAAAAAGACACCTAACTCAAAGGATGAACCAGTGAGTTCTACTCATAACAGACAACTCACCAAAAGACCAATTTTAAATGGACACTTTGTTACCTGCAGCTTGTCACAAAAAACACATCAAAGATAAAAAATTCTGACAGGTATAAAATAAATAATCAAGAAAATTCCAGCACAGGAACTGAGATATGGTCTCAGTGGAAAGGTGGTGGTCAAGAAGCTGTTCTCAAGGAAGGGAAATTGAGAAAAGGCTGAGGTATTCCACACTGCACAAGAATTGGACTGAAAATCAGTGGCAGCAGGTCTTATGGAGAGATTAATCTAAATTTGACATTTTTGGTTTAAATCATTGTCAGTATGTGCAGAGGAGGTCAAGAGCGTATCAGTGAGCATCTACAGCCATCAGTAAAACATGGTGGAGGCTCTGTGATGGTTTGGGGCTGCACTTCAGCCAGTGGTGTTGGGGAACTTGTCAAAATTGACGGAATTATGAACACAGAAAAGCACCATCTGGGAAAGTGTCTGGAATTTTTCGGCATGACCCCCAAAACACTGCCACTGTGATAAAAGCATAGTTGGATGGAAAAATACACAATGGCACACTATCATTCATAGATCGTGGATGACAAATAAAAACCCAAATACTAAAGAAAGGATCAATTGAATCACATAACTGCATGCTTAATCATTTACATCTGCTCTGAACTACTATCACTGACACTCACATTAAAGAAAGCCTAAAACAACAGGTCTCTCTAAACATTTTTTAGGCTACACTGTAGCCACTACAGGTTCTGAATGTGTGGGCACACTCGGTTCAGTTCGCCCCCTGGTGGTGAAATGTAGGTCAAGGGCAAGCCACAATACATCCTAATTCATTATCAAAGAAGTAACCCAAGTGTAAATATAGATATGAGTCATCCCACTTCATCAATCTGTCCCACTTCTTAACAACCCTGCCCAAACTCATGCCCCCCAAACCTCCTGTCTGTACACACACACACACACACACACACACACACACACACACACACACACACACACACACACACACACACACACACACACACACACACACACACACACACAAATCTTCAATTTCTGTTACTATGATTATAACATGAATGAATTATATTAAAAAGAAACGGATCATGCTAACGAATTAAAAAGGAAACAATATATCATATTAAATATAATAAATAACTTGGCTTGGAGAATGTAAAATTTCTTTCTGTCCCTTAAATAGAAAATAAAAAAATTTTTCTTGCACTAAGAAAACAAATTCTATATAAATGCTGCAATCCTATTATGACAACATCATGTATCTTTGGCATCTTGTAGTCTCTCCTCCTTACTCACAGTGAGACGTACACTATTCTGCAGACTTTCAGGAATTTATCCTGCATAGGCTGCACATACGCTATGTTTTGCTTGCTGAAAAATAGAGAGCACAGAGAGACAGGACAAAACACACACTCCAGTATTCCCACAACTTTAATTCATTTTTCTCAGTTCCGCAACTGTTTTTCTTCTGAATAATCAAATCTTTTCACCAACCTTCCTTCTTGTATCCTGGCAGTCGGACAAATGCTCCATATGTTTGCACAGAAACCACCTCTCCTTTGGCAATGCTGTACAACGGCGGCAGACCGTCCAGCCCAGCCGGCTCTGATGTTCGGCGGTCACGGTCAGACATCGTGTCCAAAGGTCACGTTTACCAATAACTGAGTCTAGAAGACTGTTATAAAAAAACATGTTTCAATATTTTTAGCAAACAAACAGAATACCCTTGATATTTAAAAGGGGGGTTACTGAAAGCACAAATAACAGCAGCGCACACCTTCATTCTCTATATAAGGTATATAACAAGCATCCTTGAACCTTGTTACAGTAATAATTTGTCATATCAACGTCTTGTTACTAGTGTACAACTACGACATGTCCCCGAATTTAAATGAACTACTAAATGTTTGGGAGGAAAAAGACCTCTCAAAGACACTAGTTATTAATGGTTCAGGTAGTGTAGTATGAATGCTATACTTAGGTAAAAGGTGTCAGAGAAAAGGTTATAAAGACATTTACAATGTCATTTTATATTTATTACAAAATTTTATTTACTGATTTTAAATCATTGAAACATTTGACGACCAATTAACCCCTGAAGTGTCAGTGCATTCACTGTTAATTCCAAAGTTTCGTGCCTGGGCTCTGCTGGTTGAGTCCCCAAACTATGGAATATTTTGCCCCTTTTGGTCCATGGGAACATAGTGAGAGGCTGGTTTACATTGGCTTGGGAATGCCTCGGGGTCCCAGCAGAAGAGCTGGACAAGGTGGCTGAAGAGAGAGGAGGTGGTGCATGTCTGCTTAGACTGCTACAACTGTGACCCAGACAGCAATAAGTGGCAGAAAATGGATGGATGTATGGAGATGAAACTGGCAATATCACTAGTTTCAGATAAACACCCATTTATCTGAAATAGCCTGTCTGACATTAATAAATGGATAAATCCTTAATTAATGTCTCAGAGAGCAGGGAGAGTGTATCTTTTAGGTTTTATAACACTTGTTTTTGGACAAAAACAGCTACTATCACACAATATTATGTCCTGTTTACCTAAGACATGAAAACATAACAGCCAAAATGATTTAAATATAATTTATTAAAAATAAAAATAGCACGAACATTCTGGAACTGTTGGGATTCATTATATAACCATTACAACCATGAAAACATAAAAAAACATGTGTATATAGTGCTTATGTATATGTGTATAGTGTTTTTCTATTTTATTCTATTCTATTTTTAGTTTTCTGTACTGAGCTGCTGTAATGCGCAAATTTCCCCGTCGTGGGATCATTAAAGTTTTATCTTATCTTATCTTATATAAAAAATTTTTTAAAAATTTGCAATATTAATTCAACACTTAGATCACAAAATTTGCTTACTGCAAACTAGTCTATGCATTCAAAGCAGTGGTAGGAAATCATGTGTGTGAGATTTGCCTCACATCACATCAATTAACCTAAGATGCATGACTTCGGATTATTGAAGGAAGGCAGAGTACCCAGAGGAAACACACAAACTCCACACAGAGAGGAGCCAGGATTTGAACCAGGAACCTTTTTGCTGTGAGGTAACAATGCTCACGACCCCACCATCATGCCATCCTATTTCAGATCTTTTGTCTTTGGCACCCTCTGACCTCTGTGTGACCTGTTTTTTTTTATGTACACCATATACGATCATTTCTATGCTGTTTTATTCGACCCGAACAGTATTTTAAGATTAAATTTTAAAAAAGAGACACATCAGTTTTGGTTTAATTTATTACTTTCACTGATTAGTCCACCCCTCTTTAATTCGCCTTCAACAGCTAAATATTTTAACAGCTGACATGCTGTCATATTTGCCTGCACCCGAAGGTGATTTTTATGAGCTTCACGGATGTATGCTGAATCTATTTGATGGCAATGTAAACTACGTTAGAGTCACTTTTCATCTGAATAGAACAGCACCTCAGCTAATGTTAGCTACGCTAAAGCTTCATCTTAAATAAACGTTAAATAAATAAATATGAACAGAACAAGAGGCCCGCGCTCAAGTAAACGTTCCTGTTTATAGACAGTCAAACATAATCTCTTGCAGCAATAATTCAGGAGAAAACAAAAGATATCAGTATTACCTTTCGCATTGGTACGACTGTTGTTTTACATCCGGTTCAAAACGTTTCTTCACGCACAGCGGCTAATCTGCGCCTCATAATCAACCAATCACCATAGCCGGTGCAAACTTCGACCAATCGTATACCCCGCTATTACCGGAAGGGTTCCTTTTGTGTTGATACGTTGGTGCTACTTCCTCGACGTCTCGTACCAAAGACGCCCATTCATTTTTTTGTAAATTGTAGCATTAAAGCTTTAGATTTTTGTTGATTCTGGTCCTCTAAGGCAGGATGATTGAACCTATGAAGAGAGCGGCAGACATGGCGGTGGTTCCTTCCGCCGTGAAGCGGCCCCGGACGGAGCTGGTGGCGGCGGCTCAGTCTCAGCAACTCGTGGCCACGGTACGGAGCGTAGGAGCGGAGGGGGGGCAAAAAGTCATATTTTCCCTGTGTGGTATTTTTAAGTTTATAAACTGGACTGCCGGCGAGACAGATGGAATGGAATGGAAATAAAAGTAGCACAGCTTTAACTCTCAATTTGACTCTTCTTTACACATTCTGCTACACCCAGCTGGAACTATATCTTTTTGTTCTACACTGTACCCCAGTGTAAAACAAACAGATGCTTAAAAGTCTTTCGTTCCTTCAACTATTAGATCATTTAACTCTGACAGGGGTGATTTAGACTAACTTTTTTTCTGATATTTTTTTTTTTCTATTGACCTCATTGTTTGTTGCAGATGGGTTCAAAGTGGGGGTGAGATTACATCAGGGATCTGCTCTGAGTCCTTTCTTGTTTGCAGTGGTGATGGACAGGCTGACAGATGAGTTCAGGCAGAAGTCTACGTGGACTATGATGTAACATTATGATCTAGTGAGGGTAGGTACCAGGCAGAAAGTCAGTAGAAGCAAGACAAAATATATGAGCGGGAGACAGGTGGAAAGGTGAACATGAAGGAGTAGCAATAGCGAAGTTGGGCAAGTTTAAATGTCTGGGTCAACCATCCAAAGAAATTGACAGTGCACAAGAGCAGTGAAGAAGAGAGTCAGGGCAGGGTGGAGACGAGTGTCAGGGATGATTTGTGACAGAAGACTAGCACCAAGAGTGAAAGGGAAGGTTTGCAAGATGTGAGACATGCTGTGATTATGGCTTGGAGATGGTGGCACTGACAATAAGAGCTGTGCCACCTCCAGCTGTTAAGATTTTCATAGGGAGTGACCAGGATGGACAGGATTATAAATGAGTACATCAGAGGTACAACTCGGGTTGAGCAGTTTGGAGACAAAGTTAGAGAGGCGAGGCTGACATGTTTTGGACATGTGCAGAGGAGGGATAGGATGGATGCAGTGAAGTAGGAAATGCAGAGGGTTGGTGTGACAGTGGGGGATGCTCGGGATAGAGGGAGGTCAAAGCAGATGATCCACAGTGGTGACCTCTAAAGTGAGCATTTGAAAGAAGAAGAAATTCTCATGTTTGTTAATCTGTGCCTTTGCATGCAACAGTATTTGTAATGAGTGTTTAAGGACCGTAGGTTGTGTGGGTAAGCTTCAAATGAATTGCGCTTTGTTTTCTGGTGAGGTTTTTATATTTTTTACTTTGTATCATTTTCAGATTTCATCAAAAAGATTTCTGTGATGCTTAAAAAAAAAGCACTTTGCACTCATCTTAAATACCAGATATTGCAGAATAAAATAAATAGTGTTGACATATGATCACCTTTGTTAGAGTAAATACACCAACCCTACATTAAATTAGAGCTTTATGTTTATTTTTTTTAGACTATTATAAACACTTATACTTGCTTTAATGGTCTATATTTGATTTTATCATTAATTTAAAGTGCCAGGTAAAAATGTGTAGTATGATAAAAATTAACTGGATATATTACCTAAAATCCATAAACAAGATACTCAAATTTGAAATCATCTGCATCCAAACCTGTCAGTTCCTTTTTCATTCCATTTACTCTGATGGGTGCACATGGCAAAATTATGGGACTCACAACCACTACTGCAAGGTCCTCTTGTCACAGTGTCACAGCACACAATCTTTTCTGCGTTTCTTTCCCTAACTTCAGTCACATATTTGTCTCCCATAGGGCCCCCCACGGAGCTCCAGCCTGCAGGCTCCCATCATGTTAATGTCTGGGCACGAGGGTGAGGTGTACTGCTGCAAGTTTCACCCAAATGGAGCCACCCTCGCCTCTTCAGGGTTTGACAGACTCATATGTAAGTTAGTTAAATACACACTAAATCTCTGCAATAGCATTGTCACTGTGAATAACTCAGTGTGCATGGGGTTTCTTTGCTGTAGTGCTCTGGAACGTGTATGGAGATTGTGAGAATTACGCCACTCTGAAGGGCCACAGTGGAGCGGTGATGGAGCTGCACTACAACACAGATGGCAGGTAAGTAAGGTGCTAAATTTGTTGAGATTTTTAACAAGGGACACTTCAAATCAGTGACCTTGCTAAAGGGTTTAAGAGTTTCTTAAGGCTTTAATAACCCATTGATCTTTATAAAGAGTTAACTAACTGTTATGTCCTGCTATGTAATGTCAGCGTGCTGTTCTCGGCGAGCACAGACAAAACTGTAGGCGTGTGGGACAGTGAAACAGGCGAGAGGATCAAGCGTCTGAAGGGCCACACCTCCTTTGTTAACACCTGCTACCCTGCCCGCCGTGGTCCCCAGCTGATCTGCACCGGCAGTGACGATGGGACCGTGAAGGTGAGATTTCCAACTTTGAGTTTGTTTAAATGAAAAATACATATCGTTTTATCCAGATCTTTAGATGCTGATGTATTGAGATTAAGCACACTATTGCCATAATTTTGAGCAACAATGTTCTGATTGTGTTTTCTTTTTGATGCGTTTGTCTGCATGGTAGCTGTGGGACATCCGCAAGAAAGGGGCCATCCACACTTTCCAGAATACCTACCAGGTGCTGGCTGTGACGTTCAATGACACCAGTGATCAGATCCTGTCGGGAGGCATCGACAACGACATCAAGGTACCGGGAGCCGCATTGACCGGAAAATCAGGGAATGATCCTGGAAAAATGATACTTCTTGGCTAAAAATGAGATTGTGTGTGCTGTGATTTTATTTTGCAGCACGCACAATCTTGCAGTGTGTTGCCCCAATTTTTCACTTCATGGCCCTGCTTTAATTACAAGTAATTATCATGGATGCCTGTGGCCTAAAGAAGTCAAAAACATGGAATTTGATCAGCAGATGTGAGCAGGACTTTGGGACTCAGCCCAGAATCTCACCCTGGGCTGTTTATCCTGCAGTGTATCAAAAGTATTCCGTGCTTGACGTGTAAATAAAGCTGTAATAGCTTTGCATACATCACTGCAATTTTTGAAGAGAGAAGACTTTCGCTAATGTTTTCGCATTTTCTTGTACCACAAATGTAACTTTATTATTCAAACATGGAAATAATTGGTCAGCAGTGCAAAAGAGGAGTGGAAGTATTCCTCTCCTTAATGGGATGTCATTCCTTACTTACCTTAGTTTGGAGTGTTTTGATGCTAACCTGTGACTCAGCGCTGCTCATTTCTCATTTAAGTACAAGTGGGAACTCCAACCAAACTGAAGAAGAGTTGTCTTTGACCTCAAAATACAAATAAGCTTCCTATAGTAACACATAGCGTTAAGCTTACACTTTGATTTCTGCATACAGGCCTTTATATGTCATCGTGTAAAACCTTGTCTAAAGTTATTGCTTGTGTTGTTGCAGGTGTGGGACCTGAGGCAGAATAAGCTGATCTACAACATGCACGGCCATGGTGACTCAGTGACTGGGCTCAGCCTGAGCTCCGAGGGGTCATACCTTCTTTCAAACTCCATGGATAACACAGGTACTATCAGACATATTTGGCTTGTAAACATGGCTGGATCTGTGGATGAATCCTTTTCTTGAGTCCTGCCTGTGTCTCTGTGCAGTGCGTATTTGGGACGTCAGACCATTTGCACCCAAGGAGAGATGCGTGAAGATTTTCCAGGGCAATGTTCACAACTTCGAAAAGGTAACCTGTGTCAGGGGCATAGGTGCTTTCCTTTCAGTAATGAGGCATTTTGGGTGAAAGCACCCAGACTAGCAGTTTTTTTTGTTTTTTTTTAAATATGTGAGAGAACATGTGTGTGTGTATATAAGAGACAAACAGCTGCAATCCTGCAGGCATAATCTACCCCCATTGGTCACTGCGCTTGCATGTTGTTGTCTTTCATCTCATTGTGTTAACAGCAGCTCACACGGGTAATCACTGTTTTGCTTCTAATGCATCTTTTCCTGTCATTCAGAACCTGCTCAGGTGCTCCTGGTCTACTGATGGCAGTAAGATAGCTGCAGGCTCAGCTGACAGGTGAGAAGCAAACGCACTGACACATACTTTACGTGAACATGAGCTCGCTCACAAAGCGTTTTATCAGTTTATCTGAGATCATTGAGGCAGTTTTTTTTTTTTTTCCCTTCTAGAGCACAGGTGTCGAGTTTTTGGCCCCGACCCCTACTTCCGGCCATACAATTTGGCCCTTTAAGTTACTTTTTTGACATGTCACTTAACCCTCTTAATTGGAGGGGAATGCGAAATGTCAAAAAAGTAACTTAAAGGACCAAATTGTATGTTATTTTTGACATCAATTTGCAGATTGGAAGTAGGGGGTGTGGCCGGAAGCAGCCCGCAGGCCAGGAGTTTGACACCCCTGTTCTAGAGCAAAGGGCTCAAGTCGTGTTTAGGTTAGCTGCTGTACCATGAACTGTAACTCAGTGCACCCTCAAATTAGTATTTCTGAAAGTAAACTTTGTCTCGTTGCATCATGCCATAGTAATGAGAGCCGTAAAATACTACTTGTAACTAATGTGATGACAAACAATTGTCATTTCTTAGCCAGTAGGCTTATTACTATTAAAAATAACTACAGCTCCCAGCCTGAGCTTTTGGCTCACAGGCTTTACTTACACATACACAGACCTCATTATTTGAAACTTGTTTAATATAATGAAATGTGAGAAAATGTGTCATCTTCTAGCTGCATTCTCTGCTCTCTTAATTGTCTGCCCTCTTCAGTCCTCTTTGTTCTGAACTGCTTACAGCTGCTTACTCACGGCACTCTGCAGTGTGTAGGAAATATTGTTTATTAACAGCAGCTTAAACTATAAACATTAACCGCATGATGATTTAAGGGGGGGGGGGGAAATCACCCTTTGAGGACAAAGTTAAGGAACTACACTCATTGGCTGCTTTATTAGGTATACCTTGCTAGTACCAGGTTGGACCACCTTTTTAATTCTTTGTGGCAAAGATTCAACAAGGTGCTGGAAACATTCCTCAGAGATTTTGGTCCATACTGACATGATAGCATCACGCAGTTGCTACAGATTTGTCAGCTCCACATCCATGATGTTGCACCGCATCCCAAAGGTGCTCTATTTTATTGAAATCTGGTAACTGTGGAGGCTATTTGAGTATAGTGAACTTATTGTCACATTCAAGAAACCACTTTGAGATGATTTGAGCTTTGTGACATGGTGTTCTGGAAGTAGCCATCAGATGATGGATACACTGTGGTCATAAAGGGATGGACAAGGTCAGCAACAATACCCGGGTAGTCTGTGGTGTTTAAATGATGTTTGGTTGGTAGTAAGGGGCCCAAAATGTGCCAAAAAAAAAAAAATCCCCACGCAATTACAATAGCCTGAAATGTTGATACAAGGCAGGATGGATCCAGTTCTGAACCTAACATCTGAATATCGCAGCAGAAATTGAGGCTCATCAGACCAAGTTTTGGTGTTATCAAGTTTTGGTGAGCCTGAGTGAATTGTTGCCTGAGTTTCATGTTCTTAGCTGACAGGAGTGGCACCCAGTGTGACTACTTCAATGCTCGACGTGTTGTCTGTTCAAAGATGCTCTTCTGAATAACTTGGTTGTAATGAATGGCTAATTGAGTTACTGTTGAGTTCCTATCAGCTCGAAGGAGTCTGTCTATTCACCTCTGACATCAACAAGACATTTTCACCCAGATAACTGCCTCTCACTGGATATTTTCTCTTTTTTGGATCGTTCTCTGTAAATCCCGAGGATAGTTCTGTGGGAAAATCCCAGTACATCAGCAGTTTCTGACACCAGCAACCATGCCATGTTCAAAATCACTTCAATCATCTTTTGTCCACATTCTGATGCTCAGTCTGAACTTCCATAGGTCATCTTGACCGCGTCTACATTCCTAGCGCTAATTGAGTTGCTGCCATGTGATTGGCTGATTACGGTAGATATTTCTGTTAATAAGCGGTTGACCAGGTATACCTAATGAAGTGGTCGAATGCAGTTTTTATGGTAGGGATGGATTTTAGAATGGTTCTGAACAATGTTTTCTCATTTATGAACCATTACCCTCTCAGCTTTCTACTGGATCACATCTTTCTTTTTTTTTTTAACCATGTTTCATAGGTTTGTGTATATTTGGGACACCACATCACGTAGAATCCTGTACAAACTGCCGGGCCACGCAGGTTCAGTCAATGAAGTAGTCTTCCACCCAGAGGAGCCTATAGGTGAGTGAAACAACTGCTTCAGTTAAGGCATATTTCAGGCCTGAAATATGCTTTTTAATAACACAGGAATTAACTAACTTAACTTGAAGACAAGTTGGTGGTGGATCTCAGTATTCCAAAAATATGTAAAGTTAGGTGGTTAGGTCGTTTAAAGCTAAGTTATAAAATATAACTAACAAATAAGTTAAATCCTCTTTTCTTTTTTCCCCCTTTGTCTTTCTACGCAGTGCTGTCTGGCTCCAGTGATAAGCGCCTGTACATGGGAGAAATTCAGTAGGGCGAGCGAGTGTGTGTGTGTGTGTGTGTGTGTGTGTGTGTGTGTGTGTGTGTGTGTGTGTGTGTGTGTGTGTGTGTGTGCGTGTGTGCGTGTGTGCGTGTGTGTGTGTGTTCTGCCTTGGACATGGACGGGTGGTGTTCAACAGTGGTCTAGGACTCTGTAATTTCAGCTTGTTTCAGAACAACCTCAGGATGTGTTTGAAGATTATTATGCTCAGTCTAAAGACCCTCCACGGTGACTTTTTTTTTTTATTCTAATGTTCTGCTTTATAATAAACTTCAATAAAAAACTGTCAAATTATTTTCTGGCTGAAATGCTTTGCTGTGTTTGTAGGAGGAAGGTTTGTGGAGCCTTTAAACTTACCAGGATTTCTGAACTGATTACTCATTTAATCACAATATAAACACAATAACGCTAAACTAATATGACAAGCAGTTAGTGAGCAATCACTTGGTGCAGGATCAAGAAAAGTTAGTGAATGAAGCATCTTGGGAGAACTTTCTTTAGCAGCGATAAGCTCAATCAGATGTTTTCTGTATGTAACTTCAGTAGGTAGATTTTGACCATTCCTCCAACAAAACTGTTTCAGTTCCTCAATATTTCTAGGACTTGTCGACTGAGCAGCCCTTTGCCGATCATGCCACGGCTCTCAGCTGGATTTAGGACAGTCCAGGTTATTACAGTTGTGGTCAGATGTTTATATTCACTCATCATCGCCATGAATGTCCCGGTAATTTTGGGCTTTTAATGATTTCTTTGAACTGTTCCTTTTCCAGGGTGGAATGGTTGTACAGCATACATCTTTGATGACAAAAAAAAAAAAAAACAAGAACTGGGTGCAAAGGTTTGAATTTACTTTGGCTTTTCTGTAATCCATGGAGGGTCAAAAGTTAAATACACTGCTCAAAAAAACACTCAAATAACACATCCTAGATCTGAATGAATTACATCTTCTCATTGAATACTTTGTTCTGTACAAATTTGAATGTGCTGATAACAAAATCACAAAAATCATCAATGGAAATCAAATTTATTAACCAATGGAGGTCTGGATTTGGAGTCGCACACAAAATTAAAGTGGAAAAACACACTACAGGCTGATCCAACTTTGATGTAATGTCCTTAAAACAAGTCAAAATGAGGCTCAGTATTGTGTGTGGCCTCCACGTGCCTGTATGACCTCCCTACAACGCCTGGGCATGCTCCTGATGAGGTGGCAGATGGTCTCCTGAGGGATCTCCTCCCAGACCTGGACTAAAGCATCCGCCAACTCCTGGATAGTCTGTGGTGCAACATGATGTTGGTGGATGGAGCGAGACATGATGTCCCAGATGTGCTCAATTGGATTCAGGTCTGGGGAACGGGTGGGCCAGTCCATAGCTTCAATGCCTTCATCTTGCAGGAACTGCTGACACACTTCAGCCACATGAGGTCTAGCATTGTCCTGCATTAGGAGGAACCCAGGGCCAACCGCACCAGCATATGGTCTCACAAGGGCTCTGAGGATCTCATCTCGGTACCTAATGGCAGTCATGCTACCTCTGGCGAGCACATGGAGGGCTGTGCGGCCCTCCAAAGAAATGCCACCCCACACCATTACTGACCCATTGCCAAACTGGTCTTAAGGATGTTGCAGGCAGCAGATCACTCTCCACGGCGTCTCCAGACTCTGTCACGTCTGTCACGTGCTCAGTGTGAACCTGCTTTCATCTGTGAAGAGCACAGGGTGCCAGTGGCGAATTTGCCAATCCTGGTGTTCTCTGGCAAATGTCAAGTGTCCTGCACGGTGTTGGGCTGTGAGCACAACCCCCATCTGTGGACGTCGGGCCCTCATACCATCCTCATGGAGTCGGTTTCTAACTGTTTGTGCAGACACATGCACATTTGTGGCCTGCTGAAGGTCATTTTGCAGGGCTCTGGCAGTGCTCCTCCTGTTCCTCCTTGCACAAAGGCGGAGGTAGCGGTCCTGCTGCTGGGTTGTTGCCCTCCTACGGCCTCCTCCACATCTCCTGGTGTACTGGCCTGTCTCCTGGTAGTGCCTCCAGCCTCTGGACACTAAGCTGACAGACACAGCAAAACCACCTTACCACAGCTCGCATTGATGTGCCATCCTGGGTGAGCTGCACTACCTGAGCCACTTGTGTGGGTTATAGAGTCTGTCTCATGCTACCACGAGTGTGAAAGCACCACCAACATTCAAAAGTGACCAAAACATCAGCCAGAAAGCATTGCTGCTATGGCACTGGTACATTGCACAAAGTGGATGGAATAACAACTTCAACTTCACCTCAAATCAACAGCTAGATGGTTGAAACCTGGACACAATTGGATGCAGTTTAAATTAATTCTTTGTGAGTTTGCATGCCCTTATTTTACAGGGATAAAGCTCTCTACAAATCAGTCTTTTTCACTAGAAAACTCCACTCTGAGTAGGTTTTGGAGAAATCATTACAGAGGTATAGAGTTTCACTTAATTTTTTCCAGCCTGGGCCGATGACTTAATGTGTTCAATAAAGACATCCATCCATTTTCTTAACAGCTTATCCAATTCCAGGCCACCAGTTTGCCACAAGGCTTTATAAAGACACGAACAGTTAAAACTCTCATGTCCCGTTGTGTTTGTCTATGATTTTATGAGTCAGAGGAGAAATCTTTGTTCTTGCAGTGGTGCATTTGAACAGCTGCTTGTTACTCACCAAACAAAGTGCAAATAACTTTTATCTTACCTCTGAGCCCGGTAAATTTTTTGACAGTGGTTTTAAATAGTTGCTTTAACAATGGGGGGTTATAAATTAGATTCACAGTAAGATTAGAAAAGCCCATCATTATATTTAAATGTGTGGCTCTTTTCTTACTAGATAACATATTAATATTGAGCAAAGCAGAGTTTTCATTTGCACACTGTACCTAATTTAAGATGACCACAGACTGTAGAAGTTAAATGTGTGGTTAGGAGGTTACGGTGCAGTTTTATAATCGAGTCAAAGCTCTCTCAGGCATCTGCTGGGGATTCATTACGCCTAAACTGGCTGCTGGCTCCCTGTACAGCTTTGCCCTTTATGTTATCCTGTGCGGTTTCTTATTGGCTGCAGTTTACCTAATAAAAGTTTTACCATTCTTAAGAGAAAGTGCACTTTACATTTTTTATAAAGTCCTATTGTTTAACTGTGTGTGTGTGTGTGCCTTGCACCAAAGACCTGAAATGAACTCATTACTTAACAAACAGATGAGTAAGATCAGTACTAGTTGTACACACAATGCATTTTACTGAAAATACTTCTACATAATTCATGATTTCAATTAGGTATGACTCAGACTACTGTGAGAGTACTGTTAAAAATCTGAATAGAGTACTGATTAGGTAGCAGTAATTCTTTTTGCACATAATTCTTTTATTGAAACGTGCAAACATACATGGAAATGTTTATACCATTGTTATACCTCAACACAACCTGACAACCTAAGCTCACCAGATCTGAAGGCGATGCTTCTGTTTAACTAACGTCTTTGTTAGTGAATGTTAATGATAAAATACTGTAGTTAGTCATGGAAATTTACCTTTATACTTGTGCTTTTGTCCTCTTCTGTTCTTTTGTTCTCCACTTGTCCACCCCAGAGAGATAAATCTTTTGTAAGGATGTACACACTCTACTTGCAGATGGTTACAGTGTGCCTGAACTTTTCATTTTTGTTTTGTGTGATTACCACTGGTGCGTCACAAAATACAAAATACATGTATCATTCTGTCTTGTGTGACATTTCAGGTTCTCTGGGGGCCCCTTGCTGGTGTTGCCTGCCCTAAGCAGCTGCTTGGTCTGCTGGGGCTCTAGTTACAAAGGTGGCTTCCCGAATAAAACATGCCCAACATTAAAAAGAAGAAAAAAAAAAAAGAAGAAGAAAAGTCAGCTTGTTTAAAAGTGATCCCCATGAGCCAAAGGTCCAACTTCATACTGCTCTGAACACTCTGTTTCAGGCAGTTTTTTCTATTCTTGGGTCGGTATGACGTCAGAGACAGAGGATATCCTTACATGGTCATCTCTGCCCCCCCCCCCCCCCCCCCCCCACACACACACACACACACACACACACACACACAAAGAAAAAAATACCAAAAAAACAAAAACTTGTGCTTGAACGGGGCAGCCAGTCAGTGAAAGGGGCTTGTTTCAAACAGTGGATGAAGTGAGAGTCTGCACTAAGGCCCACCATAGGAGAAATGGGACTCAGGCAAAGCTACTGGAGCTCCAGTAGAGTCCAAAACTAAAAATAATGAGATGAAAATGAGCAGAATAGGACCAAAGTAGTCTGTGTTTTATTTGATCAAAACAAGAAAATTTTATGCTTTATTTGAAAGTATTTAACACACACACTGAGAAAGTACCAAGTTCCATTAAAACAGTTTGCTTTTCGTTGCAATAACCGTCTCACTCATCCGAGATAGCTGACCTTACTTATATGGAGCTCACTTTATTGGACTGTCGCGCTGCTCGTGGTAAGTAGCTGAGATTAAACAAGGCCGTTAATTGCGTTTATTTCCGCTCGGAATAACCACAAGCTGAGGAAAAGAGCTGCAGCGCCGGGGTCAGCGCTCTCTCTCTCTCTCTCTCCTCGGTCTGGATCATCTCCGGTGGCGGCGGTGGGAGGAGGCGATATTATTCCCACCCACCCTCAGTCTGAACCTCCTCACCCACCGCGGGCCCCCGTTTCCTTTGTGATCCTTTCAAACCTCCTCGCGGGGCTGCTGCTCCCTCCCTCCCCTGCTCGCGCGCACCAACTCACGCACGCCCGCACGCGGATCCGCAGGATTCAAGCAGCTCCTCCTCGAGGGGTAGCGGTGACTGAGAGCCCCCACCCCCCTCGCTCCTCCTGCGCTTGCCCCGACACCGATTGTTGACAAAAGACGCTGTGAGACGGAGGAAAGGAGCCCGGTACCGGTAAGAAAAGCCGCGCGCTAACTTGACTTCTTTCCCCCACGAGCAGCTCGAGGAGGAGAACCTCCAGACGACGGAGGTTGGGAGAGGAGAAGATGGTTGGGGTGGCGGGGTGGGGGGACGATACTCTTCTTCCGCTCCTAGAAAACCGTGAGTCACAACGGACCGCTTTGTGTCCGTAGCGGAGTGTATGTGGCGAAACGTTAGCTGTAGTATCATTGCGGGGTCGGTCTCCTCCTCCTCTCCACCCCCGTGTGATCCGGTATCATATGATGCTCATTTCTGTCTGTAGCCTGGAGCAGATTATGACAGCTTTCCGTCTCTCTTTGTGTCTTTGTGTAGCCCCTCTTCGGAAGGTGTGGCCGTGGTGATTCTGTGGTGGTCGGACCGCAGCAGGCCGGCGTGAACTGGACCCCCTCCTCCTCCTCTTCCTCATCACCTCGCTCCTTCCTTAAAACCACCCCCGGCTGTTATTTACCGACAAAAGCAGAGGCCAAGATGGGTCACCCACTGTAAGTGGAAGAGCCAGACCAGTGCTCCTGGAGGAGGCGGCGGCGGCCTTGGGCACGTCTATTGAGCCGGGAATGTTGTGAGCTGAGACGACCAGGCAGTCTGGATCTGACCGGGGACCCATCCTTTCCCCGGAGCCTCCGCGGCTCTAAGCCGCGTCCTGAGCCCTCCAAAATGGGGAAGTGCGACGGGAGGTGCACGCTGCTGGTGATATGTTCACTGCAGCTGGTAAGTGTGTGTTTTTTTGTGCGTGTGTGCGGTAAAAGCTGCCTCTACTCACTCACCATGAAGATATAATTAGAGCAGCGTGCTACAGTCCCGCACATTGTAATCAGACATGTTTGTCCGGCCTTTCCATACAGTCACACACTAAAAAAGCTCTGAGCTGCAGCTGCTGAGCTGCCACACTACAGGCACATTACAGGCAAGGGTGTGTGTGTGTGTGTGTGTGTGTGAGTGACAGTCAAAGGGTACAGGGCAGGGGGTTCTTTAGTGTCAGGGTGGTCTGTGTTTGTAAAGAGGGGTTTGATAGCCTCATTTGGGGAAAAATGTAAAGCACAAGAAGGTCCCGTTTACCATCTGGTCTCTATTCTGGAGTTAAATTTAGATGTCTAATTTCTCAGAAAAAGCATGAGACTACCACTCTAAAAGGTGATAACTGTGTTATAACAGTGAATATAATGTCTTCCTGCACTGAGTGTGATGCAGGCGTAAACAGCAGCAGTGTGAGGAGTAGTTATTGAGGCTATTGTTTGCCTGGCTGATGAGTTGGTGTGCGGCACAGGGATTTGGCCCATAGATTCTCATTAGTTTGGCGGAGCTTTTTGGGGGTGCTCCTCTTTTTACAGTCACTGGACTGGCTGGTGCTCCAGGCAGTTACCATGGAAACAACTGCGGCAGACCTGTGTATGTGTCTCCCTGTCACTGTCTGTGTGTGTGCGCCATGTGTAGCCTTCAGTACTTGTGTGTGTGTGTGTGTTGTGTTTGTCTGTGCTTTGTATTTGCATGTGTGCTTGTTTCTTTCCTAATATGCATATGTGTGTGTTTGTGTGTGTATGACCCACCCCTCCCCCAGGTGGCAGCCCTTCAGAGGCAGGTGTTTGATTTTCTGGGCTACCAGTGGGCTCCAATTCTGGCCAACTTCCTGCACATTATGGCCGTCATCCTGGGCATGTTTGGCACTGTGCAGTTTCGCTTCAGATACCTCATCTTTGTGAGTAGTGCATATCCATCACCTTCCATGGGAGTCCCAGTTCCTGCACAAACTGTGCCCATTGATTACTGTCCCAAAACACTGATCCCTGTGTCCATTTGGCAGTATGCAGTATGGCTGGTCATCTGGGTAGGATGGAACTCCTTCATTATTTGTTTCTACCTGGAGGTTGGAAACCTGTCTCAGGTAAGTTGTGGTTTGTGTGCGACCCCTGTTCTAACTTTTATGGTGTCTTTTTAGTTTTTCTTCAAACTCAGCCTGCATATCCATCTTAATTCTTCATTTGGCTGTTAGATTTAAACACATATTAGATTATGATTTTAGAGACTTCATGCTTTTTGTGTGGCGTCATCTGCCAAATATTAGGTGTTCTCTGGGTTTATGTCACTATTTTCAGACATCTTTTTTTTTTAGACGAAACAATTAAGGTGGACCTACTGCCCTCATTTTCACATCCATATTTTCCTTCTTGAACCCTACTAAAGCAGCTCTGCATGACCTGAAGTTCAAAATAATCCTTATCCAGCTCGTATTGGGCCTCAGTGCAGCACCCCAGTTCATCCACTGTCTGAAACAAGCTGTTTTAGCTACTTTGTTTTTAAGACAGCTTTCTTCTGATTGGCTGCCCTTTATAAACAGAAGGCTTGAACACAGCTGGATTGGGCTTCTATGCTTAGAGCCAGAACTATGTGCCTGAAAAGGGCAAAAACAAACAGTCTGAAAGTCTGAGTTAGAGCAGTCTAAACCTGATCTACCTGCTTGTACATACACTGACCTCACTAGTAACTTTGGTTATATTTAATATAACAGTGTAGAGATGACAGAACATGAGGAAAAGTATCACGGGTCCACTGTAATTAAAAAAAACGTGGCTTAATAATAAGTAACTCTACATTATTACAAATGTACGTCTTGTATTCTTGTGTGTTTAGGACAGAGACTTTCTCATGACATTCAACACATCCCTCCATCGTTCGTGGTGGATGGAGCACGGTCCTGGTTGCCTAGTAACACCAGTATTAGACTCCCGCATGGCCCCCGATGACCACCATGTCATCACAGTGTCCGGGTGTCTGCTCGACTACCAGTACATCGAGGTGTTGAGCTCGGCCATTCAGATCCTCTTGGCTGTATGTATCAAACACACACACATGCTCGTACCGCTCTTGTACATTAATTTTTTGCTTTTGCTGACCCTGAGTCAGCTAACAGAATGACACATTTATTTCTGATCGTCTCCTCTCTGACAGCTCTTTGGCTTTGTATATGCCTGCTACGTAAGTAAAGTCTTCCAGGATGACGAGGACAGCTGTGAGTATTTTTTTCTTCTCACTAAAAGCTCTTCCAGCACCTTGTTCAGTTGATTAGGTGTGCTTGTCATACTATCGAGAGGGCTTTTATGGTAGAGATCCATGACTCTGGGTGTGAGTGCCGTCATCTCATTGCTTTCTCCTGTGTGAGTCATGCTTAGCGATCTCACTCCAGAGGATTCCCTCTGGGTGATCTGAGCCTTCCATCTGTGGGGAGTATTAGGATGCATTCCCACCATGAGAGTGTCCGTCTGTCAGCTGGCTAGTGCTTGCCTCTCGGCGTGAGTGCGCCATCTGCGTGTCTGAGTGATTGTTCTCGTGATGCGCCTCTTGTAAAGGTTTTACTCTCACTCAGTGGAAGAAATGAAGTCCCCTATTAATGTTATAAGTTTGAGTTCCTGTAAGAGGAAGGGGGTGCTGTGTCTGAAGATGGATGTAGCCACTTTTGCTTCACATCCATCGCCATGTTTTTTTTGTTGTTGTTTTTTTTGTTTGTTTTTAATCAAGAGGTGACCATATTTAACTAAAGGGCAGAGTGATAAGTTATAAGGTATATTAGCTTAGATATTAGCTTGGTTGGTCATCAAGGTGCATCACAAAGACATACCAAGAAACTTAATACAGCAGAACTGTGTAAAAACACAGGCTTCTTTGACACGCTGTTAGTACAATTAACTGCATAGCAAGCTATGTTTTTGGTGAGATAATTCCATTAAAAATGCTTCAAAGGCTGTAATACCAGAAAGGTGGTTGACACGTACAGTTCAGTGTCTCAAGGCAGATTTCAAAAAAGTGGGAAATTAGTTATAGAGACTAAATCAGTTTTTATAACAACCTGTGAACATTTATTTATTTCACTACAAAAACTGGACATTTTAACATGTGAGGGTTAATTGGCTTTTGAAGCCAGCTGCAAGTGGCCACCTGATGAAATGCAGGCTTTTGCATTTTTCTTTTTTTTTTTTTTTTTCCCCTTTTTTTAAAAAAAGAGTTCTGAGCGAACCACCCCAGGAAAACCTGAGGGAAAATTGTGTATTCACCGACTGGGTGCAAATGGTTGCTTGCAGTACTACACTGAAAACCTCCTTGCGATTGCTTTGGCTGCTAGCAGAGTCCTGCAGTGGCCTGTAGTTGGCCTGAAGGACTCTGACTTTTCTACAAACACTCACCATTTACTCTCCGAGCTGTAGTGAAACTTGAAATAGTGTGATGCATCATCCTTGAAAATTACAGGTGTCTACGGCAATCTGCTAGCAACTACAGCAACCACAAAGATTTTGGTCACCTAGTAACAGCCAGCAACCAGTCAGGGAATACACATTTTTCCCTAGCAACCAGAGGTTACCAGGGGGACACAAATTGGTCTCTAAGCATGTGTGACTAAGGCCTCAGTTTATTAATCTGTCTTACACCTGCTTTACATTTCATTGCAATACATGTATATAGGGCTTTAAATAATAAATAAATAATTATATGGCTTTTTAATTAGTTTATTTTTAATCATGTTTGTGCTTTATCGTAAAAGAGAAAGCACTGCAACAGTCCTACTTTAAAATTATGGAAATTCTCAGTCCTACTTCTGAAGAAAACAGATCCAGAACTTGTTTTTTTTTTAAAATCTCCACTGATGTAGCTAATCAATCTTACTTCACTCAACTCCACATGACTCTGTTTCTGTAATCAATTGAGAAAGATTAGAAGAATGTATCAGTGACACAAAGGCAGTAGGAAAGTTGATGTATTGGTATTGTATCTCTGCAGATTCTGATGTCACTGTAGGTTTGCAGTGTATAAAAGCCTGCTGAGCGCATTAGATGATACAATCTGAGAGATTGTTGTGAGAGTGTGCCATATAAAAATAGAACCATCTTGAAATACAACACCTGGTTTAAAAAAAAAAACACACACAGTTTAAGGGAAAGTGAAATGATGTCATCCCTCTTCTTTCTCCCCTTATGAAGTTGATTTCATTGGTGGGTTCGATTCATACGGCTACCAGCCTCCTCAGAAGTCCTCTCATCTGCAACTGCAGCCTCTTTACACGTGAGTTACAAATGTAACCTCCAAATTTCTCCTACTTTACTATCTCTGTTTTTCTGGGATACTGCAATATTGTAGCACTGCAACTGTACAACAGTGGTGTTCAAATGTAGCACAGTCGAGCTGAGTGAGGATCTCTTTTAGTATTGTTTTTCTGTTTTTGTTTTTGAAAGGTGAAGAGTTCAAATGCATTTTTTTTACAAATACATATATCCAAACCAATGAATAAACTGATCATTTACACACAATTTTTTTAGTTAAAAATGATGTGTTTTTGTTTTTAATAACCCCTCGGCTATTAAACACATTTACCAGTTACAGATGCTGATGATTACAGTAGACTATGAAGGTTAATATATAGTTTTAATAAGCTGCTGCCACATATTGGACATTCTTCTGCTAGGAAAAGTCAGGGCGCAGATGCAGATTGAAAGATGAGCATCAAAGTGTCAGCCAGACAGTGCTAAACACGTATTAGACCACCAATGTAAGGTTTATGCCCCAGCTATTTGTGTTTTCTTGTTTTTCTGGCAGGTGGTCTAATAAATTTGTTAAGCACTATCATTATCCCAGATCATCTAGATTAAATATCTATATTCCAATATAGAAGAGATTAGTTATCATATGATCACTTCAGAGGATGAGCCACAGGGATGTTCTCCCATCTGCACACCGACTGACTTTTTCCAGCAGAACATCCACCACGTAGCCATGAAAAAGAGTTTTTATCTGAAATAACACAGGAATCCACAGGAAGCCCAGATGTCCAGTTTTTCACTAGCACTTGAACACAGCATGCAATCGATATGTGCAAAACTGACAATGTGAAAAATGTCTCAAAACATGGTGCACGGGTTATGTGATCTGTGCATATCAGGCGAGGCGCGGCACAGATTTAAAGTTCTGTAAGTGAACGAAAAGAATGTCACATTTGTGGTGTAGTGGTTTACACGGTCGCCTAACGAAGGAAAGATTCCTGGTTTGATCCCGGGAGGACATGATCCCTTTGGGGTTGTGTCAGGAAGGGCTACTTTCGGCCGCTCTCCACAGTGGGTAGCTCTGCATGTTTGATTTGGCAGAGTTTTACGCCAGATGCCCTTCCTGATGCAACCCCAAAAGGGATTTGTGTCTCCGGCTGCAGTCGAACAAGTGACCTTTTGCTTGCCAAGCAAATGTGTTAATCTGGTGCAAAATAAATAAATAAAATCTGCCAGCCTCATCCTTTATTTCCAAAAAAAAAAAAAAAATTTGAACTTGCAGAAGCAACATTTGAATTGTTTTATTTTGGTTGACCACCCTGATGCCTAGGCTGGAGGGCGACTTCAGCAATGTGGAGGGTGAAATGATTGTTTTTGCGCTCATGTCTTGACACCGGGGGACAGAGATATATGTGGATATATACATGTGGGAGTATGTGTCTCCATTTGTGTATGACTGCATGGATATCAGCTTGTGTTGTTGCTGTACTGTCACCAATGTATGTATCTTATTCAGAAGTAAATAAAAAGGAAAATTAAAAAAAATAAATAAAATCTGCTCTACTCACTGTGTAGACCCCTTTTGAATAAGGGAGCAGATAAAATTAGTAGCTTTTTAAAAGTAAAAATGATCAGATTTATGTAGTTGAACTTAAAACACTGTGCATAAATTATACTGTTTATTCAGCTTTTGACATGCGCATTTGTGAAATAGTTTTACATGTGTTCAGACTGATTTGTATTCGTGAGGGATCATTGTATACATTTGTAAATCTTAGTCTACATTTTTGAATTTTATCATATACATAATGTAAACCTTTTGAGGATAATTTGACCCCATATGTTTGTTTCAAGCAGCAGAAATGTTTGACTCTTCATTACCTGCAGTAAAATTTTATAGCATCTTTGTATCCTCTTTCAAACCTAACACCCCACATATTATAACATAGCTTTTCTGTTTCCACGTATAAGCGTCAGACCTGCTTTTTGAGAACCACATGGGAAATTACAGAACTTCAAGACAGGAAGGAAAGAGTGGAGTGTCTTTTTTTTATGCGGTTATGTCAAAGTGCAGCACATTCTAACTTTAACATCCTCTCTGCACCTCCAGGGCTGGTTAACCGTTGGTAGCACCCCCTTCAGGCCAAACCCTGATGGTGTCACTGTGGATGGAAAGCTGCGGTCGCCCTGATTACACTCACTCTGTCACAGTTTACCTGAGGAATGGACTTAACCCCACACAGAGGGAGAGATGTGTGTGTGTGTGTGTGTGTGTGTGTGTGTGTGTGTGTGTGTGTGTGTGTGTGTGTGTGTGTGTGTGTGTGTGTGTGTGTGTGTGTGTGTGTGTGCATCTGAGAAAGTGAAATACAGCCCTGAAAAGAATGTACAGAGCTCAGGGAAGAACCAGCATGCCAGGTGGTGTGACACGAGGAAGGAGACGCAGGAGGCAGGGGAGGGGAGAAGAGATTCAGAGAACAAGAGCTGGCCACACTGAGGGCACAGTTCACTAAACTGCCAGCTCTCAACACTCCCACTGCTGTGTGTGTGTGTGTGTGTGTGTGTGTGTGTGTGTGTGTGTTTCTGTGTGTGGGTCTGATTGTGTAATTGCACAGGACTAGCTGGTGCTTTGCAGTTGCACCCTGGACTCTTACCACTCGGTGCCCCTGTGACTTTTTTTTTTTTTTTTTTTCTGGAGGGTGGGGTAGGGCTCGTCTGTGTGGGGATGCGGGTGGGGTCATGTAATAAAAAAGAGGCACGGCTCATACCTGTTGTTGTTTTAGAACGTGGTGATGTGTAGAGCAGTCTTACGATTCCTGCTCCCAAAGCCATCCCTCCTTCCTCCCGTGCTGTTAAAAACCACCGCTGCTTTGACCTTCCAGCCGAGGCCACGGTGAGGTCCTAAAACACAGCTGGTGGAGCAGAAAAGGGTGAATTCCTTAAAAGATAAGGCAGGCGATATTTTATATTTTTATTACTGTAAATGCAAAGCAAAACACAAAAAGACCAAAAACATCTTTCAGTAGTTTCCCAGCTCCACTCTCAGCACAGAGCCCACTTGTTTACTTTCCTACAACAGCTGGACACTAGTTTTTTTTTTTCAGCAATAAGTGGAAAATATTTTTATGCATATGTTGGTCCAGTTAGCATTTACAGTGGCAAAGAAGAGCGTATTTAAAATAAACTACAGTGCCCAGCTTTATCATGACAAAGGAGCAGACAATATCAAAAGGCTCATTTCTTTATTGTTTTTGGTCTTTTTATGAGTCATTCAAAACCATGGAATATCACCAGCCTTATCTTTTTATAGCCTCAGTTTGCTTCTGAATTCAAATTAAATGTCCAGAGCCAAGTTGTTTTGTTTTCAGGAAAATCTATTCAACATATTGAAACATGTGACACTGCTGATCAGCAGATGGCTTTGGGATCAGGCATTAGTGTGTCTATGGGGTGGTAACGGGGCGGGGGGGGGATACTGTGCATGTAAATAACCAGCCAATGATTGTTATTGTTGGTTCCATTTAGAAAAAAGAAAAAAAAAAAGGGTGGGTGGGACTCGGCGGGAGGAGAGGGTTACACGTCAGACTTTTTCTTCGTACCCGTTTCTCTTGTTCTCTCGTTTTGCTTATACCCTCACGCTGCCTTCTTTTAAGCCCATCTGCAGCTAATATTCCCCGTCATCATCTCACGAGCTACGTCCACTCCTGCAGCTCATTCGCCGCTTCCCCGCCAGAGCCTGGCGACAGAGGAGGAAAATGTACCATACACAGTGATGTGCTCCGAGTAGTTTTTTGTAGATGTAACTGGAGACAGGAAAAGGGAAGCAGGGAGACAGGTATGAGGCACAAAACCTTATTGGGTGTAAGGGGAAGTTTGAAATAATAAAACTACACTTTCTACATGAAATATGACTTCTGCTCTTGTGTTCACAACCTCATTTGTGGCACCCACAAGGTTTATTAAATTGAGTGCTTTCCATCCCTTGATTACATTATAATATTGGGATTATAGGGTACTGAATTGTTGCAGGATTAGTTAGGAGTGTTATCCAAATGATGCACCCAGCTAGGCTGATGTTCTGCAATGAGGATATGACTGTCAGAACAATGTCTCAAAAAGAGAGCATGACATTACAAAAGCACAGGTACTCATAAGTTGACTCGTTATATGCCTGCACTGCTGACGAGGGATCCATTTATTTCCATTAATGAAGTTCATGTGTGAATTTCAAAACAAAGTCACATTTTACAAAAAAATCAGCCACTGTGGAAGAAGGTGGGGTGTTTATTTTAATTACCAGTTTAAAAAATTACTGTGCATTATTAAAATGATTGGAAATGAGTTTGTAGCAATATTTACCTGTTTGTTTTACACCTGTACTGCTAAACAGTTGAATTTCAAAATAAAGTCACAGTAATGTCATGGAAAGATCAACCACAGTAGAAATATGTGTCTCGTAGGCATTTGTGGTTTGTTTAATTTATCTGTCACTAGGCTGTTTAATTTTTTTTTTTTAAACTCCCATTAATGTGTATTAATCACATTGAATTTACCAGAATTACTTTTTTCCTGCTTGTTTCATGCCTGCACTGCTAAACAGGGCGCTCACTGTGACCCATTTACAGTTGTACTTTAGTTGGTACACCTGTTCAAATGATTGGTTATGCAAATATCACTACCGATCTACTGGACAACTATCTCTAGGGTTTACACTAGATGGTTTGAAAAGAGAAAATATCCAATGAGCAGCAGTTCTCTGGGTGAAAAGGTCTTGTAGCGGTCAGAGGAACTGCTGCACAAACTCAAATAACCACTCATTACTACCACGGTAAGTAGAAGAGCATCTCTGAACATGCAACACCTTGAACCTCGATGCAGATGGGCTACAGCAGTAGAAGACCACACCAGGTACCATTCCTGTCAGCTAAGAACAGGAAACTGAGGCTAAAATTCACAAACTGGACAACAGAGCACTGGAAAAATGTTGCTTTCCCTGAGGAGTCTCGAGTTTTGCCACAACAATCAGATGGTAGGATCAGAATTTGGTGTAAACAACATGAAGACATGAATCCATCCTGCCTTATAACAATGCTCCAGGCTGTTTATAGTGTAACGGTGTGGGGGATATTTTCTTGGTACACTTGGGGCCCCTTAGAACCAACTGAGCATCATTTAAATGCCACAGCCTAAATTTGTATTATTGCTGACCTTTATGACCACAGTGTACCCAACTTGTGATGGCTGCTTTCAGTAGGATAACAAACCAGTCACAAAGCTCAAATCATCTCAAACTGTACTCAGTCACCAGATCTCAATCCAATAGAGCACCTTTGGGATGTGGTAGAACAGGAAATTCACATCATAGTTGTGCAGCCGACAAATCTGCAGCAACTGTGTGATACTCTTATGTCAACATGGAGCAAAATCTCTGAGGAATGTTTCCAGCAACTTGTTGAATCTGTGCCATGAAGAATTAAGGTGGCTTTGAAGGCAAATACATAATAAAATGTCCGGTTAGTGTATTAAATTAATCAAGCTGAATTTCAAAATAAAGTCACAGTAATTTCATAGAAAGATTCACAGCTGTGAAAAAAAATGTGTCTGTTTGTTATTATAGCGCGATTTTACATGGGAATTAGTTGTTAGCACATTTTCCGCGCAGTAAAGTAAAAAAGAGGGATGATACAGAACAACAAATGGCATTAAAAACGTGACCATTTTCTCTGAGTGCAACTGATATGATGGAGACTTCATTATTTCAAATACTGTAAATGACTGAGACAGGGGGGAAATGATCTTATTTCAACTTTACGCATGTCTAAAAATAACAGGTGGCTCTGCCTTTATCCGCATGCTTTCTAAATATATACACATAGCTATTTAATCCGGGGCTACCGGGCCATACGAGTAGTGCAGCCAATCCTACAAATACCCCAATGAACACTACACATTTTCTTTAAGGGTAGCCATTATCTACTGTACCCATTACGTCATCCACGCGCCGGTGCAGGCGGACGGTGTTCACTCCTGTCTGCAGCCTCGGTGTCGCCATTGGCACATTCCCAAAAGTCTGCAGGGGTATTTTTGCAACGTGGGCCGCACACTGCCCCCTTTTCACGCCGTCTGCTCACATTCCGGAGGTGTAACGGAGCGTCCAGGAGCCGCGCACTCGTCGGCCTTGTGGCGCACCCCGTTACCGTGGAGACCCCGGTGCGTTGCGTACAGTCCACAGTAACAGGCTCATGTATTAACACTGTAATAGGGGACGGTATGATCATATTTGTTACACTGTTTCCACTTTAACTACCCATGTAAACTATTTGTTATAAAATTGCAACTGACTAGATTTATTTTATTTTATTAGTGACGTCCTCTGTTTAAGGTACACAAAGGACAGAGCCGCTAACGTCTGTTAAATAATTTGCTCTTTTTCCTTAGTTGACAGATAGGTGAATGAGGTGAAGATAAAACCATAATAAATACGCCTCGCAGTACAAACAGACTACACACACGCATAACAAAGGGACCGGTCCGGTGTGACCCTCCCCTCCCCTCCCGGTTGGCGCAGTGAACCGTACGCTCGCTCTCATCCCTTCCCGTCATGCAGCGCTCTTGCCTGCTCCTCCGTCGAGCCGCCATGTTGTCGGAGTGAAAGCCTGGGGTGTCAGAGAGAAACTGGGGCTGAAATCCGCGACCATCCACCCTCTCCGCCGGTGAGTATCGCCTCGTTCGTGGTCGCGGTGGCTCGGGGGGTGTTTATTCACGCATCGGTGCGGGTATTGTCGTTATAGTGGCTCTGAGAGGGGGCTAAACGGGAGCATTTTGTGAGGCTGAAGCGGCTGCCTCCCTTTCTGCTACCTGCCTCCTTCCTCCCGTTGTCTCAGTCTTCCGCTCCAGACGGCTCTCGGGCCTTTGTTAGCATCCGCGTCACCGGGACCCGTGGTGTTGCAGGCTCGGCGGACAGGTGTAGTCCGTCGGTTGTATATTAATAACGAGACAATAGTGTTAGGGGGCCGCTGGCGCGGTTAAAAACACTGCGCGGAGCTCGCGTTTATCCACCGGTTTGCCCGGGCTGAGCTTGTGTCGGGAGGCCGTGTTATTGTTGGTAGACACGGCAGTGAACCACCACTACCCCCCACCCCCACAGCCGCGCCGGGACTGGCGTGACGGGACGCGGATGCATAAAGGTAGCTGCCGTGAACCTTTTCACGAAGCATCTTCATAGTTGCACTGTTTCGTTTTGATGTGTCATGTCTGCCGGGAGAGAAATGTTGCTCCATCGTTATCTCCTGCTAGCTGCACGTTGCCCCGCTCGTATTGTCACACCCCTGTCTGTGCCCGGTATGCAGTGGATTGATCCCCCGGTATTGAGTGATTTAACCCAGTTATAGACCGTGAACACCGCTGCCTGTTTCCGGGTCCTCGCTTAAAACTTGTGGCAGACCAAGCCGGTGTGCGCTTCTCGTCGGGGAATGGCCGCACTGTGCTGGATTTCCGGGTGTTTCTCCGGCTGATTTCGGAGCAGTAGCAGAGGAATAAAGAGCTAACATTTCCTTGTGGAGCAGAAATGATCGGTCGGTCGATTTGTTTTCATCTTCTAGGGCTCTTCGTCCGGTCAGCTCGTGGTTTTTGTCTTTGTAGAGGGGGGTGTGTTGCATAGTGGTTACAGCAGACTCGGGGAAACTTGCATGCGTTTGATTCATAGTGTCTCTTGCAAAGGTAATTACCGTATATGGCTCAGTGTAAAAAAAAAAGTACTGCTTGTAATTTCCTTACGGCCTGTGGGGAGATCAATGTGAAGCTGTTCATTTTAATAGAGAGTCAAATACAAATTACATCCTTCTCATTGCAAAATGTTGCCCATGACCAACAAAGGCTTGGTACATGGGTGTAAACCGCACATTTAATCACAATCTGCCCTGTACTCTTCACCCCGGTTAACAAAGCCAGTTCTCAAAACAAGCACTACCTCTATGTCTGTTACTTAGCCAAATATGTTCTCTAACTCCCCTCTATGCAAACTTACTTCTTAAATTGTTCCATTTGCACAGAATTCACTGCAGGTTTGACAGGTAAATCTAGCTGCTAATACAATTAAGAGTGATCTTGTTACAGAGAGGCATAGATTGAAATTTATGGCCATTTTGCAGGCTCTAGGTTTTGATACCTCTGAGCTACATTGATGGAAACTGTTAAATTATTGGATGCCAATCTTAAACTTTTCAACAAAGTAAAATTTATAATGTTCATGAAGGTGGAATTTATTGCAAGACTAATGTACCACCCGATGCCATGCCTGCAAACAAACACATTTCTGCACATGTGGTACTGTGGAAGTTTTGAGCCACCCCTCATTTCTTTTTTTTTTTTTTTTTTTTTGTTACAGGGAAAATGGGAAATAGATACAGTGTGTTACTGAAAGATGTGCAGACATACATGGCATGGTATGTTTGCACAGTATACAAGTCAAAAACAGTTTGTACAATCCTAATGAGCTTGAGAGTCAATATTTGGTATGAGCACCATCCTGAACTCTTAGGCAGCTCAGAGTTTCAGTAGTCTTCAGGAATACTTCTCCAGGCTTCTCAGGGGACATTCAATGGATGTTGGCTGTCTTTTGTTTCATTCTCTGTAAAGCTGATCCCACATTGCCTCAGGCTCCGGGGAGGCCAATCCATGACTAATAGTGTTCCATTGTGTTTTTTCTATCCAGGTATTCTTTTACTGCATTGGCATTGTGTTTGGGATCATTGTCATGCTGAAAAATGTTAGGATTCAAATTCTTTCCAGATGGTATTGCATGGTGGATCAAAATCTGATGGTACTTTTCTGCAGTTATAATTCCATTAGTTTTGACCAGAACTCCACCACCACTGAGTGAAATGCAGCCCGAAACCACAACAGAGAATCCACCGTGTTGTACAGATGGCTGCAGACACTCAGTTGTACCTCTCTCCTGACCTCCTCCGTACATACTCATGACGATTTGAACAAAATATTTTAAATTTGGATTCATCACGCCATGAGACCTGTTGACACTTATTTTCAGGCCAGTTATTGTGTAATTACCATACCGCAGCCTTTTCTCCCTGTTTCCCTTCCTTAAGAATGGCTTCTTAACAGCCACCCTTCCACTGAGATAATTTCTGATGAAATTTCAGTGAGCAGTAGATGGGTCAGCTGAAAGGCCAAATGAATCTCTCAGGTCCTGACTTGGGTCTTTGCTGGAGTTTACTTTCCTAATTCTTAAGGGCATGACTTTTATTTATTTTTTTTAGGCCTGCCACTTCTTTTGTCCTCTGCTTGTCCAGTTTCCTAAAAAAAATATATATATATTTTTTTAGCACACATTGCACACCATGCAGAGTTTTCAGCTAATAGCGCTTTGAGAATTACAAAAACATGATTTCATTGTTATCAAACTCTGTTACGTATGTCAAACTTGAGCATTTTCTTTTTGTAGATTCAACTAAAGAAACTGGAACAAATGTGTTTTGGCAACAGACTGCTAGTTAAAAAAAAAAAAAAGTACCTAAATATACAATTTAAAGTGGGTTCTTTGCTTAGTTGTCTGTTATGTGTAGACACAACACTGGTTCATTGAATAGGTGCTTTTTTTTATGTTTGAATGATTCATAGGTCATTGTTAAATGGCTTAACATTAGTGGGGTAAAAAATCCTTTGAAAATGGTCAGGTACTAAGACTGAAAATGAGTGAAAGTAGCCAATGTCCATTGCTCAAGACCACTTAAAAATGTACAAGAAAGTCTGGCTGCTTGGAAGCAAGATGTAAGAAAATGAGGGGTGGCTCAAATCTTTTACACAGTACTGTAAAACACCTTGAACTAGACAGGAAGTAACTCACAAGTGACTCTGCAGCATATGCAGCTCACTGTGTGTGTGTGTGTCTAAATACCTTTTAGGGGTGAGTAATTTGTAGATGTTTCACAACATTCCTGTCAAGTGAACCTTTGTCACTGGAGTTCATAGCAGCGTGTTTGCATCAGCCTGATACGAGGGTGCAGTGAAGTTTACATTCTGCTGCAGATAGGCAGGTTGGCAGTTAAATCAGCTGCCGCCTTGGGTTGGCTTGTAAAGTGATTCTCTGGTGTGCTTCTGTATCTGTTGATCCCAGTGCTCTTGTTCTTGTCCTCAGCAGTTAGGCGGCTTTATTAACAGTTAACCATTTTGTCCTAAGAGTGTTATACCAACAGTCTGGTAACCAGTATTGCAGTCACTTGTGTGTAATATGCTTTGAGCTTTCTTCAGGAAAAATTAACCCCAAAGATGGAGTTTTTTCTGATTATTTAATGAGGATTTTTTTTTTTTTTTTAAATCAAGGTATGTTGTAGTACTGTTGAATAGTGCTTCTAATATTTAATCTACTCTTACTGGTGCAGAATAAAGCTAGAAAAATGCTGGACACATTTTAGACTGCGTGAAGCTTGTTTTTATTGTAGTGCAGTTGCATAAGACAGCATTGGCTTTAACCCAGTGTTGAAAGTAAACAATACTGAGATATTTGTGCATCTCTTCTTGTCAGATGTGGGAGTACTGTCCGATTGGAAAATGACTGAATGAATGAATTTTGGCTCCATTATTTGATATGGTTTCTGGTTCATGTAGGATTGATGCTTTAATGCGTTCACAGAATAGTTGCACTGACTCTGACCATAACCGTAGGGGGGGAGTAATACTACAGGCAAATTATTCAGTTAATTTTATACTTCATATGTTTTTCTCTTTTTTTAAATTCACTTTATATAGTTAGGGTTGCACAATACGGGTCATTGTTTGCAGCACTTTAATTGCTGTGAATTAGATTGGCATAAGACAGAAAGTTGGCATGGTGACGTGGGATAATGTTAGCTGTGAAAATGATAGTAGGATATCAACTTCATTATTCTGATTTGATTTGTTACAGCAAAGTGTATAATACAACCTTGTAGTAGATCCACCTTGGCAAAGGTTGTTGTGGAAGCTGTTGTAGAGATGCAAGGATTCATCTCTGTGATCATTTTGCAGGCTTTAGATTAAATTGTGCTGCATTATGCTGAAAGGTCTCTCATGTTTTGTCTCCTCTCATTTAGATGTAGATGAGTTTTTGAATTACAGCCTATAAATTAATAAACATTAAAATCTCATTTATTGTTTTATTGCAGGGAGGTTTGTTATTGAACGACAGTATTTTTACCTGTAATTTGACATTTGTGCCTTGTGGCTGTTGGGTCCTTCATCAAAAGATTCTCTGTTAAATTGATTAGAGCTCGCCAAACTTTGACGATTTGAAACCATTATGTTTGCACGTGACTTGTATTTCTTTCACTCTGGACAGGCTGTGGTGGAATGAGCAGTGTGTGTGTGTTGAAGAGGAAAGCAGTGCTCTGGCAGGATTCATTCAGCCCCCACCATAGAAGTACTTCTCCCAGCATGCCCGTGGTGCTGAGCAGCGGAGGACATGCCCCTCCAACTGGGCAGACCCCTCAGGCCACACCCCCCAGCCAGCAGGTAAAAACCGCCACTCTGACACCTTTACGCTTTTCATTCAATCATGTCTTTTTCCACTGAATTAAACTGGCGTGATTGGTTTCTGCTGCACTTCATACAAAAGGTACAGTAGTTTACCTGAACGGCTGCTAATGCTCAGCTCCCTCTGTGATAAACACGCTGTAATTCCTCTGACTTGCATGCATAAAAGTGTCCAGCTGGTTTGATAATGAAACTTTTTTTTTTAAGTGTGAAGGTTTAACAGCAGGAAATGTTGAGTTTACTTCAGCAGTAACTTAAAAACAACTACAAGCTGTCAGTCCAGTAAAATAAGGCCGATGCGTAAGTGGGGCACTGGAGGGAGGCTGAACTGCAAACAGCAGACATTCAGGTAGAAGCTACAAAAGTACTGAGAGCTGATCAATTTACAGATTTCTCTCTAGTGTCAGTTTGTCATCGATTGGTAGAATGTGCTAACAGAAACTGACAAACATCTCATTCTCAACAATACAATAGCTCTTGGTCTTTTATTACTACAGTTATTATAGAGTTGTTCGTAATGTTCTATTCTCCCATTGCTGCAAGTCATATAACACTCCCTACTGTTAATAGTCATTATGAAATATTTTACAGCAAACTGTCAGACCACACTAACCTACCTAAGCATGTCTGCCTTGTTATGAAGCTTCTTGTCACATCAACCTCCTTCCTGACAAACGAGTAATGGTCACTTTGTTACAATCCATAAAAGTTTCAGAATGTCAGTTTTTAAAATTTATTTATTTATTTATATAAACTGGAAACAGTACACTCATCACACTTTGCTTTGAAGCTGACAGCTGGTCGCTTTTGGCATTCCAGTTTTGTAGGTAACCCTCTAAAGCAGGGGTGGGCAGTTAATTTTCCCAAGGGGCCACATAAGAAACTGCAAACATTGTGCACCAATGAACTTATAAGATATAAAATTAATATTCAGCAGAATTGAGTTCAGCTCATTGGGAAAATTGATTGCCCTTCTCTCCTCTAAAGCATTTACTTCCAGGATGTATGTCAATCAGTGGTATCCTGTGCTCTCATTGGTAGTTACTTGCCTTTAAGTTGAGAGCAGTTTACTTCAGGTCCTGCCCACTTTGAGTCACCAGCAGTTATTTCAGTTGAAGTGGCCGAATGTCAGTCGCTTTATGTGGTCTCTGGTTGCCTCATTGCCGTGGATCACTTCCAGTGTGGATGCAGCTCCAGTGTTGGTAATTAGCAAATATACTTGTCATGCAATTGGGTGCTTCCTCATCGCCATCAGCTTCAGCCAAAAATTGTCCACATTTTTGGGGCGTTCTGTCTTTTCTTCTTGACATTATCCCTGAATTTCTGAAACAATGTGTTCAGGTTGGTGTTTGGCTAGCTAGTTAATTCTGCTAGGCAATTTTAACTTGTCACAGTTTGTTGCATCTATCTGAGCAAATGAGAGTAAAGGACACCTGCTGTTTTACTTTAGTTTAAGTAACACTTAAAAAAATACACATGACCATAATCTCCACTGAAGCTTGAAAGCACTCATTTCAAGCTTTCTGGAACATGTATTTTTGACTCAGGATCTAATGAACCAAAAAATTGCAGTCTTATCTTACTAGCTTAAAGGCTTTTGGACTGCCTTGGCTGTTATCAGCTAAATAAACAATGCTAGTCAAAGTGAGCCCTGTGTAAACGGCTCGCATAACTCATGTGATAAATGCAGGGCATCAGCCACAGCAGAGGGGACCTTCCTCCTCATTTAGATAACTCGTTGGGCAGAATTTTGGTTTCCAAGTAAAGTGGTAACACTGAAGACACCGTTCTGGCTTGCCCTTGCTGGCTTCTGGTGAAGTCCAGATATAGTGGAACTCTTACTCTAGCAGTTGGCCTCTCTCATCATCAGATTAGAGTCTTTTAACCTTTCTACACTTTTATTTTAAATCCAGAGGTAACCACACTTTTGAGGCTGTAGTGCCTAAACTTGGTCACATCTGCTGAATCAGTGGTTTGTTGAAACGTTATTAATAATATTATTACTACTACTACATCACATGCATCTATTAAACAGAACTGGTTAATATTGTGTTTCTGGAAATAAAGCTAACATCTTATAGCATGAAGGTGGCTACAGCCAGGTAGGAAGTGCTTTCCCCCCTGCTGTGACTGCAGATTCATGCTGGAATAAATCAATAATGCTGCAGGTGTGAGACTTTCTTGGTCAGAAAGTGTGCCTCGACTCGGCAGCTACAGTGTTGGCTCTTTTGTTGTACATATAATTCACACATTTGGGCTTTTTAGACAGTCAGTTTTATATCATCACATAAATATAAAATTTTTTAATGTGCAAACTGTCAGTCCAGTATCAAAGTAATATTTCAGATAGCTGATTTAAAATAAATGGTGGTTGTTGTGATAATGGACTGTTTGTAGTAATGTTGAACTTTTTGTTGCTGTGTTATTTTTTTGTTTGTTTGTTTTTTTTTTGATGTAAGGCATCCACATTTTCCTTTCACATGATAACAGTAAAATGTAACAGATCAGCATCGGCTAAAGAAACACACAAAGACACAAACAGGCATTTTTGTGACATATTAACCCAAGCATATTTTCCCCAAATGAATAAATATAAATATACTTTGTGGCAGTTTATGGTTTACAGGTGAAAGGGGAGATGCATCCCTTTGGGGTTGCGTCAGGAAGAGCATCCAGCGTAAAAAAAAAAAAAAAAAAAAAAAAAAAATCTGCCAGATCAAGCATGTGGTGCTACACGCTGTGGCAAACTCTTTGTGAATAAAGGAGCAGCTGAAAGTTGCTTCTTCTTGTGGCAGGTTGTGCTGTGATGCGCTGCTTCTTTTCTCTTGATGCAATGCATGATGGTATACCATTCTTGCACATTGTGCATAAACTGCTTTCCTGAAACTTTCCAGTTCAGTGTCTTTTAGGTCTCATCCACTACTTTGAGCCATTGGACTGGAACACTTCACTGTGTGTGTGCTGTTGTAGGCTTTTTGAACAATTAAAAAAAAAAAAAATGTTTTTAATGGGTAATCTGACTAATATCATGGCTTGTTGTGTGGTACAGACCATCCAAGAAGTTTATACTCTGTCTGTGGTTTGTCCTGTCTGTGGTTTGGACACACCCTCTTATGTCCTCCTGGCTGGCGGAGCTGCTGCTACACTCTTTTCAGAGCTGCTGGTGGTTATAGCCAAACATGTCTATTAAAACATGTTTAGTGTACTCTGCTGCTTAATGGGAATGTTTGGTAGTATGAAATGTGACCCCCAAATCTGATAAAACACTGATAGCGCTGTGATAGATCTGAACAATATACCGTCTTCAACAGTGTGTAATTTGTATTTGTTATACAGCAAAAAAAAACCAAAAAAGAAAAACATTTTAAGGCCCCAAGATAGTCTGAAGAGGCAGAAAATTGTTAGTTTGTTATAACAAGGTTAGTATTTTTCATGACTAATCCTTGGGGGTGAAAAAAATGTTTTCTGATAAGTAGCAATTTAGTCTGACTGGCTGTCCTGTGCTTTGCGTAAGCCCAGCTGTTTCCAGTACATTTTCACTGTGGATTCTTTGACGGTGTCTTGTGGGGAATTTTGAGTTTGCCCTCAAAATGAGTGAGAGAGGAAGTGACTGGAGGCTTTTCTGTTGAACAGAAGTACCGCCTCTTACTCGGACGTGAGAGGATGTGGCCTTAAATGCCTCAGCCTGTTTTTGTTTGGTTGATGATGCTGATTTCTGAAAACCCAAATGACACATTCAGATGTTCGTGGTTGAAGGTGATATTTGGAAATATTGTTTTCAGTTAACTGGGCAAAACTGATGTGTTTATTTAATGGACCACAGATTAAGTACATCAATGGATATTTTCAGTATTCAACTCTGGTAAATAACTTCTGCAGTCTTTCTCAGGCACTGTGTGCTTATTGCTGTCCCCAGTAATTCCAGGATAATATGCATGTGTATACTTGTGTCTCTCAGGGTGTGGCGGGCGCTGGACGTTCCCAGGATGATGCCATGGTAGACTATTTCTTCCAGCGGCAGCATGGCGAACAGCCCGGCAAACATCGCTGGCCCACTGGAGACAACATCCATGACAGCCAGGTGCGTGTGTGTGTGTTTGTTAATGTTGAATTCAATTTTTCAATCAGAAAAATCCTTTTGTGACTAATCTGGTAGGGTTTGAAGGAAGACTGGGAGCAATTGTGTTTACGGAGCAGTTAAAACTTTAAGCTTTGGTTGTTTTAATGTTTGAAGCAGTTTATTTATGCAGGTAATTACTGACTAGCTTTGGTAATTAAAGGTGAGTTTGTTCATGCACTGGTTTAGTATGAGATGCATGGATGGTTTCACTCGCTTTCTGCCTGCAGGTGCGCTCCATGGATGAGCTGAACCATGACTTCCAGGCTCTGGCTCTCGAGGGACGTGCTATGGGAGAGGTGAGACAAGAGTTGATGATCATGGTCATTTATTGTGAAGGTGATGTGTGTGACTATACGGCTTTAGTGGCTCAGCTGATAATGTGTTTACACTTCCAAATTTAGGTTGAAATGACTTCTTCTGACGAGGGCAGATGCAGCCTGTCAACACTTGACGTTAAAATGCCTGCCCTGTATTTTGTAGCTTGGGTAGTTGGCTAAATAGAAACATGATGGATTACCCGAAGTGAGTCAAACTTGAATAGCAGGAAATCCAAGTTTAAAAAAAAAAAAAAAAAAAGAAGAAACGGATCAGTTGCTCGTGCACTAGAAGTGGTGTTGGGTTGGCATTGTGTTTTTCCAGAATGAAAAGCTCTGAAAGACGAGAAGAGACTGTGCAGAGATGCTTATTAATTTGAGCTCATTGGACCGGCTGTTATTTATTTTGTATTTGCACTCAGTAAGTCTGTTAATGTTGGGCCAGTGCCTGCAGTTAGTTTTGGCTTGGTTGATTATTGTTTTGCTGCTATAGACTGTAATATATCAGTAGTGAAAGTCGCTATTAACAGCTTACCAAAATGACACTACATTCTTTGTTTTTAACTAGCAGTTAAGCAGATTTTTTTGGCCCCTTTAGCTGAAAGATACACATCAGATTAGTTTTAAAGAGTCTTTTTTTTCTCAGTTAAAAAAAAAGACTATCACTGAGTGTAATAAAAACTGAGATATGAAGATAAACAGCTGAACTGCTGATAAGGTGCAAGAATTTCTTCTGAATCCAAAGATGAAACTATTCAAAACAGGCACATTGAGCTCTGTTTTTTTTTTGTTTTTTTGTTTGTTCCTCTGTACTACTTTATGTTGCTGTAGAAGCTGTTTTGTTTTTGATTGACTCATTATGACCTGTACTTGTTTGTTTGGGGTGCAGTCAGGGGCCGAAGTACAGATCTTATTGGAAACACAAGCACAGACTGCTGGACACCAAAAAATGTTATGTCATTTGTAGTCTTTGCTTTCTTGTACAGACTTTGCCTGTTCTCCCATCTGCCAGTAATATCTGTGTAACCTCATTATTTCTTTTCCACCTGTTTCACCTCATCATTGTCTTGTGTCTCTGTAGCAGCTGCTAACCGGTAAGAAGTTCTGGGAAACAGATGACTCTGGGAAGGATGGACCAAAAGGGATCTTCCTGGACCAGTGGAGGGACAGTGCATGGGGGGCTTCAGGTATTTACCAGCATGGATTATGTTTGTGACATGGCAGTAGAGAGTGGGGTGGGGTCAATGCAGGAACTTTGTTAAACATTTAAGTTTTTTTTTTTCTTTTCCCCACTTGACTTCAAGAAACCACCAGAACAATCACTGTCGGGTGTTGGAAAATATATATTTAGGTTCCTACCAGAATCAAAAACAGACATCAGAGTGAAATGTTTTCCCAGATTATGTTGAGATTTGAGCTTTCTGTTGTATCAAATTAACACTGTAATCATTTCCGTAGACATGATGACAAAAGAAATATCCCGGCTTTTTATAGATAGTCTGTTAGAGAAACTGAAAAAACCCAAGCGCTACATGTCAGACTCTATGGGCTTCCGTTAGCACGTTAAGTTCATGACAGTACTATTAGAAAAAGCCTGAGCAGGTATGGCTTGTTTGGAAGGGCTGCCAGAATAAAGCTTCTGAAGCACAGCAGGGGGGCGATCAAGCTGTTGCAATGACCCAAAGTTCAGACCTCAGCCTGACTGAAATGCTGTGGCAGGACCTCAGTAGAGCTGTATATAAACAAATACCCACAAAGTTTAAAGAAGAGTGGGCCAGAATTCCTTCACAACAATGTGAAAGACTGATAAAGTCCTATAGAAAACCATTACGTACAAGTTGCTGCCGCTAAAGGTGGTACTATGATAGTTAATCATGTAGTGTATTCATTTGTCTGCCTTCACACATACATGAACTTTAATTTTTAATCCATAGGGTTTAATATAATGATCCAACATGGACGTCACATGGACTTTGTTTTAGGGAGCTGGTAGCTGCTCGATCAGTGGGCTAATGTCCGATCTGACTGCACAAGACATTTGCGTTCTCCACTTGCACTTCTGTCGAGAGGTCTTGGAAAGTTCTGGGCTGCAGTGCACATCTGGAAATGATTCATGTCTTAGTTGGACATGCCTGAAGCAAAATCTGTGTAGTTCAAACTTTCTCAGGAGATTGTGGATGATAGGGTTTACCTTAGGATTGGTCGATATGGCTGAAAAAAAAACCCATCTCATATTATTGAGAGAAATGTAATATGATATCAAAATATATTGCCAAAGCATCAGATTTATTAGCAACACCAAAAATTCTGTTCAGTTCATAAAAAAAAAAAAAAAATAAACAATAAATAAAGTGGTGTGCAATATATAATGAAACTGGTGCCTTGCCCTTTAAGAAGGTGGCTTTTCCAGTCCTTGATTCAGTAAGTGTATACAGTTCTCCACAACAGTTCTTCAAATGCTGGGCGCTGTTTAAACGGCCCCCAAAAACATGAAGTTTATGAAAGTGATGACATTACCGCTCTCCTGATCACTGCACAGTTGGTGCAGGCTAGTTAGCAGCTATAAGCCAGGATAGACTAAAGATGGCACAGATCAGAAATGTAATGTGTGCCCATATGAATGAATTTGTGGTGAAAGAGAGCACTGAATAGAATAGAATAGAATGCCTTTATTGTTATTATACAGGATGTACAGTGAGATTGGAGAGCCACTCGTGTTCAGTGCCATGCAATAACACAAGTAGATTAAGAGTGTTTGATATTGCAAATATCCTAATTTCTTATTTTCTATAAAATACTACCAAATATATTGGTAGCTTTGTTGTTCCGCCAAGCACATCTGTAACATCTGAATATGCTGTTGCTGCTCTGTATCATCTCTTTGTATTTGGGAACATTAAAAAAATGTTAAACCTTGCAGCAATCTGTGTTGAAAGCTTCTACTTTTTACCTGCAGTTCGCAGAGTAAACAGCATTTTCTGTTCCTCTCGTGGCAGATCACTCAGTGTCTCAGCCAATCATGGTATCCCGTCGGCCAGGGCAGGGTTTCCATGGGGGCGGTGAAGTCGGGGTGGGCTCAGTGATGTCTCCCCGGTCTGAGAGTGGAGGGCTCGGAGTTAGCATGGTAGAGTACGTTCTGTCTTCCTCACCGGCTGACAAACTGGATTCCTGTCTCCGAAAAGGACCCTATGTAAGTTTTTAAGCATTTTCTTTTTTCCCCATAGTTTCATTACTCAAACTCTTGTCTCTTTCCCTGCACTTCTGTTTTGCTGATCATGGTAACTAACTTCCACACATACCCAGTTAGTTTCCTACCTTTGTCCGTGTCAGTTTGTCCTTCTAGCTCCTTCCTGTGTGTGTACGTCACAGGAGCACCACTGTTTTCATCAGTTGTCTTTCTTGTCTCTCCATCACACAGGGTCAGAGGGATGGAGAGGTGGAAGAGGAGAAGAGGGAGAAGCCAAAGACGACGTTTGAGGGAGAGAAACTAAAAGAGTTAACAGAAGGTGAATCTGATGTGATCAGCGATGTCATCAACCCGAATGGGCTGCCTGTGCAGAACGGCCTTGACGTGGACGTCAAAGAGTTTGGGTAAGAATCAGTGTGACACCCGAGGGCACGCACTCACACCTCAGACAAATGATTGTTACTCTGCAAACACTTTTTAGATATTAACTGAACCTCTGCTTCATGCAGTCGTCCCCCAGGTAACATGCCAGCTCCTGGCTCAGAGGGCGATCTGCTGGGGGGTCCTGGGGGTGTAGGGGCTGAAGGCTTGACACCCCTGGGAGGTGGTGGAGGTCCCAAACCTCCTGAGGACTTCTCCGGTGTGGAACAAGGTGGTGTTACCATGGACCCTATGGAGTCGGTAATGGAGCCACTTCAGTTTGACTACAACTCTCAGATGCCAATGGACTCTGCACCCACTGTGGGCTTATTTGATTACACTAACCAGCAGCAGGTGAGAGAGAGAGTATTTGAATATGTGTGTTAATAGTTCTCCTAAAAGACTGAAGTGATTCACTTTCCCTCATGCCGTTTGCAGCTGTTTCAGAGAAACAACGCCCTAGCAGTGCAGCAGTTAACAGCAGCCCAGCAGCAGCAGTACGCACTGGCAGCCGCACAGCAGCCTCATATTGGTAAGTATGTGTGTGGGACATGTGATCAGGAGACCCGAATGTCAGCAGCTCATTTGTTATTTGATCTGTATTTTAATTTCACACATTTCTTCACTTTTATTGTGCTGTTAACTGACCATTGTAAGAGTGTTTTGGTAGTTTTACCTCTATTCAATGATTGAAATGCAGTGAGTCACTATGTGCCACTGCACAGAGCTTTACAACAGAATGAGAAGTCTGATTGTAAACAACAACATAGGTGACTCTCCCATCAGGACGCAAGGTCTGTCTAAACTGCTCGTCGGATGGTTGGATAGCTTCACACACACATTATCTTTGATGGCGTCCGTGTTGCACATTCTCTGTAACTTTCCAAAACATGCAGTCATATGCACTTCATGATGATTGGCCAGCTACTTATTCTAGTATTTTTGTATTTGTTGTTCAACTATTGATAGCAAAAGGTTTCCAACAATGTATTACAAGCCAGGCAGCAGGCTGGGTCTTAGTTGGCCCTCGATAGACTTATTTTAAACCTTTTATTTTAAAACAATAAAAAGAAGAAGTGCAGTCCAGTGGTTAACAGTAAGTGAGGGGTTGCCTGAAGGTCTTTAGGAAGTGCTATGGTCATGCATTAAAATGCTGTAAACATTGAGATTTTAGTATATACAAGTCTTGGGCATAGATTTGCTCAGACTCTCTCAAGTGGTTATGCTGAAGCTTCACTCCAACAAGTGCTGAGAGTTTCCTTCTTGTGTTATGTAAAGCCCTTTGGCCCTGCTGTGTTTTCCAGGTCTGGCTCCAGCATTTGTGCCCAATCCTTACATCATCAGTGCTGCACCACCAGGGACAGACCCATACGCAGCGGGACTAGCAGCAGCAGCTACACTCGGTGAGACGTGCCTCTTTTAGACACACCGTCAGCTCCATTTAGATGTTGAGTGGCAAAACAAAATGTAATTTTCCACTGTTGAACTTATTGAGTTGCCTTATCTCACAACTACTCTGTGTATCTGTTTGTGTCTAGGTCCAGCAGTAATGCCTCCCCAGTACTATGGTGTGACCCCCTGGGGGGTCTATCCAGCCAACCTTTTCCAGCAGCAGGCTGCTGCAGCCAACAGTTCAGCCAATCAGCAGGCAGCAGGCCAGGGCCAGCAGAACCAACAGCAGGTCAGTTGGCTACCTGACATAAAGCTGACACACTGACTCCCACTGAATCAGAATATTTCTGCCAGGGCTCGTCTCGCATGCCAGTTAAAATGTGCATCTATAGATGGAAAGTTCTGTGGGTTACATAGATTATAAACAGATCAGGAAATGTGCTTTTTCTTCACCCATATAGTTTCTGCAATTGAGCTTTGATTTTTATTGCACACCGAGCAAATTAAAAATTTAGCTTTTTTTACTTTTTTAAGGTGATGCGTGCTGGAGGAAGCCAGCGACCTTTGACCCCTAGCCAAGGGCAACAGGGTCAGCAGAATGATCAGCTGGTGGCAGCAGCAGCAGTCAACTCAGCCCTTGCCTTCGGGCAGGGGTTAGCAGCAGGAGTCCCTGGTGAGTACAACACTACAAACAGCTCAAATAGGAGGAGCAAATGCTGCCTGTCTACATGAAAGAAACATGTTACAATCTGCTTTCTCAGGGTATCCAGTCTTGGCGCCTGCAGCCTACTATGATCAGACAGGGGCCTTGGTGGTCAACACCGGAGCCAGGAGTGGCCCTGTCCGCCTCATGGCCCCCGCCTCCGTCATCATATCTCCTTCTGCAGCACAAGCAGGTAACACAGCAGTTCACTTGGAGCGTGTGGTCAGAACCCTGGCCTGCCTCTGTTGTGCATTTTAAGCAAGGGGACAAAGAAGACTGTCATGCATACAAAACAACAGATTACAGATTGTGGCCTTTAAAAACATGTTCTGAATGTTCCATTTAACCAGAATGCACAATTATAGGATTATGACTATGTACTTTCAAGTCTAGAGTTAGATTTGTACCAGGAGTTCCCATGAGTCAATGTTACTGAGTTTCAAGGAAAGCTGGTTTTACATCAGTAGTGAAGATGATTGAAAGCATTGTTGGGGAAGTAAAAGAAATCATTCTTATAATTATCTTCTATGATGCATTTACATAACACAAAATAAGTTCTTTGTTACTGCTTTATGAGATGATTGACTTGGATTGTTTCCTGTCTCCAGTTGCTGCAGCAGCAGCCTCTGCTGGTGGTGCCAATGGTGGCCTTGGTGGCGGGGCTAATGGTCCCTTCCGTGCCATGACGTCCCAGCAGCCTCAGCAGCAGGGTGGCCCCGGCGGGGCTCTGGGAGGAAGTTCCTTCTATGGATCCTCGTCCCTCAGCTCCTCTTCCCAGAGTTCCTCTCTATTCTCACAAGGCTCTGCCCAACCTGGACCAGGGTCTGCCTCTTTGGGCTTCAGCCAGCCCGCCTCATCCTCCCTTGGTGCCACTCTGGGGGCCACACTGGGAGGGTTTGGCACTGCGGGTAGGAAAACACCCCTTTCACATGGTGTCTTTGGTTTTTTTGTGTTTTTAAAATTAAATCTAAGTCTAATTAAATGTAAAATGTAGCTGTGGATAGTTAAACAACAGTTATCAAATATTCACAAATGCTGCAGATAACCTGATGAAATTCTTATCTTTGTCTCCCTCTAGTGGCCAACTCGAGTGGTGGCAGCGGCTCCAGACGGGACTCTTTGACAGGCAACAGTGATCTGTACAAACGCACACCTTCCAGCCTCACCCCCATTGGCCATGGAGGTTTTTACAACGGCACCCTGGGCTTCAGTCCATCCCCAGGCCCCGTGGGCATGCCTTTACCCAACCAGGGGCCTTCCCATTCCCTCACACCCCCACCCTCCCTGTCCAATCACAGCTCCTCATCCAACCTCAATCTTGGTAAACGTCTTTCTTTGATTTTGGTGGTGAACTATGGGTAGATGTTCTTGGTTTTTTTTTTCTTGATGATTTCTTTTTTTAAACCTTCCATTAATACTAACAAATATGCATCATTTATAGTTCATTCTAGTACGAGATGTGTCCTGCTTAGCTCAGAAACGTCTGCCCTTCATTTTTCCAAACTAACAAATGTGACGGTAGATTTGTAAGGCAGCATGTTTTTAGGAATTAATTATAAATTGTGTCGTAGTGTTTTGTTTTGCGTGATTGACAGTTGGCAGAGTAAATTTTAATGCAAATCAGTCCTGATGAAATGATAATTAAACAAACTGACAGCCAGAGTGAGGCTTCATTATGACTCGGATGGATTACCGAGCCGTGGCAGTTATCAAATATTCATTCACATAGATCAGATTTGTCATTCTGTACAAATTCGGTCTATTAGAAAACTTTTGCCTGCACTGATATCCTCAGCTAGACACCAAGTTTATGAATAAGTTTATTTATATTCTGTATATTGGTGCAATGTACAGATACTTAATGTTTCATCTAACGTGCTAGATTTAGTAAAACCTGAGATCAACCCAGAGGAGGTGCAGGGGTTCAAGTTTCCTCCCAGGCTGTGTGAATTATAGATGCTGAAAAGTTGTTGGGGCTGTTTTTTGTTTACCTGCATCAGAAACATGCTCTAGCTTTAAGAGGTTTTAATGTAGTTCCTATCAGCAATAATATAGACAGTCATACGTCAGGCACTGCTGCCATCCAGTGCTGTGTTTCTGTACTGCTTTTTTACTATGGTGTCTTACAAAAATAGTAATAGTAGATATTTTTAATTCCTCTGCATTTTAAAAGCTCCATTGTAACTTGTTGTAGTACATAGTTGTACGCCATATAAGAAATTTTTTTTATATAAGTATTCAATCAGTTTTGTTAAGTTTTGTGGCATAGGTGTTTTATTTCTACTGAATTTAATACAATCTTGAAGGTTTATATTCTCTTAATTTGACTTTGTGACATTTCCTGTTCTCTGACGCCACAGGAGGCCTGACCAATGGCAGTGGGCGTTTCATCTCTGCAGCTCCAGGAGCCGAGGCCAAGTACCGCAGCGCCGCCAGCTCGGGCTCCTCCCTCTTTTCTCCCAGCAGCCAGCTGTTCCCGTCATCACGGCTACGCTACGGCATGTCGGACGTGATGCCATCGGGCCGGAGCCGCCTGCTGGAGGACTTCAGGAACAACCGTTATCCTAACCTGCAGCTCCGAGACATCGCTGGCCACATCATGGAGTTCAGCCAGGATCAGCACGGCAGCAGGTACGCATGGGCAAATGCCTCCAGCATAAAATAACATATAATGAACTTTCAGTATCCTGCAAGTCTGTCCCATGAGCATAGCAGTAATGGCAGTCAATCCAATAACATTTGACTGCTGGAAGTCCCCATAACACCCCAATAACAGCAGGTTAATAGGATATCACACTGTGCATGATGAGTCATATGAAATGTCAGTCACAGAGTGTGTGTTTATTGTAAAGCATCAACTTTTAGACGCATCACATCAAATTTGTAATGAAAAATAAAACTGAAGAAAAGTAAAGTCTGCCTATGGCTCCAACTAATGATTAGCCGCACAATTTAATATACCAGTCGGTTTAGGAATTCATCATTTATAGTGGGTATTGGTAGATATATTCCTGATGCCTTCAGACTGCTCATTTTGTATGTCCAGCAATTTAAAAAGAATGCAGCAAATCATCACTATTGAGAAGCTTGAATTTAAAAACATAACTTGCGCATTTTTCAGGTCATTGAGAAAATTTATCTTTAGACGCATCAACTTGTATCATCAGAGTTGCTGTCTGTAGAAAATTTAGTGACACAGCAGACTCTACCCATAGAAGTGGTCTTTAGTTTATAAATGGCGTTAGCAGCTTTTCTTTGTATTCTCAAAATCATACATGACTGAATGTCTTGACAGTTGTATTTTAAACTTTATTTTTTGGACTTTTAGCCTTTATTAGATAGGACAGTGAAGACTAGAGAGGTGAGCTGTAGCAGTGCCCATTCACAATTGTACTTGCTTGATTGGCAAATTTCTCACATATTGATCACTGGCAGCTGATTATTGACTAAAAAGTGTAGATTTTATGTAAGGCAGCGCCGGAGAACAGCCCTGGCCACATCCTGACTTGCTGCTGCAACAACGTTCATGTTGTTTAGATGTGAACGGGCGTGATTTGTTTAATGTTTTGGGGTCAAAGGCTTCAGAACATGCCTGTTAGCGTGTCCCCTCCACCGACAGGCTTGTAGTGTCACATCTCAGGTTCAAGCTCAGTTTATGATGGATTATAATCTGAACAGGTTTGCGTGTAAGATCAAGAAATGTGTCTCGAATGTTTCAGAGATGGTATCTTTGATTTCATGCAGTGATCTGTATATTAAACATTGATATTGATAACAAAAAGTGGCATCACTGAGCCATCTCTGCCCTGCTCCTGTGACGCAGTCCAGACGTGTTCAGACTTTTCTGCTGAAATCACCTGTGAATATAGAAATATGCCCAGTCTGCACGTTCCAGACAATTTCTTTCCGCATCTCTTCAGCATCTCAGTCTGTTTTCTCTTTCTCCTCTCCTGGCATCTATCTCTTCACCTCACAGGCTGCTCAGTTGCTTCAGCTCCCTCTTTGGATTGTCTCCACTCTGACTGTCCCTCAGGTTAAAGAAACTAGAGCGGTTCTCTTTTGCTGTCTTAGGACATCTGTCTTGCTTTATTGCTTTGACGTGTTTATCTGCAGTTTCATCTAAACTTTGTAAATCCCCCTTTATGCACTTGGTGGATTTTATGAGAACAGTCTGTATGCTTTCTCATGAGGCTTGTATGCATTGCAGACAAAAAATAAAATGAAGTAAAGAAACAGAACCAATGATGTTTGTCAAACTTAATTTAAAAGATATTTGTGGTCACCTTTATTCATCCTCATTCTCTTTTAAAGGTTTATCCAGTTGAAATTGGAGCGAGCCAGTTCAGCAGAGCGCCAGCTCGTCTTCAGCGAGATCCTGCAGGCGGCCTACCAGCTCATGGTGGATGTCTTTGGGAATTATGTCATCCAGAAGTTCTTTGAGGTGTGTATGAGCGGCTGATGGTGCGCCGTGTGTGTGCTTTGAGACTTTCCCATGAATTTAATGTTGGCATCTCAGTCGGTTATGCTTCAGAACCATCCCTGGCTTTAATAGTCTTTGCAGCCTGTCTGATTTTGCTTACATGTGTGGTGTTGTGTATTGTCAAATGGATTAGAGGCTTGTTTTGTTTGTGCGTTTCAGTTTGGCAGCCTGGACCAGAAGTTGGCTCTCGCTGAGAGAATCCGAGGTCATGTGCTGTCGCTGGCCCTGCAGATGTACGGCTGCAGGGTCATTCAGAAAGCTCTGGAGTTCATCCCCTCGGATCAGCAGGTTATTGTAAGTACACTCGTGAGCGTGTAAACATGACCCTAAATAAATTTATCCTGTCATAACCCTGCTGTGGTTGGGTATTTTTTTTTTTTTTTTTTTTAACTGAAGGGAAGGAGGGGGGAGATATCCTAGTGTCCCAAATTGTAAGAATATCTATTATCCATGTGCTCATAATTCATCTGTGAATGAGAGTACATTGCTCATAGATAACAAATTTTCTATTTATACAGCAGAATGCAGCGTCGATAAAGAGGTGCGCTCCCCGCACTCAAATAGCATTTTTCATCTACGTTAGGCTTTTATGTTGCTGCTCCCTTGTGAAACAGCAGGCTCCTTGTATGCACTCTATCATCAGCGCTGAATGAAGCTAAAGACGCCACAGTTTATATGCAAATGCAAACTGCTGGTATTCAGATAAAACTAGAGGAATATCAACAGGAAATCATTTTTTCTTGAATGCAGTGTTTTTAAGAAAGGTTCGCTCTCTGTGTCTCTGTGTATGTGAGGGAGCAAGTTATCCATCTTTGCTTAATAGACCCCAATAGATTCCTGCAGGGCATCTGTTAAAAGCCCAGTGTTATTTGCTGGGTTGTGAGCCGCAATGAAAAATGAAGGAGAGGTTGCAAAATGCCATCAGGCAATATTTGATTCCTCACAAACAATTATTGTCCCTCTGCTCAATCTGCCTCTCCTCCTCTCTTCTTCCTGCGCTCCTCTCTGCAGAGCGAGATGGTGCGGGAGCTGGACGGTCATGTGTTGAAGTGCGTAAAGGACCAGAATGGTAACCATGTGGTGCAGAAGTGTATCGAATGTGTCCAGCCTCACGCGCTGCACTTCATCATCGAAGCCTTTAAGGGACAGGTCGGTCTCCTGTGTGTCTGCACAAGAAATATTTCCACATTCAATCACTGTAGCATGCCCGAGCTTGGCTGAAATCCACACACACACACACTCACTGTTGCTGCCTGAAGGCAGCGAGCATATTGTCACCGCCAAAGCACATAGACACACACGCTCAGTCCTTTTCAGGGACAGGGTACGTTGCCTTGGCAACAGAAACCTCAGCCCAGTGGCGACAGCCATCTTCTACCTACAAGCTAAATGTTACATTAGCATAAAGTGTTAAAATAAAGATTGTGTGTGTGTTCGTGCATCTTGCTTTTGAGTGCACATGAATGGTCTCCGTGTTGAGACTCCACTCAGTGCTCTGACGGTAAATTTTACTGCCGTGTGAGTGTTTTGCATGTTGTGTAACTGCACGTCTCATACCCGGTGGCTCAGATTTGTTTGTGTAGCTGAAAGCATGTCAGGAATTTGTGTTCACCTTCCCCGCAGGGGTGGGCTGGGTATGGGAAAGAATACCTCTGATAATTCAAGGTGCTTTGTGCACCATAAGTGAAAACAGTTTGAGTTCATCTCACCTCACTGAACTTGACTTGATGTGCGGTTGTGAGTGGAATGACTAAAAATGTGTAACTACACGCGTCTCTCAGGTCTTTGCCCTCTCCACTCACCCTTATGGCTGCCGAGTGATCCAGCGCATTCTCGAACACTGCCTCCCTGAACAGACGCTGCCTATACTAGAGGAGCTCCATCAACACACAGAGCAGCTAGTGCAGGTAATACACACAGAAACAGACTCTCAGTGCTGTCTGTCTTTTACGGCATTTTTGTTTTTCAGGATAATGACACTTGGCTCAAAAAAAGCTCTTTTCAGAGCCTCGGATTTCTGAAGTTGGCTGTGTTTGATGTGACGTCAGAGGCACCAGCTGTCCTTCTCACGTTTTAGTTAATGTGTCTCTGTGGTTTGTTTTATTTAGGACCAATATGGCAACTATGTGATCCAGCACGTTTTGGAGCACGGCAGAGCTGAGGATAAGAGTAAAATCGTGGCTGAGATCAGAGGCAATGTTCTGGGACTCAGCCAGCACAAGTTTGCCAGGTAAATACCAGAACAAACGTCAACACATGTGCACACGTTTTCAGCTATCGTACCATCTATCCTTTTTTTCTTTTTTTTCTGAGGTTTTCCTTTGATTTCTTCACACCTGCATTCAGATAAGGAACTGAACATTCAGATGTCCCTGTGTGACATTATAATATTTGTCTGCTTACGCAGACACTTTTCTTCAGGAACCATACATGTTACAACTGTTATATTTACACCACAGACAGATGATATGATATGTAATTTTGGATCATTTTTGTGCTTAAAATTGCCCGATATTGTTCCACATTTCAGGCCAGAAATGAGCAAATTGGTTACAGGTATTTCACATGCAAAGACGAGCATGTGGGTGTCAAAAATATTTGCTAATAAAAAATGTAATTTTCTCAATTAGGAGGAAATAAAAACTTTTATTTTCCTTTTAAACATTATAACTTGGACCAAAAAGTCTGGCTAAATAATTTTCTGATGAATTTTTAGCCACCTGCTAGCATTCTTAGTGCCTGGTATTAGTGCTGTTCTGGTCTTGTGGCTTTTATTAACGCTCTCCTCTTCTCTCCAGTAATGTGGTTGAGAAGTGTGTGACCCATGCGTCACGGGCAGAACGGGCCTTACTGATAGATGAAGTGTGCAGCCTGACTGAGGGCCCCCACAGTGCCTTATACACCATGATGAAGGACCAGTACGCCAACTACGTGGTGCAGAAGATGATCGATGTGGCTGAGCCGACGCAGCGCAAAATCGTAATGCATAAGGTTGGTGAAGGGGGGTGGGGGTTATCTAAATGTTGGGATAATAGATGTAATTTTAACCCTCTTCAAGTTGAGTTTACTGCAGTCACTTGCAGGCTTGGTGATGGTCGGGGGAGGTCTTGTGCTGTTATATAGCTTCGAGCTCTTTTTAAAATGCACTCTGAAGAAAAGGAGGAGTTTTCAGGCATTTAGAATGCTGGTCCATGTTACAGTTGAAGGATAATCATTAAACAGTTCACCTTTTTAGTGCAATCAAATGCAGTGTCTGTGATTTAAAGGTTGGAAAGAGTCATTTTTTTATTATGGTGTTTGTGTAAAATTCAGTGCATTCATTTATTCCCCGAACACACCAAAGCTCAAAGTGATTTAAGATGGTTTAATTCAACTCGTGAACAGGAATGAGAGGTGAATAAATCGCAGTAATACAAAATGGACAAACTGTTTTTGGATATTAAAAAAACAAAAAACAAAAAAAAAACCACCCTATAAATCTGAGACTCTTTGTTCCACCTCGACCTGTCAAACCCTGAGGAAGGTTTTCTGTGGATCCTTTAAAAAGTCTCAAATTCAGCGGTCTGAATTTTAGGCCAGTTTTAAGACGTTTCAGTGTGGGGAATAAATGGGTTTGTTTAAAAAAAAAAAAAAAAAAAAAAAACCTGCATCACTCGCGCTCACAAAACTGAGTAATTTGGTTGGATTGATCAAAGCTCATCCAGCTAGTGTGCCACTTTGTCGTGTCAAAATAATAACTACCTCTAAAGGTAAATGTGTTTGTTAACAGTACTTCCATCTAATATGGGAAAGTGCATTTCAGTGAACTGTGCACTAATTATATACTCACTAGACACTTCATTACGTCATAGCAGCACACAGTTGCTGCAGATTTGTCAGCTGCACATCCACTTGGATTGAGATCTGCTGACTGTGGAGGCCATTTGCATACAGTAAAGTCAATGTCGTGTTCAAGAAACCAGTTTGACATAGTTTGAGCTTGGTGATATGGTGTGTTGTCCTGCTGCAAGCAGGAGATAGATATGCTGTGGCCATAAAGGGATGGACATGGTCAGCAGCAATACTCAGGTAGGCTGTGATAAGTGATGGACAGTTGATACTAAGTGACCCAAAAGTGTGCCAAGAAAATGTCACCCACACATTACACCACCAGCAGCACCAGCCCAAAATGTTGATCCGTGCTTCCATGTTTACAGCAAATTCTGAACCTACCATGCACGTCGCAGCAGAAATCGAGACTCATCAGACAAAAGTTTATCCAATCGTCTATTGTTTTCGTCCAAGTTTTTTGTGAGCCCACAGAAACTGTAGCCTCAGTTTCCTGTTCTTAGCTGACAGGAATGACACCAAGTGTACTTTTCTGCATACCTCAGTTGTAACAAGCGATTGAGTAATTGTTATCTTATCAACTTGAAACAGTCTGACCATTCTCTGACATCAACTGGTCATTTTCACCCAGAGAACTGCTGCTCACTGGATATTTTCTTTGTCAGACCATTCTCTGTGAACCTTAGAGATGGTTGTGTGGGAAAATCCCAGTAGATCAGCAGTTTGTGAAATACTCAGACCAGCTTGTCTGGCATCAGCAGCCCCGCCACCTTCAAAGTCACTTAAATCACCTTTCTTCCACAGTCTGATGCTCGATTTGAACTTCAGCAGGTCATCTTGACCATCAGTTAATCTTACACTGGTCACTGATGTGTGATGTCTGCATTCATGAAGGGACTTCAAAAAGAGGTTAATGCATGCTGCCTTTATCCATTTTGACTAACGTGTGTGTGTGTGTGTGTGTGTGTCTCTCTCTTCCTACAGATCCGGCCTCACATTTCCACACTGAGGAAGTACACATATGGAAAACACATCCTCGCCAAACTGGAGAAGTACTACATGAAGAACGGCGTAGACCTGGGTCCTCTCTGCGGCCCTCCTAACGGCATCATGTAAAGCGACCCCCCCCCCCCCCCCCCCACACACACACACACACCCCCCCCCCCACCCCGAAATCACGTCTACCACCTCCCCACCCTTGAGCTCACCTTCCCCATGCCTTCATGTCTACCACTCCCACCCCGCCCTCCCCCACCTTCATCTGACCCTTCAGAAAGCATCGTTCCCACTTCACCCCACCGAATCCTTCTCATAAAGGACATAGAATACCCCTCCCACCACTGTTTCCATGACAACCCTTCGGGAGGAGCCTGTTGCTACAGGCAGCCTTAGTTGTTTTTTTTTGTTTTTTTTTTTTTGTTTTTGGTTTGGATTTTTGGCACCCCTCCCCCACTGTAGTCCAGTCTATAAACTGGCTGCAGTGGAAGACGGGGGGGGAGGACAAGGAGAGGTGAGACCCGATCTACTCATCACTCCACCCCCACCCCCAAATTTCTCCTCCATTTTTTTTTTTTTTTTCTTTTGTTTCTGATAAACTCAAAAAATTAAATCATTTCACTTTTTGCTACTGCTGCACACACAATCCTAGAGCCCCCTCCTCTTGCTCCTCCTCCTCTCCTCATTCTAGCTATTTACCACTATGAGATGGAACGAGTATTTAATTTGTCTGACGTCACCGAATCATAGACAAATACACAGACAGCCACACACATGCGCGCCACCATCAGCTAACCAGCAGACAGATCATTTAGCATGGGAGATTCGTTTTCTGGTCTTGCTTCTATAAATATAACGTGTATACTTGGTGTAGACCTTTGCATATATATATAAATATATATATAAAACTTTGTAGTTTTTCTGGTTTTTGATGTTGAATCTGTATCTATAATGTATCCTAGTAGTGACCACATACTTCTGACTGTATAATTGTACATTTGTAAACCCTTGTAATGTAAAAGTGCTTTACCACCCTTTTTGGTATGAGAAGAAGAAAAAAAGGAAAAAAAAAAATCTCACTCTCGGGGGGGGGGGGAATAAGGAAAAAAAAAAAAAAAAACCCTGTGCATTTCAGTGTATATTCTCACCTCCTTGGTTGTGACATATGAGTTGTTGTATATTGTAAATTGTAATATCAAATTTTGTTTTGAAAAGCCCTTTCTATACAGCGTTGTACTTGTACAAAGATTCGCCACGCTTGGTTTTATCTTTATCTCGTCACTGCTTAACTTAAGACGTTAATCTCCCGCCGACTCCCAATTGGACACTTTTTTGGATAGATTAGTGGTGTCTTCTGGTTTATGTTAGATGATTTTTTTTTTTTTTTCCTTTTTTGGGGGGACTATTTGACCTTTTTTTAAGAACTTTTTATAGGAATGCTTTACCCCATGAAATGTGTCATGTATATGGGTATGCTGGCTGGGTGGGAGAAACAACTTTTACTCATTTAACCCGCCCCCCCAAACTCCGCAGTTGCCCATGACTGTTTTGAGGGGTAAACCCATGGATTGTACAGAGGAGACTTGTTTTTTTTTCTTTTCTTTTTATTTGTTTTTTTGGCATTTCTCTAGTCCTGTAAGTGCTGTATCATACTGTCCATGTCCTTTTGGGTGAGAGAGGCCGCCCGCCACAGCGCAGTGTACATTTGGAGCAGCCTTGTGTATATTTACTACGAGCACACCTGTAACCATATGTGTATAGTTAACAGAACCTGTGTATGCTTATTGCCTGGGCAACTATTTTTTGTAACTCCTGTTGTAGATTGTCTCTAAACAATTGTGTGATCTTTATTTTGAAACCAAACTGAACAAAAAAAAAAAAACTTTGAAAATTTACCAGTCTCTGTCGTGCTTCATTGTATGTGCAATACTCGCCTTTATGTTGAATCCGTGCACATTGTGTGTGTTCCAGTCTTCTGAATAGATGTGACTGTAATTACACACAGTCAGAGAAGGGGCATGGGAGCTTGCTCCTGATGTTCCATCTTCTCCATAAATGTGGCTGATTAATGAGGTTGGCACCTTAATAGGGCATCGCAAGGACTGACAAACGAGCAGTGCTGAAGAGTAAGATGTAAAGAACAATTTAATGTGTACCAAAAAGCAGCCTCTATTATTTTTGGTTCCCTGCATGGCTTAGCCACATGATTACAAGATCACAATGGGAAGAGCGAGAGTGAAAGCTTTCCTATGGCCAGTGAGGACACTAGTGGAAAAGCAGTCCTAATATACTGCTAATGAGCCCATGATGCTATCAGGCTGCACTGCAGTGTTGAACAGGTCTCTGTTCAGAACACATCATCAGTCTTCTGGTCCTCCAGTTCAATCATTCAAATAGACCCGAGCCTGTTTATATCTGTCCTGCTTTTTGTTTGAGGCAGAGCGGGTGCATCCAGATGTGATCATGGCTTTCTTAAACCTGACTGTAACTAAAAGGGTGAACAACCTGCAGTCTTTTTAAACCATAAAAGCTCGGCATCTACCTCTAGTCACTATAACTGCGTGGAGAGCACACCCAAGAGTTGATTTGGTGCTACCTGTAGCCATGTCAAAATGTAGATTATTCACTAGACACACCTAATGTCTTCATTTGCCAGTGCTCTTAAAAACAGTATAAAGTCATATTTTCAATGTCTAGAAAGGCATTCTGATCCCACTAATTATAGGTATAACCTACTTAATAGTCTTTCCACACTAATCAGATATAATTTAAGTACTCGCAGAAAACATTTCCCAAGGTCTAATTTCGGGATTAGTTGGCAGCACGTGGTCTGCAGCAGCAGGTGGAGCTCAGAAACGAAACCGAACACGCTCAAGTTCACCTTCAGACACACCTGTGTCAACCCACTTGAGAATTATGACAGGTCATTAAATTTTTCCACTCCGGTTGCAGCGGTGCAGTAGCAGTTAACCATATTGCAGGCGGAACGAGCGGGATGGGGAGGGGGGATTAGATACAGAGTATCGCGTGATAGCAACTGTTATTACGTATAGGCACAGGTGCGACTGAGCCAATCGCAGCGCAGGAGCGCAGTTGAGCGTTAAAGGTGTGCGACAAATACGTTCAGCCGACCGGAGCCACCCGAGCGGTTAACAAAGGCCGCAGCGCGGGTGCGGCCACGAGTGACCCGTCTCCTGAATGTGTGTTTACAGGCCGCTGTACGGGGCTGTGGGTGCCTAACCGAGCTGCAGGGGGCATCCTCGCCCTTGCACGCGGAGATTCCCCCCCCCCCCCCTCCCCCCCTTTAACGCACACATATGCTCACACACATATACACACACACCCCTCCTCCTTCTCCTCCTGCTGCTGCCAAACTCCCAGGCCAGGCAGCGTCGCCATACGGAACATCCTGCCCTCAACAGAGAGGGGGAGGAGAGAGAGAGAGAGAGAGAGAGCCCGAGTGTGTGTGTGTGTGTGTGTGTGTGTTCAGGGAGAGAGAGATAGAGAGAGCTTGTGCGCGTATTAAGAGAGCGAAAGAGAGAGAGGGAGAGAGACGAGGTCTGGCGTCTACCGGTAGTAAATTATCAGGTTTCGGACACAAAACTCGGAGAAACAGACAGATAGGAGGCCTCGTGGAAATCTGCTTCAGTGGTGACCGGAGCCAGCAGCAGGAGCGGCGGCGGCAGCGCGTGAAGCCTTGGATTTAAAAGCCTGACTACAAGGACGGATGGTCGCGCAGACGGGCCGCGCGCTCTGAAGTTGGACAGACTACCGAGACACCAGAGCAAGAAGCCAGCAGCAGAGGCAGCAGCAGCAGCTTTTTTTTTTTTTTTTTTTTTGGGTCCCTCCACCTCCCCGAACCTCCGTAAAGGCAGCGGCGGCACCGGGAGGCTGTGCCCGCGCATCCCGACCATGGAGCTGCCTTGGCTACTGGCGCTCACGGCGCTGCTTGCTCACGCCACCACGGTAAGCACGACCCCTTAGATCCTTTGTTAACCGGGGAGCTCTTGTGCACACGGGAGTCAGAAGGAAGGGGGTTTGGGGGCGGGGGGGGGGTTGTGCATGCGTGATCGTGCGCGCACATATGTGTGTATGTGTATGAGTGCGGTGCGTTATCGTTAACGAGACTGGCGGCGCGTCGGTGATCGGTAGGAAATCCTGCACTCGACCCAGGATCGACACCCCCCACCCCTGCACTCCCTCCCCACCCTTGCCTTTACGCTCACAGACACACACACGCGCACACACACCAGCCTTTGTGTCTCAGTGTCGGGATTTACTGTGGCCTGTGTCCCCTGGAGTCAGGAGGTGTGTGTGCGTGCATGTGTGTGTGTGCGAGGGTAATTAGCGGGTTATCTCTAATTGGGTTTGATTACAGGTCTTGGTGCGGTGCCTCGTTATGTGGTGTCTGTGTCACCAGCTCACATCCTGCCCTTAATTTGGGGGGCTCCAGTCATACTGCGGCTTTAACGAGTTTATTACCGGGTAGTCGCGCTGCAGGACGGCGTGCGTGTGTGTGTGTGTGTGTAAGAGAGAGAGAGAGAGAGAGAGAGAGAGAGAAAGCGAGAGATAGAGAAGGTGTGTGAGTGACGGGGGTGATTGGATGTCCAGAGGTGCTCCACTACTTACATAGCGGCGGCTTCATTGTGCTTATGCCAGAATCCAACCGGGGGGCATCCTCCGGTTATAACCAGAAGTGGTGTGTGTGTGTGTGTGTGTGTGTGTGTGTGTGTGTGTGTGTGTGTGTGTGTGAGAAAGAGAGAGAGAGCCCGCGGCGGTATGTGGTTGTGGCACAAAGTGGGTGGGGTAACAGGAAAGTTAACAGCGATGCGGTCCGCGAACGAGTGCTCGGATGCAATGATGTCATCGGGAATCGCGAGGAGGCAAGCTGTTTAGGGAATGCGCGAGCCCCCCTCCAAAAAAAAAATCTCCCTTTGCACACACCTCCTCTCCGGAACCGTCCACGCCGAGCTTCAACCCCCCCCCCCCCCCTCCCCAATAACACGCCCACACTTTCCGTTACCGATTAATCCAGATTTATCCTATAAGCAGCAGGAGGGGGTGGAGGAAGAGGAGGGAGGAAGCTCGCTGAATCATTCAGAGAAAAGGAAGCAAGCGCCAAAAAAAAAAAAAAAACAAGATGCAGAACTGCTTTTGAGTTTAAAAACCTAGAACCTGGCATACCCGTCTTTAAATTTCTCCCTCGCTTGCTTTATTTTGGCTGCACATTGTTTTTAAATTCATCTCCATTCTTTTTTTTTTTTTTTTGCTTTTAACCTTCATTCATGGCTGCTTCCTCTTAAGGGTCCCGTGCTGTTCCCACGTGCAATTAATGTTCAGAGAACCCATTAAGACCAGAGAAACCAGTGCTACAAACAAATCAGTCAGTCAGGATGTGATTGAAGTGCAAAGGGGTTTAACACAAGTATTGCATTAAGTGTTTAGGAGTTACAGCCTGTTTTATGCATATTCTCTAGTTTTTATTGAAATATTATAGTAGTTTGTTTGATGCAGTCAAAACAAACCAATCTGAAATGCAGAACCTTTTTTAGCTGATATTATTTTTATTAATTTTTTTAATGGTGCATTTTGTCTGGTACTGGTTTTCATGCAGTGAACCTAAAGTTCTGGGACTGTTTAATGCCTTCTCTTGTCCAGTTCACCCATGCTTTGCTTGGACACAGTATTTGTATTGTCCTCATGTCGGAGTTCATTATTTTTTTTGTTTATTTTTGCTGTTTCTGCTGTGAAGCTGCACCAGTTTTGGCAGCTGTTTCCAACGCCACACACCCAGATATAAACACTGATTAGTAGGTCAGTCGGTTGCAACCGTTGCCAAAGATCCTCGGCCTCCAGCTGACCTAATCTGTCTTTAAGCATACAGATGGAGACAGGTGTGTGACGCGTACACACATAAATACACTCCATGGTGAGGAGTGCGCTGATAGACGCGCAGAGACCCGTCCTCGATGGTCATAATTACAGACTGAACCTCAAGCAGCCCTGGGCCTGGAATGAACACACATGACCCGTGGTCATGTGCATCTGCTGATGAGATCTTTTCTCAGATGCTTCTTGGCTTGAAACCAGGAGACTGTGTGTCAATGTGTGTGTGTGTGTGTGTGTGTGCGTGTCTTCTGAGTGCTTCCACGGTGTTGTGTCTGTGCGTATTTCCTGTTGCCAAAGCTCTGACATCATATCCGGCCGTCCTTATTCTTACACGGGAGACTGATTTTCCCACAGACATCTGTTGTATCCCACGGATAGCCTCTGTGTGTGCGTATGCATCCGTTTGCCTTCATGAGAGCCCTGACTGTCCATCTGTCTGTGTGTGGGCTCAAAAATAGTGAATCTCCACTGCCAACTACTTGTTCTCGCCAACCCTCTCTCGCTCTCCTTGAAAAAGTGCGTTTTATGGTGTGTGTTTGGCGGAAAAGCATCGTGTTCTTGAGGATCATGTTCAACTCGTGGAATGAATCAGTGTTTTGTGCCTCCGATAGCAGACAAAGCCCCCCATAGAGAGGAAGAAAGAGAGAAGGATCAAGAAGGAGGGAAAAAATAGCCCGAGCCGGGCGGATTGAGGGAGAGTGTGGAATGTGAGAGGCAATTTGACACAGGAAGTGGGTCCTTCTTGCTCTCCTGGAGGACAAAGTCCCCCCTCACATAAACACACACACACACACAAGCTGGCAGGTAGAAAACACAGCCAGGGTGGAGGAAGTATTTCAGGTGTGTGTGTGTGTGTGTGTGTGTTAAGGGATGGGTGAGAGCATGGTATCCACCTTTCAGTGGATAGAGGAAATGAAAAGGATCATGGTTCATATCCGGAGCTGCATTCATGGAGACAGTGAGAGAATAAGGATAGACTTCAGTGGGGAAAATATCTGCTTCCCATACCCCGGCCCTGTGGCTATTTATGTGTGTGTGTTCAGTGTGTACACACGCTCTGTGCCCATATCTGAAAGCAATTTCTCATCACATGGGATGGCAGATGTGCTGCATTTGAGTGAAATTAGTTTTTCTTTCTTGTGAAGGGAGTTTTAGTGCTTGATTCATCCCAATGGGAATAGAATTTCACATTTACTATTAAATTGATAACAGCGCGGGAGGGACAGAGGAACCTTCCTGCACAGCACCGGCTGTGCCGATGTGTCCTCCTCTGATCTGAGAGAACAATGGGCGCTGAGAATCTGCTGCTGGGTTTGGAGTTTGACCTCCAAAATAAAAGATGTGTACAAAACTGAGCATAAAACAGAGGCCATCATTATTGGCTTCGAGTCAGCTCAGAAAGACTGCAGCAGTCTGTGGGACCTTTAACTGCTAATGTCAAATTGCATACTAATAATTTAGATGTCTCATGTGACCCTCGTCTGTGGATATTCTTGTTCTAGTAAAGAGCACATAATTATTTCCCCCGAACACAAAGGTGGTGGGTGTCTACAACCACAAGAGATTTAAAAAAAAGATCGTTTTCTTTGCTTTTATATCGTTACAATATATTTTTTTAATCTAGCAAATACCTATGTGCACGTTAAGTAAGTTTTTCTGTCCTCAGTGGTGTCTCTCAGGCGCAGAAGAATCAGAGAGTAGAGCAGAGATCATTCACTGCTACTTTTAACACCTTTTTTTTTTGGCAAAGGAAGTTAATTCAGAAGAGTATTTGAGTTTAAAAGTGCTAAGAAGTAGGTCCAGCCCCCCCCCTTTTTTTTGTCTTCATGGCCAGATTATTGTAATTTAGCAAGAGTAGCCAGTCTGCACATGCTTCAAAATGCTGTAGCTCAGCTTTTAACAAAGACTAAATGAGCCTGAATTGCTTTGCCTGTACCATGAAGTCTTGCCTAACCAGCATTGTTCTCAGAGCACAGCTTAACAGGAAGAAGAACAGAGCTTCAGCCTTATAACCTTATTATTAAAGGCATATTCTAGTATTTTTTCAGTCTCCACATATTTTTATACCCATGGCCATTTAGACGATCTGTATATTCAACACCTTAGTTGAGACAGTTTATCTGTTTGTAATGTTATCAGTTGGTATGTAGGTGGGCTCCTTTGGCTACCTGATTCAATAGATGTTTTTCTGCCCTGATGAACTGAAGTAATGGGGCTGTTTTCACATTAAAACACAGTTCTGTATTAAGCTTAATTTATGCTTCTGGGTGGAATCTATGTAGAGCCTATGACGTAGCCTACGCAAGTGACTGACACCATTGCCAGCAGTTGTACTTGTGCGCAGTGTGCCTGGATTTCTCTGCCATTTCATGGCCAAAACACTAGTTGGCGGTGGAATTTGTCTCTTTGAGCTGATTCTGAAAAATGGTGGCAGAAGAAGCAGCTGGACATGGTTAGAAGGAAACAATGGTACTGAACAGGCCTGTCAGTCGTTGTGGGCTGTGCCAACATGGTGTGTAATTGCATTTCTAGGAAGGTGCAATTCCGTTTATGGAACAAGTTATGCTTAATTTGTGCCACGGTGATGGCCTCGTTTGTGGAGGTATGCATCTATGAGCAGCCTACAGAGAGGTGGATTTCTGAGGAGTCCTCAGAAATCTGTCGATCAAATGCTGATCGGTTAACAAGTGTGCCGAAATGGGAAAAGGAGTGACAGTGGTGTTCATAAGGAATGGGAGAGGCATGAAAAAACCATCAAAGTTAAAAAAGAAGATAGCATGAAAAGCACAGTGGCTGCAGTTTATTTATGACACTGCCCCCAGCCTGAAGCTGACAATGGACTGCCAACGCACTACCACCGCTCAACCGTATTTTCCCCATTACGGTGTAGGGTTTCACAAGGGTTTGCAGCTACAACACAGATGCACGAATCCCAGCTGATTCTCTGGGGGGGGTTCTGCATTAGCAGACAGTAGGGTTGACTTGATCCATCTGAGTTGCAAGTTGCCTTGGTTAGTTTTAGGCTTGATTTACAGTACTACACTATACCCAAAGATGTAGCCTTGCAGAAAAGTAACCAGAAGTGCAGTGACGCATATTGCAATACCCTACTGGTCTGCTGTGTAGTACTATGCCTTCTAAACACAGCATATTGATTAGCACAAGGGCGCCTACTGGTGATTGGGGTCAGCCAATAGGCTAAATCCTTTGCCTGTTAGTTATTTGGAGGAAAGTTCTGTTTTTACAGAAATTTTAAGCAGTCTCCTGATGTTAGACTGACGTTTATTCAGTTGGAGAATTTGGTCATATTGCCCAACCCTTCAAGTGATAATGAGTCGCACCGATGACAACGGATAACAGTCATTCTACAGGCTGGACTGATTGGAAGATTTACTAAAAATTTAGCGCTATAGCTTAAATAACCTTCCCACATAGACATCAGTTGCACACAGATCATTTCAAGCTACACTGGTTGTCAGTGCAAATGAAAGGAAATGCAGAAAGCGTTCCTCAAGCTTCTCAAGATGAATTTGCAGCCCTCCACAGGATTTAGCCCCGTGCTGAGCCATGCGAACCTTTCGTCCTGTGTGTTGTGGAAACTTTGGCTTCTCTCTTCATGACCGGTACACCACACACAAGTGCAGACATGCCCGCTCACATGTGTGCACTGACGCACATTAGCATTGTAGTCCTGATTATCTCAAAAACTCTGTATTCACACACACGCGCACACACAAACACACGCAGTGCTTGTGAATAGTTGTGGTGTGCAGCAGCAGTTTTGTTGATTCAGTGAGTCAGAGGGAGACGGAGAATGCTGGAGGTGTTTTAGGTAGGTCAAAACAGGCTAGAAACACAGCTTGTGTAGATACTAAACACACACACACACACGCGTGCACACACATACACACAAAGACAGACTCCCTTGCAGTAATTGGGCAGCACTGCGCAGACATACTCACATACATATTCTCTGGAGTGGGGAGGTTAGATGAATATAGAGACAAGAGGAGAGGAGGTTGAGGAATGGAAAAAAAAAGAAGGGGGATGTGTGTACAGACCATAAGATAATGAGGGAAAGCGATGAAGGGGAGGGCAAGAAATGGAGAACGCGTGGAAAAAGAGTTAAGGTAATGACAAGATGGGGTTCAAGGGAAAAGATGGGGGGCAGCGAGGAAGAAGGAAAAAAGGGGGGAGGGGTGGATGCTGGGTGATTTAAAGAGGATAAAAAAAAAACAGGAGCCCTGAAACCAGGGTGAGGGAAGTAGAGGGAGCAGTAGTATAAAGGGATAGTGATGGAGGAAGAGAAAGGAAGGAGATGGGCCATATTGGGATGTGGAACTGGGGGGGGGGGCAAAATGAGGACTGAATGATTGGAATGGCAACGAGGGATGGAGCGAGGCCAGAACCATGGAGATGGAGGGATTTCGAGAGAGAGCGAGAGAGACTGAGGGTGGGGGAGGGAGGCATGCACCGCTCATTCCCAGGAGACCGTGCTCTACCTGCTCTCCACGGCCGTCGCCATGACAACCACCATGGCTGCCGCTGTCACAGCTTTATCACCCCGCTCTCCTCTCCGTCCCCTCCCATCCCTCTTTTTTTTCCCCCCTCTCCTTCATTCTGTCTCGTTTTTCTCTCCCCTCTCGTTCATTCACATCTCATCCCGTCGCTTTTTCTTCACCCTGCCTCCTCCACCTCTTCCTCCTTTTCCTTTTCCATCTGTTCAAGCACAGTGAATGGAAAAAAAAAAATCCAGATGAAACGATGGCAGTTGTCTTTCACCTTTACAGTAGCGGCGTGCGCGCGTGTGTGTGCGCGCACGCATGTGTTGGTGTGTGTTTGTGTGCGTTTGTGCTATTACAGGACTCAAAATTAGAGAGCATAAACGCGGCACCGTCTCCCAAACCCACAAAGCATTCTGGGATCTCTGTGTGTTAGAGCTTTCGCTATAAATAAAACCCCCAGAAACAGGGCGCCTCCTTCCCACTAACAAACCCTTGTGTGTGTGTGTGTGTGTGTGTGTGTGTGTGTGTGTGTGTGTGTGTGTGTGTGTGTGTGTGTGTGTGTGTGTGTGTGTGTGTGTGTGTTTGGCTGAGGGAGAATCATAGATGCCTTCTAGCAGCATATTAACTATACACTGAGATGATGCTATCATTTTTCACTCGCTATCACTCGTGTGTGTGTGTGTGTGTGTGTATGTGTATTTGTATCTTTTCAGTACCACTCTCTTCCCTCTCGTGTTTCTGTATCAGCAAGGTAATTACATTAACGAAGGGCCGGATGGGTGGGGTCACGCGGAGCTGTCCAGTGGAGATGCTGGAATGTGTATTTCCTGGCACACGGCTGATAAGAGTGGGGTGAGGCCATGATAAGGCCCGGCTTCACACTCCCAACTGGACCCTGAGCATCGCCTCTTGGAGGCTGGCCCCCACCTGACCTCCAGCTCCCTCCATCTCCCTCTCCATCTGTTGGCATGACAAATTTCTACTTTTAAATATAAAAAAAAAAAGAACCATGGAGGTTTACGCTTCATCTTGGTGGTAGTTTTATGGCAATCGTGATTGCGTCAGGTTTGCTCATGTGCAAAAGAAATTGTTCAGGAGAATCATGTGAGTGGGTAAAATGTTGATTTATTTATTATAGAAAGGGCAGGCACACATGTCAAAGCGGGCATAGTCGTCCAGTTCTGAAGCTGTACTGTCAAACAGGTTTTCATAGCGTACATTTACTCTTCAGATAAAGAGACACGCTATGTCTCTGCACTGTCCTCAAGCAGCAAGGCTGTCCTTGAGGTCCATCGTGGAGCTAAAACAACCAGCACCAAACAGAAGATGGCTCACTGTGCCCCAAAAGGCTCCAAAAAAACCTTTTGCTGGTGAAACCTCCTGTTACATAGGCATCGACTCCAAAAGATCCATTACAAATAGTAGTTAGACACAGTTCCCGTGACTGTCTTCTTCTGAAGCTTTCAGCATTATCACATGGCCTTCATTAGCTTGTTGCTAACCTGTTCTGGAGATGGATTACTTGGCATAAGCACAGTTACGCGTCCCAGTGTTTTGGGCTTTGATCATCTGTTTCTTGGTATGCAAATGGGAATCTTATTTTCCCTCCGTGTTCTATTAAACTGAACTAAATATATTTCAGTATTTAACTGTTGGACATATTTTTGAAATTATGGCTTGTTTATTTTGCCTTTTACAGTTTGCTAACTGTTTTATAGACTATGAAAAATAATCTTCAGGACTTAATTATGAAGTTAACCATTAGTTGTTGCCATAGGCTGTAATAACTGACAGTGCTATCACTTACTTAGAAGAATTGCCAAACAGATTAGCCACCAACTATCACAACTGGGACTTTTTTTTTTTTTTTTTTCTGTCTTCCATTATTTCCTGTCATCTCTCTGCTGTCTTCTTGTGCATAAAATAACAGCTATCTTAGAAATAGCTTAAATTTGATAATTGAAACTCTTCTTTTTGGAGTTAGCCTATATTAGGTACACCTAAACCATACATCGGATCATCAAGAACTTCAAGGAGAGTGGATCAGTTGTTGCGTAGAAGGCTTTACGGTCTCTGAATCTGTGCCACTAAGAATTAAGGTAGCTCTGAAGGCAAAACGGGTTCCAACCTGGAACTTTCTAGTAAAGTGGCCAGTGAGTGTATATCTTTGTAAATACAATTTCTTTGGGTTTGGTGAGACAAAAAGTCACTTTGCATTCTGGGAACGTATGATTTTCCACAGACATTTGATAGGTGTATTGATTTACCCACAAACATAAACTGTAATAGAGTTGAAAACAAGAAAAACAAAGGAGGTTGTAGCTTTTGTTCTGCTTAACTACTGCTGACACCAGATCTCTACGCTCCGTTGCGAAGAAACCTGTTTCTTTGTCTGCGTGCTGTTTGCAGAGGCCCGGTGTTTTACTTGCTCTGACTGGAAATCCTATCTCTCTTCCCCTGTTTCAAAATACCCACCATAGGCAGTCAAAACCGTGTAAGGTTATTTGTACTGAATAGCGGTAGAGACAACACACATAAATGGAGAAATGGGAGCAAAATAGAGAGGGTGTGTTCTCAGGGGAACGTCTTTAAGGTCTCATCGCAAGAGATAAAGATCAAGAAAAATGGGAGCGACGTCAGATCGAATTGAAACGTGAGAGATTTTACATGCATGAAACTTTAAATGGATTGTAGTTTGTGGAGGTTTCTTTTCTTCATCTAATGGCTTTCATGTCTTAGACGGTGTCAGTGGTTGCAGAGGAATGGGCTTAGATCAGTACTTGAATGAGAAAAGTACATGAAAACACACGTTCTTTCACATGCCTCTTCCCAGATTTGTCTTTGTCTCTTCTTAATTTGCCAGTTTCAGAGTTTTGGTTTCCTTTTAGTCTCCATTTCTCAGTTTATTTTAAAAATAAAGATATCAGTTTTAATCTACAGATATCAATAATAGCATGGATATGGTAAGAGCATTTTTAGATCTGCTCCTCAAACTTCCCGAGTGATGCATTTACGTGTTCACATGTGAAACGGAGGCAGAGGAGGCGACGACGGAGCACGGGGAGGCCGCTCATGCCGACGAGAAATACTGTGTGCGAAAGGCATGTGACTGTGTGTGTGTGTGTGTTTGAATAATTTAGCCCAACGTCCCGACAGAGGAGCGAACGAGGTCAGGAGCTCATTGCTGCAACGTTTTTCCTCTCTCTATCCATCCATCTCTATACCCTCCACCCACCAGCCCTCCTCCTCCATTGCTGCAGAGCTCCTCGTCTGTTCTGCCTGTCTTTATAAACAGGAACTTAGTAACAAAAGGCTTCCCACATGTTACTCACGTCCCCTCAATTATCAGCAAGCCATGAGGAGAGAACATCGATCCAATTAAATACGGACACTGAAACTTGCTCTGTGTGTGTGTGTGTGTTTCTGTTTGTGTGTATGGATCCTCTGAAGTAAACCTTTGAACCCTGGTTCTTTAAAGGGCTCTTTCAAAGGCATTTGCAGTTTGAGCGAGCCACTGAAGCTAATGAGCTGTGTGTGTGTGTGTGTGTGCGCATGTGTGCGTGCGTGTGTGTGTGTGTGTGTGTGTGTGTGTGTGTGTGTGTGTGTGTGTGTGTGTGTGTGTGTGTGTGTGTGTGTGTGTGTGTGGAGGAGGATAGGGGTTGTGTAATATTGCTTGGTGGTTGCAGCAGGTTTCTTTCCCATAGGGCCTGTCTATAAACCCCTCGGTGTGCAGGTACACACACACACACTTAGTTTTGCGGCAGCAGGTGATTCATTCTTAATCTTTCATTCCAACAGTTGTGGATTAGCCCTAATCTCAGCCAGCAGAGACTCAGGTCTGAAAGGCTGACTGACATCAGGAGCGTGCGTGCGTGCATGTTTGCGAGTCTATTGTTTATTTAGCTGTGTGTAGGACATGATAATTGTTCCCCTTGCTAGATCAAGCGCGGTGTCTGTATGACAGGACATGATGTGACGGCGGTAGATACAATAGAGAGAGTGACAGGTCACACAACACTGAAACATTATACACAGCACAAGGACGAGAGAGAGGAGGTATTTCTAGAGGAGAGGCATTACTTCTTCACCACGTTCATTTCTTCCTTTTCTTTGGTTGACATTTTAACATTAGCCCAGTCGCCCAGCATCCAAAAAGAAAATCATTATTATTTCTTGGCACAGTTTGGGCCATTAACTGAACAGCAGTCAGCAACCCAGAATCAAAGATGGATGTAGTTACTGTGATGTCATCCGCTGGTTTTTGATGAGGCCTCGAAATGGAACATTTTCATCCTCACCATCTTGGTGTTTTGAAACCACATGTGACGAAAGAGGGCCGGGTTTCACTGTGGAACCACATGCTCACTGGCCAACAACTTGCCAGTCCTATGTCATTAGCCAAAGAGCATTCACCGATTAATTCTCCCTTCTGAAATAAAGTATGGCTAAGATTTATAACACAGACTTCTTTTTTTTTCCAGTATGACCTGAAATGAGTGACTGACCCACTAAACTTAGCAGGAAAGTGTTTGGATGTGTGGCAATCAGTGTAGGGTCCAGTCACACAGGCCTAAAGCACTGGTTTGGTTCTCTTGCAACCGGTGTTCATCTCCTTGCAATTGCTGCATTCGCCTGCATGAAAGAAGATTTGCCTACAAACACTCACCAGCTACTCTTCCAAGTGGTAGTAAAGCTCCTCTTAGCTGCTACCTTATTCACAAGGGGTCACCACATTGGGTACCTCCACATGTTTGATTTGGAATATATTTTTTTTTATATCAGAAACATCCCCAAAGGGATTTGTGTCTCCTCCTTGGATTAAAGCAGAAATTTTTCACTGGGAAACTGTGAAAAGTGCAGCACAATCCCAAAATGAAGAATGTTCGCCTTCTAAGTAAAGCTGAACATTTGCCGTTTCTGGTCTGCGTCACACTTTTTCAGGTTTTACTGCCACTCGGCTACTATTTTGCAGTGTTTGTAGAGAAGTTGGCACCTTCCATGCAAACCACAGATAAACCGAAGCATTTGCAAGGAGGCTATTGGTGCAGCGCCCCCTCCTCTTTGAGACTGGTTTTACCCAACAGTATGTCCATCATTCATGCTTTCTATGGTGGTTACAAAAAGACTCCCAGTTGTATAAAAGTCTGTAGGAAAATGGCCAACAAGCTTGTGATTTCACAGTAAGAGCCACCCCTTGCTTGTCACTTCTGGTTTTAAAACACCAAAATGGCATTGGCTAACAGCCCGAGGCTTCATAACAGGGCTTCAGTAACCAGTGGGTGCCATAATGATGGCGACATTCATCTTGTACACTTGTGTATTTTGTCTCTGATCTGACTCTGGTTGATTCCTAATGTTAGACAGTACTGTAATGTAAATTGAAAACAGCAAGCTAATTTAGCAGATTAACTGTCCCAGGCAGTTGAGTAAGATGACCTTCTCCACTCGAGATATCAATTTTGCTACATTAGACAGATAGAAATTTGTCTTCATTAGCAGGATAGCTAGCGGCGTAGCTAATATTGCCCTCGGAGCCAGCTGTTTGTGCATGTTAGTGATTAGTGGGCTTAGTTTCTGAGCTAGCAATTGCTAATTTGCACTGTTGTCGCTACAGGGAAGCATAAATGTTGCGTCCTTTGGATTTTTGCAGAAAATCTATCTGAAGTCCCTCACTTAAAAATCAATTCACAGGCTCTTGGAGGCAAGAGAGAGAGTTGAGGAAGGCCTACTTAAAAAAAAAAAAAAAAAAAATCAATATCATTTGCTCTGTAAATGTGCAGAGGTTGCAAGATGACTAACAAGGTAGAAAAAAACAAGAGGAAGAAATGCATTTCTGCCAAACAGAACATTTTTTTATGGCCGCTGATGATGGTTTGGTGCTCGGTGCTAATTGTGACATAAAATCTGGCTCGGTACAGTTGGAAGTACTTTAACACATCCATCCATCCATCCATCCATCCATCCATCCATTTTCTTCTGCTTATCCAATTCAGGGCTGGAGCCTATCTCATGGTTACCCTGGACAGGTCACCAGTCTGTCACAGGGCCACCTGTAGACAGAGAAGATAAATGTTGGTGGTTGCGCAGTCTCCAAAAAAAATTGAACAAGGCAGCAAGGTGTGGCGACAGACGTGATTAGATACTGCGTGGGGGTCGAGGGAGAGGAGATTTGAAGAAAATGAAAGGGGAATGAGGTCAGAGGCAATCACAGACTAAAGTTGTATGAGAAGACTTTGTGCTGCACAAAGTACAAAAAGAGAAGCCGATTGGAGAGGAGAACAAAATGCAGCCAATGTGGTGAGGATGGGAGAGGAGGGGGGAAACTAGGCAGAGAATCGAATTTGTTAATATGTAAAAGTGGTAAGAGGAGCTCATCAGAAAATAAAGGAAGATTGGGGAGGGACTGGCTTTAGGTAGAGCGAAATGATAAAAGAGCAGAGGCGCTGACGAGGGAGAAAAATGAGAAATTGAAAGGGAGATAGTTGGGGTGGATTGGAGTCATGGTAGCTGCAAAGAAAGAAAGAAAGAGAGAGGCAGACTGGTGGTTAGCACATGCCTGTAAAGAGCTTAGAGCAGCTGACTCAGATTGAATGGAGAGAACAACCTGGACAGGATTACACAGAGACAAGAGAGACAGGAGGGCCAGGAGAGCAAGATCATATCATAACCCATATATTTCCCTGTCCTCCACTAACACATTCACCCTAGTTTGCACAGACACTGACCACCTCGTTACTTTCAAGCTCCACAATCACACTTTAATTAAGTCGGAGCCCATAGTACCAAGCAGTTACTGATCACCAATTGTTATACTAAGCAGCGTGTAGCTAATCTATGCGTTAGACAATCATTCTCAAGCCATTAGTTACTTAAATACACCTCTTAATTAATTAGTCAGTGAGTAATGTTGCCTACTGAGAGATAAAGCTATCTTTAGCTGTAAAGAACAGTCAGAAATGAATGAACATGCTCTCACTTGGAGCTTGTGATGATATTTGATTCAACAGAGGCTGAAGGGAGATAACACTGTCTGGTTGGCAATGAAGCATCCCTACCTGAATAGCATTAAAGACTGTGCTGCATATCTGGCCCGTTAATCCCAGTTAGGTGTTTGTTTACAGCTACCTGTTGAAAGCAAGTGTTAAAAGTGCTTGTAGCAGTGGTTCCTTATTATTTTAGCCTTTTTAGGGAATACTCCAGCCTTTTGAAAAATACACTTGCCACTTTCTTTCTAAAGCAGAACCTTTTCTTCTGCATTGAACCCATGTAGAGCCTACGGCATACCCTACACAAATGTCCGATGCTGTTGTCAGCATTTATACCTGTGTGTGGTGGGCCTCTGTTGCTCTCTGTGAGTTGATCTGTTCTCTTCCAGTCAATATGAACAACAGTGGCAGAAAAGAGAAGTAGCCGAAAATGCACTGGAGGAAACGTACTGAACAGCCAGTCGTGCGACATGCATCGAAGCAATGTCTCATTGCTTAAGGAGGTGCCAATCAGAGTTGCAGAAGAGTTACTATAAGAGTGAGGTGACTAAGACCATAGACTGTATATAAAAGATGGATATAGCAACTGTAACTTTCACCCTCTGGTGTGCACTGCTGTTTTGGGTTTAGCAAATTTTAACCATCATTACCTTGTTTTTTTGGAGCCATAATAATATCTTATTCGGACAAAGGGGGGCAGCAAAGAAACTACCTAAAGCTAGCTAGCTTAGCTAGCAAAAGACACCCAATGACTGTGTGTGAGTGCATCACACAAACATGGATATCTGTTTATAAGAGCTATAATATGAAAAAAAAATACAAACGATCACAAGACAAGCCATATTTTTGTCATTAAAAAAAGAAAGGCACCACAGATACAGTTAGATGATCCAGTTCAGGGACCCACAGTGGTAGGCTAGCCTAGTGCATTATAATGCATACCTTCAAACAAACAAAAATATCATGTTATGCTGCTCCCTCCCCTCATTCCAAACTGGTCCCAGAAGATGGCTGCCCCCTCCATGAGCCTGGTTCTGCCGGAGGTTTCTTCCTGCTAAAAGGAAATTTTTCCCTTTCCAGTGTCACCCAGTGCTTGTTTATAGGGGGGTCATTTGATTGTTGGGGTTTGCTCTCTAAAATTTACCCTACATTATAAAGCGCCTTGAGGCAACAGTTGTGATTTGGCACTATGTGAATTTCATTGAACTGAAGGAACTTGGCTATAGAAATTTAAAAAATATTTTTTTATTGTAGGTTCTAAAGTCTGTGGTGATTGACTTACTTTACAAAATAGCCTCAAGTGGCCATCCAAGGAACTGCGTGTTCGCTTAATTTTTCACCCTGAAGCATAAAGCCTGGAAGCAGAGGGAAACAGAGAGTCAGGCTCTGTCACATTTACATTATACAGTATGTCTTGGGTCTGTAACTTGCACTTGTAATGTAAAGCTGATAACTTCTGGTTGAGATATGTACTGGAGTTACTGGCTGGTTGATGAGCCATACCAGACAAGAGGGATTTTTCCCTGCTTAAATTATTACTATACAGAACAGTGCTCTGCTGATACAGTAAACGTTAAATGTTGTCTTGAGGAAGACATTTGTGTATTGATGGATATTACTTCAAGTGGTTATTGTAACTGTCAATAGAGTACGATTTTTATTTCCTACTTTTGACTTCCTGCTTATAGCTGAATGTAGAAAATCTCTAAAATGTCAGAATATGCTAATAAAAATATGTTTTTGTTTTTGTAGAAGGAGCAGTCCTAACAGAAAATCTCAAAGATATTAAGTATAGATTCAGTGTTTATAAAATAATCCAGGTGTAATATATCAAAGAATGCAACCTTGAAAACGAGTTGGCTGTGGGAGAAGGAAGCTTTGCCATTTTATGACCCTTTAGGTGTGTTCTGGCACTAAGAAACACTGACAACACCAAATATTGACTTTCAAGCCTGTTCGGATTGTACAGACTCTGTTTTTGTCTTATTACTGAATTTGCATGTTTCAATAAATTGCTATATTTGTTTCCCATTTTCATAGCAAAATATAAAGAAGTTAGACTTAAACTGTTTAATGTAACCATTTATCCAGGTTAGGGTTGTGGCCAATGGGAGCCTATCCCTTCTGACCCTGGGCGTGGGGCACCGTACTTCCCTGGACACGTCACCAGTCCAGTACAGGGCAAACCCATTACCATATATTATCTGCTAAATTCAATCATATCAGATAAGGGAAAATATATGTAAACATCCGCCGAGACAACACAAGACCCATTCACTGAAAAAAAAAAAAAGGGCAAAGCAAATATTTAATTTATCTCATGTCGACTCACTGGTTGAAATCTTCTGACACTGATTTGTCAGAGTTAATCAGTAGCACATGATATATCTGATTGGCGCACAAGCGTTCAGTCAGTGTGGCCCCTTTAAGGCTGAGACCGTATGCTGCTCTTTCCTTATCTAGAGTTCACTCCGACGCTAGATATCACAACCTGCGTAATTAGTATTCGATATCGAGGGCTCTTATGATACATGAAGAGTCAATCAGCTATCTGGATGCGCAGACAGCTACTTGGCCTGCAGGCGCTGGCCGTGAGGCACGGGGACTGGTTGTCTGCTCACCAGAGTCAGTCAACCAAACCATGTGTGGGAGCCGAGAGAGAGCAGCAAGGTCACCTGCTTGCCATTCCCTGCAAACAGTGATTTGTTTACCTCCTTTGTGTGTGTTTGTGTGTGTGTGTGTGTGTAGGTACGGCCATGATAATAATACTCATCATGGCCTCTGCTCACACACTCGCAAAGGTGCAGCTTTCCATTCCAGATTGAATTACACAGGGCTGATTGGATTTTTCTCCCCTGCATCAAAGACAAAAACACTCCTGTCTTTGTTCTCCGCCCCCCTGCTTCAGGGTCCATCCATCCCATCATTCCTCAGTGCTGTTTTTTTTTTTCCTCTTCTCAAGTAGTCTCCATTTTTCTCTGCCTTTTATTGTATCGATTTTTCTCCTTCTCCTTGTCATTCCCTCCTTGGGGTTCATACAGTTGCGTGACAGTCATTAGCCTGATTACACAAGCTGCAATTATACGAACACACACAGATGTTACCTTGTGATTCTCATCACTGTGTATTGGCAAAAATGTGATTCTCATCATCGTCGTGTGCTTGTGTGTATATGTGTGTGTGTGCGCTTCGATTTGGGCCTGAGAAGAGACCATTGATTACCGTTTCTGTGTGTACTCTGAGTGCCCCCTCTCCCTCTCTGCTACACAAAGGCATCATGGTCCGCGGGGCGCTCTCTCTCACACGCAGCCGCATTTCTGAGCCCTTTTGAAAAGTTCCTTAGAAACACGAGAAAAGTTTCAGCCACAGGCGCCACGCCCTCCCACTGGCCTTGCAGAAATAGGCCCATTGAGCTTGGCTATAATCACACACACAGACACACACACTTATAAATCTGCATTCAGCCTTCCTCCTGCTCCTCTCTCTCTCCACCAGCACTTCATAGAAGCTGCCACAAAAACGTCGCCATTGACCCACCAGCCATCCAGAAGCATTCACTGCAACACCTCTCCAACCAAACATCAATGCACTCGATACACTCACCGACGCACACACTCACACTCGCTGGCTCTCCTTGACAAAACTTCTAATACACACCCCCGTAAACACAACAAGTACACTGTGGTGTATTGTGGAGTGTGGGAGCAGCAGTTCTGTCAGAATCTCAAGGCATTTCTGGCAGCAGGACAGTAACACACACTCACACACTCTCACTCTTTCTCTCAGAGATGCATGTTTCATAAGGTCATATATAATGGAGGAGAATTCCACACAGAGCGTGTGCCAGCCTTTAGATGTGGTCTTTAATCCTGTTGGATTGTCAGATTAGTGTAACAGCTGGGTCCTACATACAGATATACATCTCTGTCCCAGAGTGTGTCACCCCTCCTCCCATCATACCACCCTTCCCCCTGTGGATCCGTGCATTAGGATTTGTGTGTGTGAGACAGTCTCGCAGCTCCCATCCATTACAAAGGTTCAGCCCGGCAGATGTGTCACTATTACAGTCACGTGACTTTGGCTGAGTCTGCGGCGAGCTTCGGTGTCAGCTGTTTGTTTTGTCAGAGACTTTAAAGGTTAAACACACTCCGTCTCCCAAGTGCCCGAGCCACTGCTCTTTTCACCCCGATCAGCTGATCGGGTTCAATGAAAACAAAAACATTTATCCTGCCTGAAATGATAATCTTTAAGGTTTCAGTCTTTGTCTGGTTCATTTTGGTGGTTTGGAGCCACTTCATCAAATAATACAACAGAAGAGCAACTGGTATATCAGTTTACAGAGCAGCCAAACAAACACAAGCTGTTATAATAAGAACTGAATGGAGCAGTTTTCCACAGTTATGGTTAGTGCTCCCCTCTTTAACAAATAAATTGTTTCCTCTAACTATTTCACATCAAAACCCACCTAGCGTTTTGCAAATTGAATGTTTTTTAAATGTCGGGTTTCCATTGGCAATAATATAATACGGAAGAGTAAACAGCAAACAGCGAGGCTGATATTGTGCCATAAAATTTGGATTACTTGCATGGATCATTTCCTGTGAATGCCTCGTGCGTAGGCAGACCATCTGAATCCTGTGCAGGGATGACACACCTTAACAATAGAAACTACTGTAAAGAGAAGAGAGGTAAATACAAAAAGAGTGTCGCACAAAGGTGTTTGCTGTGATCGACGTTAGCAGTGAAGCTGTGGGATTAATGCAGGAAACTAGATTCTATTACTTTTTTTGTTTTTTTCATTTAAAGTGAGCCCCCAAGGTATCCTTCCACCTAATGAGGATTAATTGTCAGGCTAATAATGAAAGCAACTGAATGAACACTGAGGTATACTGAGCATATCCATAAATTGATTCGGGGTCTATTGTTCTGTGACAGACATAGGAGCTGAATGCTGAAAGTCTGCGCATGAAATGCATTTAAATTCAGCGATCCAGACTCATGATTTCCCTCGACTGTGCACCTGTTCTGTCCCTGCAGCTCTCTGGCCGAGCCATTCACTGTACCATATACCATATTTAGCAAATGCACGGCTTTCCGCGAGGGCCTTCGTCACGTAAATCATCTTTGCCCCTATAACTCGGTGGAGAAAGATAATATTAGAAAGATAATATTAGTGCTTGGATGCTTTTCAGCTGTGGTTTTGGTGCTGCACTGAGAAAGCTTTAGGGTCCAAGCAAGCTGGAATAACAAACTAGAGCGAGTGTAATGCCATCCTCCCACAGGTTTAGTGCAGGGAATGAATATGGGCAGCGTGGCTGCGATTTGGACCTGCCACAGTAGCGCTATCAGGAATTTGATCAGCAGAAAGGAATATAAATAGAAGAGAGAGAAAAAAAAAAAGGTTTTCACTCATTTCCTGGCTGTTAGACATGAACATGTTTATGGTTTTTGCTTGATGGTTCACATTCATTGGTCACGGTGAGCACCCGTGTGTGAAAAACTGAGACAAACATGCGCGAAAAGATCAGAAATGTGTTTGGCAAAGGACTCCCGTTTCCACCTTCCCACTCAGAGCTACTTACAGCATCGTTACCAAGAGGATCCCTTTAAATAACAGTTACATATTCAAAATTAGGCTGACAGCTATAAATGTCAGACCCTGTTTTTATTTTACAATTTCAGTTGGTCTAAATACTTACAGAACACATTTCTGTAATAATCCCCATGAAGTCTGACTTTATCCAAGACACTGGGAGCCACTTCCCCTCTTGTAAACGGCTCATGAGAGTAAAATTGCTCAGCGGGTTCTCTCTTTGTTGCTGTAAGTGTAAAGAATCTCTTGATGCCAAATAATAATTTGACTTTTAAATTTAAATGTTTTTTTCTTGGCTTACAGCACAAAAAGAAAAAAGACCCCGGGGGATAAGAATCTGTGATTATTTTGAAGGAGAAACTAAACTTTGTATTAGCACTATAATTCAGAAATCATTCTGATCTCTGAATGGTTAGGAGGAGCAGGGTGAGGGCTGCTGGTATAAAGGTGACATCTGCTGAATTGGTCTTGTTTTCTTATTTCCATGTCAGTAGTGGAGCTTATGGAATGATTCACAGGCACAGCGATGCACTCTAACAAAACTGATGCATTTCTCAAATGTCGTGGGCCCAAAGCTCAGTCAAAAGTAGCATCTCTTGATACCCAGACTGATCTGATAGTTTTTATTACACATTCTTTACCGTGTAACAGCTGGAAAAAAAGTGACGACTTGTGCACCAACATGAATTTATTTAAAAGTAGAAACCTGGTAATTACAATATGACAGTGTGGCATGAAGGCTGATATTAGCATAAAAAGTAATGAATAAAAATGCACTTTAATTTTGCTGAAATTTAGTTGCTACATTTAGATGAAAACTTGGCTACTGCAGATCTACTGACAGGAAGGTTTAAAAAATTGAAGCAGCCTTTCATCACCAGCACTGTCAAAGTTTCTGTGGTGCAGGTAGTGCTTCTTTAGTGTGATTTTTAAGCATTATTTATAGAAAAGAAGAACTACAAGTGTGATAGAGCCGCTTGGTAGTAATAAGCCATGCACACTCAGGCTATTGTGTAGCACAACGATAATGCTTCCATTAAACAAAATATAATAGGCTCCGGTTGTATTTAGGTTGCTCTCTTTTTCATGCCTCAGACAACCCATATATAGACTCAATCCGTTTTGCAGTCTTCTCTCTTTTGTGCATTTCAGTAAAAGTACCCACGCTGAATAAACATCAGCTGGCGGTCCTTTGAAAAATAGTTCCAAAATAAAAGTTGAACCAACTGTGACGTCAGTTAAAGGTACGCCTGGTTGTCCTCATTAGACTTTCTGGCAAGAGAAAGTTTCGGTTCGAGATTTGTTTCCTACCATCTCTGTATCGATCAGTGCAAAATGAAATAAACTAAATCAAAAACATTCTTGATTAAAAAACAACAAAAAAACATCTAACTGGCTTCACATTTGACTAATATCTTCCCTGAGTCTATGATGCTCATGTTGTGGACGGTGAAGCAGTGCAAGCTCAAGTGCACATTAAATTCAACATGCAACAAATTAAATAGAATTTAGACGTAGAAAACTGTAAATAGCTTAAAGGTGTTTTTAAACAGGCTCTGGTTAAACTAGTCTGTGTACATGGAGATGATATTGTGTGCCCTAACCATATGAGCTGCTGATGTTTAAAAAAAACACACACACACAAAGACAAATGCATTTAATTCCTTCTTTGCAATAATCTGATTTATATTTGTATGTGACCTCAATTCTGCGTGGAAAAGTCAACATTGCTCTGTGCACCGTTCTGTTTTTGTTGTCGTACCGCGACCAGTTTAGATCAGGGAGATGACGTCAGGGTTTCAACCGTGTTTGCTGAGTAACTGTTTAATATTTACTAGCTCCAAGTCCAGCTCAGTGATGTCAGCGCAATGTGGACACACCACTGGATAAGCAGATATGCAAGCAGCACCATTACCCACTCAATAAATAAAACTTCTGGGTTAAAACAAACCTCCAGGATACTACAGAGAAACATACAAAACAACTACGAATGACATGCAGGGGCACTCTTGTGAGAAAGAGGTCACTTTAATGTGCCTGTGCCCTGGGGCCTATTGTCTCATTATGTATCTGTGAATCAGGGAGTATATTTAACTGTTTTAAATCAGCTTGGCGGACTGAGACAGGATTTCTTTGACCCTCTTGGCCATAGCGTGCAGGTGTTGGCTGTTTGAAGGTTCACATGAGCACACCTGACGTCACTGCTACAAGATACTGTCTCGACATTCGCCTGTGTGTGTGTGTGTGTGTGTGTGTGTGTGTGTGTGTGTGTGTGTGTGTGTGTGTGTGTGTGTTTGTGTCTATGTCTGTGTGTCCTGTGAGGTGTCACAGACTGTGTCAGCAGCATGACTGTGCAGAAGGGCTGTGCTAATCTCTGCTGAAGGTGGCAGGTGTCTTAACCAGGCCATCACCTGGTAACCTACTCACTCACTCACACACACACACACACACACACACACACACACACACTGGCTGCCCTCTATCTCTCTTACATCTACTTGTCTGACTGTAAGTGTGTTAGGATCCAGGTTGGCTGCCTGCCCAGCTGCAAGAAGAGGAAAAGAAGGGTGGAGAATGAGATGAGGCAGAAAAGCAAGAGATGGAGGGGAGATTAGAGGTCACTATTGACAGGGTCGGCGATCCACGCCGGAAAGGAAAGCTGGGTGTGGAATAATACAAACAGTAAACAGGCTGCAGTTTTTCCTGTAAGTGTGTATGCACCCAGAGGGCGTGTGCCAAACTGTCTGACCCCTTCCAGGCAGAGTGATGGTCGTCTTCTGTCGGGGAACAGCTTGGCTCTAACCCTGCAGCTCTTATTGCCGTGGGTCTGCAGAGGAGCAGATGCAGAGATGGCTGTGAATCAGCACCTGTTTTATGAAGCTCTACATCCATGGTCAATTAAAACTGCAGGGTAGCTCACGGGAATCACTTTATACTTAATTTTAGGGCTGATCTGTGTCTCAAATGTCTGCCAGATGATTATTGTTTTATGCTATATCTTTTCTTTTCTTTTTTTTTTAACCATTCTGTGTGTGCAAGTGTCTGGTTGACAATTTTGACATCTGGCACTTTGGTTCAGTCAGGACACCCACATAGAGATAAAAACATTCAGTGTGACAATAATACCCATTTCGTTTTGCAATGTGGCACCGCTCTGGTGCAAATATGAGCAACCTCGAATGTAAGTGGAGCCTGAAATGCACGCCATTATTGAACACAAACATTCACAGTTCACACACAGCTAATTGCTCACATAGGAGGAGACTCAGGAGGTAGAGGCAGCGGCGTAGCTGTGGGATACAGAGCCGAATGTTTATTCGGACCACCTAGTGTTAGAGAGATCTCATCAGCATAAATGATTTGGCAGTGTACTCAACATATGATTACATGGAGGCACCATGATTTCAGACTGAGCCTTGACTGTGTAAATATGAGAAGTTGCAACACTAATGCATCAGAAAAGCTAAAAAAAAATCCAAAACTCTGACTTTCCTGGCAGTTTGTATTAATTTAACAATCACAAACAAGTATCAGGGTCACGGAGGAATAGTTTTGTTTCAGTAAACTGACATATTTCCCAGTGAATCCTGATATGTGGGCAGAGTTAGAAGCAAATGTTTAATTATAGGGAATACTTTCTTACAAAATGAAGAGTGGCAAATAATCATACAATGTAGGATTTTCTGCTACAAATGGGATGTGTTAGTCAAGCCCGTGTACTGTGTTCTTTTCACCTGAGCAGTCAGGTCTCGGGGTCCATGTATCGCTCGCTTGGTTGAGCAGGTGACCCATATGCTGAAAGGCTATTGCAGGGCTGTGGATTTTAGTCTGCCTGGGACCATTTCATGCATGTCCTCTCCACCATCCTATTAATAAAGCCAAAAAACAAGTCCTTGTTTCCTCAACTTGAGGCGATGTTCCAGCTGAGAATTTCGAATGGGAACTCAAGATTTCTGACTTCCTACTTCAAATTGACCACAGCAATAGACTGTATATAAAAAATGGCTGTAGCATGGTGACGTCACCTAGTAGTTTATGAATGCTTTTTGAAGCTTTAATATTAGTGTTTTGTTACATACATCCATAAACTGTATGATTGCAGTGCACAGACACGGATACCTGCAAGTGCTAAGTAGCAGACTACTAAAAAACCGGAACTTCAGTCACTGAAACTGAAACACAAAACTGCTTAGACCGTCAGTACCACACAGGAGGAAGAGTGGTACGCTTCCTTATGTGTGGAGGAAGACATTATTAGTCAGATAATTCAGTTGAAATGCAGCAGCACAAATGCAGTTGAGCACTTCAGTTCAGTGACTCAAAGGTCAGGCCAAGCAGACAGCTACTAGCTGTCTTTTACATTAGTCCAGCATTTGAAGCCTGAACAAAATTTAAATGGATGAGTTGCCTCTGGATGTGGATTAGATGTAAGGCTGATCTTAAATGGTGTGTGTGTGTGTGTGTGCGTGTGCGCGCGCGTGTGTGTATGTGTGTGGGGGGGGGGTGCTGACTAGCCGTTAGTATCCATTGTATTTCTGCCCCCTCTCCTTCTTCTTCTTCTTCTTCTTCTTCTTCTTCTTCTTCTTCTGCTTCTTCAGCACCGTGGATGCAGTAAATGGAGGGACAGATCGAGTCTGTGGGACTCGGATGGTGCCAGAAAGCAGAGGGAGTATTCAAATGATTTTTCACAGTTTGAGAGCTCAGAGATGCTGCGGCAGTTGGGAACATTTGCCCTGATAAAATCTCACATTTTAAATGGCACAATTAATGATTATTTCGCCAAAGCAGAGCAGCGTTACGTGTGTTATATCAGTAGCTTAAACTGCTTGTGTGTGTGTCTGCGTGTGTGTGTTTGTGCCAGGCATTGTGCAGAAGCAGCAGACTCTCGGGTTACTGAGGAATGCATTTGAAGTCAATCACAATGAAGCTCTCTATCTGCAAAGCTAGCCCGAAGGGGATCTCCAAGCTGAACTGATCTGGACCAGTTGGAAAAAACAACCACAGTATCATTTTTGGGTCGCGCGCATCTCCCTGAAAATCTAGTGGATGTTTTGTGTATAAATTGATTTATGTGTAGGACCACCTCTGCCTCCCATTGTTATCTGACTTCCTGAATTAGCTGAGGGCTATAGACCCATTGTTCCTGCAGTAAAAAAGAAAAAACACAGACACACACACACACCTGGTCTTCTTCTCCTGATCTAATTCTGGTACATACTGGCTGCTGCTTTAATACATTATTCCATACCTAAATTAAAAAGTGGGACAGATTAACTTCTGTGAATCTTATCTATTAATATTTGTGAAACCACTGTATTGTCAGTTTAGGTATAAAATCCAGGCTCTGTAACTGTACGCGCGTGCACACACACACACGCGCACGCTCGCGTATAGAGAAGCTATAGGATCAGATTTATGGTGCAAAATCTGATGCCAGCTTCAGATCATGTTTCTGCCTGACTCACTGCAAATGTTGCAACACCCCTCAAAGAAGCCACAAGGGCTGGCTTTGTGAAAACATGATTTTACTGTCCCTTAATGTCATATTTTCTCCTGCTCTTTTTTATATATTTTTTTACAGGAGTATATATATATAATTGTATATTCCTAAGGAGATTGTGTTAAAAATGGCTCCGGCTGGCACCGCAGTGCCTCATAATGGTGCTGCTTCATGCATTGCCAAAAACCAGGATTGCATTCACCCTGCAGATCAAGCTGAATATATAGCTGTCATCTTACAGTTTCCTTTTATAACGACTGGGAACAAAATGCTGCGGTGGAGGGAAATTAAGGGCAACATCCAGATGATTTTGGCCTCAGGTTATGCGTGCGGTGGATGGGGAGCTCGTTGCGTCTCGTTGTGGTTGGTTAGTTATGTGGTCCAGGCTCAAAGTACAGCTGTTTATAGCAAGCCTGAAACAGAGGCGAAATGCAGAGCTGGCCCCCAAAAAATCCACACCCACACTAGAGGTCTGAGGGGCATTTATGTCTGCATGTACATACACACCACAGACGAAACCTGTGATTACACTCGTCCAGACGTGCACTCACTGTAATTACATGCAGTGACGCACGACTGCCCGCCACTCTGCGAATTCACACATATTGACTCACAATTTAAGCATGTCGAGGCACCGGAGTTGATTATATATTACTCCTAAATGTCGGGATAAACATAGATGATGCACATCCAAACACACACAGCGCAGACAAGCAGGGGCTCCGCAGCTAGAGTGGAGTCCTGGAGGTAGTTGCTGTGTGTGGACCTGTAAATGGGGCCCCTGGGGTGGGCTCTGGTGCCGCCTTCGGGGCGGGGAGTGTTTATTTAAGTATTTGTGTGTGTGTGTGTTTTGCAGTCACGCTGAATTTAGGGGGCTAGGCTCGAGATAAGGAATGAAGTTTAAGATGAAAAGGAAAATGGGGTGAGGACAGGGAGACAGTGGCACAGAGTTTGTGGATTCAGGGGGAGGTGAAAGGAGGCAGAAAGGGAGGAACAGCTTGGGGCTGGGGGTGTGTGTGTTTATTTGACGTTACATAACACCTTTGCTTATGTAGTTAGAGCTCTTATACGTGTGTGAGGGTGTGTGTGTGTGTGTGTGTGTGTGTCTGGTAGCTTCTCACTGGGATATGGGAATTTCTGTGAGAGGCAAAGGTTGCCCATAGCAACAGCCTTCATTGTAAAAGTGATACTTGGAATACAACACACACGAAAAATACACATTCGCACCCTGCTCACACTTGTATGTCTTTTCAGTATTTTTCAGCACTGTCAGGGTTTGACATCTCCAGGCCTACACACACACACACACACACACACACACACTCTTTTCTCTCTTTTGCTCTCTCTCATACACACTCAAAGCACCACACACACACTTCTTAAACCAGTATCCTCAGTGTGCTCAGCTTCCAAACAGCTTTAAGTCAATTTCATTTTCAGGAGGTACATATAGCGTTTCAGTTCCACCTCATGCTGTGATGTGATGGACTGAGATGCTCTGGCCTCTAGATTCCATTATGCTTTTATTGGCTTTTAAAGGCATCAGGTTTCCTGTGTCTGGAGCCAGGGAGGAGCCTGTGCTCCTCTGTGTATGCGCACAATTAACATCACACAGGCTAAAAAAAAACAGCTCTGCGGGCCCTCGGGATGGGCTTAAGATTGCTGAGGAGATAAGTTTGCTTTGGTCAGATTTTCAGCAGAGGGCTGACTGTTTTCCAATACCTGGAGCAAAAACTAAACCCTTTTTAGTCATTGGATTACTGCACTACTTACTGTTTACTACTGAGCTTGATCTGGGTTCAGAATATACACAATGTATACACAGTGGAGGAAGCATTCAAGCTTTACGCTCTGCTGCTCCAATGAGAGTAGCAGCAGTTCTCAAGTTTTTAAAAATAAAATATCATCTTAAGCACATTTATGAATATTTTTATATCAGCAATGCACTGATTCACTATAAAGTATAAGTGCTACTCTTAGTGAATAACTCACTGAAAAAATATTAGAGAGTCTGGAATTTCTCTTAGTTTAAGGAAGCATTTTGGGGCTGCTGCGGTTCAGAAGTGAGAGCATATCATCCACTTATCTGAAATTTGGTGGCTTGACCCTTAGCTCATCCGGGCCTTTGGGCAAGATACCAGACCCCAAATTGGCCCTGATCTGTGTTTGTGTTTGCTATTTAAAAAAATGCACTATATGTTAAGAATAAGCTGTGTGTAAAGACTTTCAGGGTCTTCATAGTTTAACGCAAGCGGTAGGCTGCCCCCTTAGCCTCATCACATGGATTACACTATCTATCTATCTATCTATCTATCTATCTATCTATCTATCTATCTATCTATCTATCTATCTATCTATCTATCTATCTATCTATCTATCTATCTATCTATCTGGCACAGGCAGCTGTTTTCAGGAAATTACAACCAATATTATTCTCAGCCGATATTAGCTATTTGCCAATCTCTCGGTATCAGCATTTATACCAGCTGATAATGAAAATTTAAAAAGTAAGAAACACACGAGAGAAACACCCTTCAACCATGTTATGAGTGTTGATGTTGCATAGTCACTTTGCAGCTTCTGTGCAAAGTTTGGATGCCATAAACAACAACAACCAGCTGATCCGAGCAGAGTCGGGCAAGTTAGGGAGTTAATGTTTCGTGTGTCTGAAAGGGAAAAAAAAATACATTGATACCGATATATTGGAATATCAGATTTTTAAATCACCAAATATATTTATCACACTTAAATCGCATATAGGTGGGGGCTCTACTAAAAATCCAAAATCTAATAAAAACCAAGGTAGTGACTCATTAGAGCATTTGACAGTTAGAGATCCAAATGATTCCATTTATAAGGCTATAAGCAGAGTCTTTATTGGACTTCCATCATGGCCAGAAGTGCAACTTCTTATCCCAATACTCCTTTTATGCCTGCTTGATATGCAAATAAGCAAATGTTTGCCAGCAGTGTGAACACATGGACTTGAGAAGAAGATAAAATCTCAGTTGTGTTGGCCTCTTGTTCAGCTGCCCCCAAGTAACAGAATTCGGTCTCCTTTGAAGAGAATTACATCTTTTAACACAAACACACACACACAATTCAGTATATATTTAAATGGGTGGACGAAGATAATTTTATGTAAGCTCTTTTCGATATTTAGCAAGAAAAACTATTTCTGTCACAGTGAAAACTGCCCTGCTTCAGTGTGAAATGCAATAGAGTTCAAGTATCATCCAATAACTGTAGTTTAATACAGTGAATGTACCTAACTACATTTAATCATTGACAAACCAAAGGAAAACACTTTTAGCATATTGATAGAACTCAGTATAGAAAGTGTATATTTCAAATGCTGTTTGTAATATGACTGCACACGCCTGACTGTGGAATATACTGGGAATGAATTAAATCTGCAGTGAAGAAACAGGATGCTTAAAACACTGTATACTTTGTGCTGTAGGTTGGCTCTGTCTTTGCAGTGCAGTGCATGAGGCATCTCTTAAGTGCATGCATTTGATAGCAGCATTAGTTGACCCTGTGTGATGGGAAAAACCTCTGAGTGCTAAAGTGTGCGTTTAAACATCGCACGGATGTGGGATTCAGGTCGAGAGAACGAGATGAATAAAGAGAGAGGAGGGATCAGCCTCAAAGTGAACGACGGTTCAACCCCTGGATGATCCCTCACTAATCTCTCCTACCTGACCTCGATGGGGGTCGACACACTTGTGCTTTCTCCTCACGTATCTGCGTGAAGAAGGGAGTGAAGGGAGGATGCTGTGAAATGATCCACAAGACGGGAGGGGTATTCAGGGTGCTGCTGTAAAACTCAGAAGAGGGGGTGATATTCTTCACCTCAGAGCCACATAATTAGTTTGAAATGGTGATAAGTGATCTGCAGACAGTTGTGATCATCTCAGGCCATTCATCAAACTAAACATCTGCTTGTTACAAGGTCTCCAGTTTGAGGATTTGGAGCTCTGCTCTGTTTTACATCTTTATAAAGTGAACGCATTTGGGTTTTTAGACTGCTGAAATATCTCAGTAACATTTGGATGGATTGCCATGAAGTTTAGTAGAGACATTCATGACCCTTTAAAGATAAACTTTAGCAACTTTAGTGATTTTTTAAAAAATTGTCAGATGCTCTGGTTTATGACCATTCTGCTAACTTGACGCTCTATAGCTGTGCACAGTGTCACAATGAGCAGGAAGCGTTTGTGGCATTTTCCTGCTCTCGCTGCTTGAAATTTGCATGCTGCTGCTGGTCTCTGTTCTGAGTAATTTTCAAATAGTCATATTTGGACTGCTGCTCAGACAAAACAAGCAATTTAAAGATATCATATTTGCTTTGTGAGTGTAAAAATGAGTGCTTCCTATCATTTTAAATACTGAACACTTCATTTTGAAAAATATTAATCCGTAATGGAAAGAAGTTCAGAAGTTAATTGCTTTCCTTTGCTTTGCTGCTTTACAGGCCGAGCATCGCTTGCAACTGACACATAAGCAGAGACAAAATGACCCCCCACCCCCCCACCCCATACCCCCTTCTTCTCTCCTTAAAAGCTTTGATGTTCCACTGCCAGAATCCCAGCTTTAGATCAGCTCATTAACTATGCTCCTCCATAGAGCCACGGACAGACAGATGTTACCCTGTCCAGACAACTGTGTGTGTGTGTGTGTGTGTGTGTGTGTGTGTGTGTGTGTGTGTGTGTGTGTGTGTGTGTGTGTGTGTGTGTGTGTGTGTGTGTAATCTGCCAAAGTGGTTTCTCTTTCAAATGAAATGATGAACTTCTCAGTCATTCACGATGACTAACTGTAATCTCTCTGTGTCTAACAGGGACAGAAGTGGTCGCAGTCTATTGATGACGAAGGGTCGACGAGAGATGAATTTTACGACGATGAGGACCTCTATTCAGGCTCCGGCTCTGGCTGTAAGTGCGTGTGTGCATGTGTCTGCGTGTGTGTGTGTCTGCGTGAGTCTGTGAGGTTACACACTCATGCCCTGGTTCTTTCAAACTCAACAGCTGCTGGGTTTCAATCCGCTGACCCTAAAGACCCCGCAGTCCCTCTCTATTCACCAGACTCGCATGCATGGAGGCCACACGCACAAGCACACACGCACACACAATCATGCTGTGTAGTTCGACTGACAAGTTTAGGAACAGATTTATTAAGAAAATTCCTTAAGACACACCCTTACAAACAAACACTAACCGAGGCTCAGGTCCACACGATCTTATTTACTCTAATCAGATTACAGTCCATGCAGATTAGACGATCACACGAACACCAGCAGTTGTGCGCACCTATGTGTGAGCGTATGCCCCATGTTTGAGCGGGACTGACCGTCTGCTAGTGTAGGAATTACCTACTTAATGTAAATCACATCGCTGTAATTCAGGTTGATGTTCTGATCTTGCTGTTGAAGCTTGAGCACGGTGCTCCTTATTAAGCATGACTCAATGAGGGCTGCCCTCGGTTCAGGCGATGCACTAGTGGCGAGCACATCTCAAAATAAATTACAATTCAAAGCAGGAGAGTGTAGCAGAGGCACCCCCTGTGGCTGAAACAGCAGCCTGGCAAATTGCTTAAGCTCAAACCATACTACAGAGCCCAAAGAAAGGGCTCATTTTTAACAGGCAGATGTTCATTTTTGTGTCACAGCTGCTTCAGAACCAGGCTGTTTCTTTTTTTGTGGCGTCTGATATGTTTAACAGAAGCTACATTGTTAGAGTCCATATTTCAATATCCTCTCCACCTCCTCTACAGCCTTCATGTCTTTGTGCCTGTAAATTCAATTTGTTTCTCTTTCAACCCAAGGAGCTTCACTGCTATAACAGAATGAAAGGTGGAGTAATACTATTATGAGATTTAAAAAGAGCATGAATCACCTCTTCTCTTCTCTTCTCTCTCTTTCTTCTCTTCTCTTCTCTTTCTTCTTTATCTTCTCTCTTCTCTTCTCTTCTCTCTTTCTCTTCTCTCTCTTCTCTTCTCTTCTCTTCTCTTCTCTTCTCTTCTCTTCTCTTCTCTTAACACAGCTGAACTCACAGTTTACTGTAGCCGTCCTCGTGTACATATTGTTCAGTTTCTGTTGTCAGACAGCTAAATGAGCAGAAAATGGCAATTAATTGGGGTGCTAAGCTGTCATTAAATTCACTATTTTATAAGCAATTTAAAAAACAACATAGTTAAGCGCTCTCTGTGTATGCTGACATTTAAGGGAAAGATGGAGACAGAGACAGTTGCACTCATAAATCTCGGTTTGTTAGTTTCTTAGTTAGCTGGCTGCGTAAAAAGATGAACGATGTTTTCTCTGTTCTGTCGGAAAATGTCCCCTCAATCGACTGAGTTCAGTAAACAAAATGTTTTAAAAATTGACAGAATTATTTGATGAACAAAGCAGATAGCTGTATGTGTACTAAAGGACCAATTCATTGCCATAAAGTGGCTGTGGCTGATAATGGCTGCTCAGGCTGGGGTTTCCTTAAACCTCAAAAGATGGGGAGTTTACCAGGCAAGGTGGAGCTTAATAAAAACACATTATCTTATTGCCTTATGGCGGGCTTGAGGAGAAAATTCCAGCTTCATGTAGAAGTCTTTCAAATTCACACAATATCACTTATCATACTGGGGGTGGCTGCAGGTTGTCAGGTGAGGAGACAGGTTTGTGGTGGTTGCATACGTCAGATGCCCTACGTTCATCCAGGTGACTGGGGTTCATCAGTGCAGACTTAGCTGAGTTATATTTGTTTTAGTTCTCGCTTGCAGTTTGGTTTGGTTTAGTCAACAAAACTGCATGGAGTTTTTACAGCACACGCTACAAGCCTATCAAAAAACCCTGAAGGCAACTTCTGCCACATTCTCTTTTTCCATGAGTTGCAAAGCTATAAAAATACAACAGTGTGAACACGGTCAGTTTGATGGTCCTCAGGCAACATTAACCCTGTGAGGATGCGGCCCCTTTGCCTGTTATGGGTTCGCCTTGTCTTCTTGGATAAAAATGCCTGCATAATCTCAATGTGCAGCTAAGTTATTTACATCATTCTGTTCAGTGCAATTCATGCTGTTAGAGTGGATCCTGCAGCGATGTTACGTGAATGTAAAGGTGTCCTTTAAGGCAGAAAAGTAAGCCTCCGGTATTGGGGCATTGCTGTGATATTCAGACTGTTATATGATGACATGCTTTGCCATCCTATCTGCTTGCTTAGACATGAGAGGATTTATTATGTTGCATGAAAAAAACAAAAAAAAAAAACCAGACCTTGTATGCTCCTCTCTTGCTTCCATTACATGTCCCTTCTTATTTTTCACTGCATCCCATCTAGTAAGCTACTGGGGGAACTTTGGGTATTAGGGATATACACAGGGGACACCTGTTAGGGACGATGCAATCTGCCGGCTGAGTAAGACTAATCAGATTAAGTGTCAGGAGTGTCACTAGAGAGTAAACTACTGAGTGTGAAGTGAATGAGCCAGCAATAGTCTCAGTTTCTGATGTACTGTTATCTGTGTGCATGTGGGCGGGTGGTGGCTTGCAAAACTGTGTGATGGAATGAGATGAATTTTTGTTTAATGTATCAACTTTATCTGCTCTTGTGGGTTAATAAAGTTTTCTTTTTAATTTCAAATTCTTTCCTCTTCAGTTCCTGAGATCGGGATGAGGCCGACATCAGTAGCTGTGTTCTTCACCACAGAAGAATCCCTACTTCTCTCCACCACCCAAGCCACTGGCCTCGCTCCCGCCGCCCCACCTGCAGCAGACCCAAGCCCCAACCCAGAGGACCCCACCACCATCCCTCTGCCCCCCGAGGCTGATGGAGAGAGTGGCGTGTTCTTCGACAGGGAGCTGGAGAGGGAACGGGAACAAGACAGAGACCTGGAGAGGGAGCAAGAAAGGCAAAGGGAGCAGGAGAGAGAGCTGGAGAGGGAGAGGGAAAGCCAAAGGGAGCAGGAGAGGGAGCTGGAGAGGAGAGGGAAAGGGAGCGTGTCCGAGAGAGGGAGAGAGAGCAGGAGCGAGAGAGGGAACGTGAGAGAGAGCGACAGAGAGAGCGTGAGCGTGAGCGTGAAATGAAGAGAGAGAGAGCTGGAGAGAATCCGGGCCATTGCCCAGACCACTGCCGCCCCGCGGTCCTCTGCTCCTGATCCTGTGGTCACCACCAATCCTGCAACCAGTCCTGCGGAAAGTGCAGCACCCCCTGCTGGTTCAGATGACCTGAGCACCGCAGAAGAAGAGGAGGACATCTACCTTTCACCTGGGCCCAGCAGGTTTTATGTTGAAACCACTACAGAGGAAGACATGCCCACCACACCAGTGACAACCCCTGAGCCCACCACAGCTGCACCAACCACCACAACTGCCACCACTGTCAAGACCAGGAACTTCAGGCCCCAGGGTTCCCATAATGACAACCACTCAGGCGGTGCCAACAAAAGAGAACAACCCGCCCACAGCAGCCCACAACAACACAGTAGGATTCAGCTCATGTCAACAATTGTGAGGTTAACAAGATACAAATGCTCATTTGTGAGCTATGGAGCTCCTAATGTATTTTTAAACTTTGGATAGAAACTGGCTGTTTCTTACTGTTTCCAGTCTTTATGCAAAGTTAGGCAATCACTCCTGGACTCGTGCTACCAAATCTAGTATTTGCATGTGGCGCCATGCAAATGCTTCCATCTTTTATCTACAGTTATCTATCTATTTATCCAGTTATTTATCTATCCAGTAAACTATAACAATTTGATACTGAGCTCTTCTTCTAGCTGCCTCTTAATTATTTACAGAACAGAGGCATTTCCCTGATAAGTGTGCTTTTGATTAATCACAGAAGCTCTGCATTAAAGCATGATACATTTAGGTTTTTCTTGTTTTCTGCATATACTTAAGTTGCAACATTTGGTGCGTATATTCTATTGGTTGGAAACTATACAACTTTCCCCCATGTGAACATACAGGGGCTCATTGTTTTAAAGGAGAACATGTGCCATGGAAAGTTCTGTGTTGGTTTGGATGCGTTTCAGTGCAGCGACTCTGTGGAACAAACGGGATTACATCAAATGTAAATTTCCTGTCACTGGTCTCACTTTACATTTCCTGTCTCAGGACGGTACCAACGAAGTGGGCGCTCCAGGACCAAGTGGAGATTTTGAAATCCTGGATGGACGCCGCAATGATCTTGGCAGTGAAATGCCAGTAAATCCTGATCTTATCGGGAACACAGTGGATGGAGGCAGCTCTGCAGCCCAGCTACCACAGAAGAACATCCTGGAGAGAAAAGAGGTCTTGATAGGTAAGATTATCCAGCACTGAAGTTTGTGTTAATGGGTTCCATGTGTGTCATGTCTGAATTTTAGCCCTTTTCATCCATCTATCTGTTTGTCTCAGTGCATGTCTTTCTGATCTTGTGCCTCTGTTTTCATGCCTTTTGTCAAATAATCAGCCCTTAGCCTGACAGAGCTCATTTCCCAGTTGCCTCCTGTCTCCTTTCCCTGCTTTCAGGAAGCTGCTCGGATAATTTGGCATCACCTCACATTCACGTAGTGCAGATTCATCCCCATAACAAAATGTGCTGCTTAGCCCCATTTGACCCGTTGAGAACAAGCGATCCTCTTCTTGGGTTATCCAACCCCTCCCTTCTCCCCCCTTTTTTCTCATCCTTTCCCCTCTGGGTAAATCCAGTTCCTTTTCAAGTGCCCCCTTCTCCTTATCCCAAAGAACTGTTGTAGAAAGCAAAGGAGCAGCCAACTTGCCTGACCTGACTGGCTCTCTGTTTCTCCTTCAGCCGTTCTGATTGGTGGACTTCTGGCGGTGGTTTTTGCTGATTTCCTGTTCATCGGTAAAGAGCAGGAGGCAACATATTTTAGACAACCCTGTAGACATGTATTAGTGTTTAGTGCAGCTTTTCATTAACAAAAGTTTTTCTATTTCGCCTTTCACCACCAAAATCTAAAACAAGCTGTTTTAGCTCCCCTCCATTTAAGCCAACTTTCTTCTGATTGGCTGCCACTTGTGAACAGCGGGTTTGACATTAGAAAGAGATAACAGTACAAAAAATGTCTGAAAACTGAGCTTTTGTCTCACAGCGATTATTGGTACATACACTGACTTCATTATTTTAAACTTTGGCCATATTTATTATGAGCATCCACTGTTCTAATACTATATACAGTCATGTAAAAAGGGACGTTTTCACAGACTGAAGTACACTATTACTGTTTTAATAAGATTTAAGAAGGTAGATACCAGCCAGGTGCTGTCAAGCATGGTGGTGGAGGAATGATGATTTGGGCTTGTTTTGCAGCCATAGGACCTGGGCACCTTACTGTGGTGGGAACTTAAGAGAGCTGTGCATAAACAGTGGCAGCGCCAGGGGGGACGCTAGGGGGTGCTATAGCTCCCCCTGGAAGAGTCATAGCACCCCCATAGCACCCCCAAGAAAATAGCTTGTGTCTGTGTGTGTGGAGAACTGAAAGAACAAGTGATCCTTCATAGCACCCTCAGTAAAATGCTTAGCCCCCCCCTTAGCACCTGCAGAAAAAAATATTTCTGGAGCCGCCACTGTGCATAAATAAATGTCTGCAAACATCAGTGAACTAAAACAACATTGTAAAGAAGAGTGGGTCAAAATTCCTCCACACCGGTGTGAGAGACTGATTAAAAAAAAACCATACAGGTAACAATTACTTTAAGTTATTGCTGCTAATGGTGGTTCCACAAGCTTCTGAACCACGGGGTGTACTTAGCTTTCAACGGGCATGCATAGAGCTGTATGAAAACATTCTTTTTCACGACTGTATATATCAGAAAACAAAAGGAAAAGCATAATAGGTCCCCTATTATGCTAAATATATTATTACTTCTTAGTGTTGCACATTAGCAGGGTAGCACTTGTTATTCAGAACTAAACTGTAGCAAAACTCAAACCAAAGTTTTGTGAAAATTATAATTTCTTTGCTTTCAGAAACACAGTGAGCTCAGTAAAGTTGTTACAATTCATCCTGAGAAGAACATCAATATCTGTGCCAAATTTCAGGGCATTCTGTCCAATTTAATTCTGGATAAAAGTGGTGGACAGATGGTCTGAATGACAATGCCATCCATGGACCAGCCCCACCAGCATGACTAAAATCCTTGATTGAGCCAGTCGTCTTAATGATGAGTTGATATTATGAATTCATGGACAAGTGGTTCATTATGTCTTATCTTGACAACAACTCGAAACGGTACAGCGAACATTTCTCAAATCCAAGTCTAAATCAAATCAGAGAGAGATGGTGAATGTACAGACTGTAGTTATGCACTGCATGATTGAACAAAAGAAGTTAAAACTGACTGAAATCTCATAGAAATTTTAATTAGATAAAATGGTGTGACAAGGCAGTGAAGGTGAATACTTTTGCAGTGACAGTGCACAGTGAAAAACTGTATTAATTAAATCCCCTAGCAGAAATGGGATAAAGTAAACTCTCCTGACACAAAAGGGTGTAAACAAAGTGTTCTTAAGTGTTTGTTTTACGGTTTTGGCGTGGATGCCACTCACCATAATGAGGGATTTTTTAACCATTTTGCCGACCACACGCTAATCTGTGTCACCCAGCAGAGTTCATTAGTGATGTGAGCAGAGGAAGGTGGGAAAATGCAGCTGCTGCTGATTGGTTACGGCGGCCCCCACGGGGTTAAACTACTATGTGGCACTGCAGGGCTGCAGTTTTAACACAAAGCAGTTGGCAGCACAGAATGTATTTTGGCACATTCAGGCTCATCCGTCTTCACTTAGCAGGAAGGTGGTAGCAATGCTGTGGTAGATTTGCTCTGCTTTCAGACTAGAAGTGTTTTTAAAGCATCTACGTGTTGTGTCATAGTCAGCCGCAGATGTACAAGTGGCTCTAATGGCATTTTAGTGTTTGTCTGTGTGTGTTTGAGTGTTTGTAGCATCTAATCTGCTGCTAATTTAGGATGACTAACACTCTGTTTCTGTCTTGCCCCAGCGGTGATAGTGGGAGGCGTGGTGGGCGCCTTATTCGCCGCCTTCCTGGTGATGCTGCTGGTGTACAGGATGAAGAAGAAGGACGAGGGCAGCTACACGCTGGAGGAGCCCAAACAGGCCACCGTCACCTACCAGAAACCAGACAAGCAGGAGGAGTTTTATGCATAACACCAATACGCCAGAGAGACACGCCGCACACCAGGAGAGAGAAAGAGCGAGCTAGAGAAGAGAGAAAGATACTCTAAGTCCTGCCCTTCCTCATCCTCCTCCTCCCTCTCCTCCACCTCTTTTTCTTCATCGCTTCCCCCTTATCTGCTCGCGTCTCATCATCCCTCTCTCCTCTCGTCTCCAGTATACTTGAGAGCGCCTTTCTCTCTGCGGACTTGGACCTTTCTTTTCAAAGAAAACGAGAGAAAAAAAAAGAGGACAAAAAAAAAGGAAAAAAAAATCCAAATATATTCAGAAAAAAAAAATAACACATACACACAAGATGTTTTTAAAGTAAATGTTGTTATTAATATTCTACAGATTCTCTTGTTCTGTATGTAATGATATGATTATTTTGTAAGAAAACAAACAAAACAAAACACATGCTCTTAACCTGTGTTTCCCAGCACACACACACACACACAAAAAAAGATCCTCTTCTTGTATTTAACTGAGCAAATACGAAAAAGGCCTGAACGGGGGAGAGGACAGGGGTGGAGAGGGGTGGAGTGAGCTCAGGGACAAACAAAATATGAGAGCGGCGGGCTCGACTCTGCCCCTCGTCACCACCACCCACCAGAAAAGAAAAGAAAAGAAAACATATAGAGCATCTGGTTGGCCGCACAGAGCCCAGGGTCAAAGGTGAGAGGAAAGGTCTCTTTTGTGCCTTCCGTCAATCTGGTGCTCAAAGACACACAAATGACGCACGTCCACAAAGCCACGCATAAACACATGCTTACACACACGCACGCGCTTGCATCTGCTTGAAGGTGGCGCTGACCTCTCTCTCTGCGCTCGGCCAACCAGAAAACGGTGCTCGGGCCCCCTCGGCATGTTTCACAACGTTCGAGGAGCCGCTGTGGAAACAACGTCCGGTTGCATCAAGGGTTTGTTCACAACCAGCTGGTGGCCCTTCTGCTCCTCTAAACTGTATAAAGACTAGTTATGGATAGTAATAATAATCAATAATATATCAATGTTCTTGGGCTGGATGGTGAACAATAATAATAATGATGATAATAATAATAATAATAATAATAATACCGTAATAATAATAAACAGGAGGATGTGTATTTAGCAGTTACAAAAAACAAAAAAGTTTATATGTAAATATCAGCGTATCCTTTCTGGTGTCACTAACCATCTGCATGACCATGAAGAGTTTTTATCCATCACATCCGTCATCCCTTTAGATGAGCTGTGCTCTTGCCACATGCACGCACGTACACACACTTAACACACACACAGTTGCGGAAAGAAAACTCGCTGCGCATTTAAACACACTGCGCAGACTTTAAATAGACTCATATCGTTCAAAAACATATCGACTCCATCATCATCCTCATCATCATCAGTGTCATCATCGTCGTCATGATGAGAGTCATCACGTGATTCCAGCGAGCTCAGGTGGTTTCAGTATGTTATTGATTAGTTATCGATCAGTTGCCAGTTGGTTTAGAGTTTGGTCTGTTTGTGTAAAAGCACAATTCCATGTCCAGCCATCATCCAATAACCCCACCACCACCTACCCCCTCTCTCTCACACACACACACACACAAACACACCCTTGCATGCCTCACTTTATGATTTTTAAATTTTTTTTTTTTTTTAAACTTTCTTCCATCACTGGCTCTCTGTTTGGGGATGGGAGGGGCCTCTTGGAAGCGTGAGGGGCTTTAATGAAAAATGAGTCCACGCAGAACGTTGCTCCCACGTGCACTAATTCAATCACAGCATTGGTCGTTAGAGCGCTGGTTATGAATTAGTGTTTATGAGGTCAACGTTAACCTGCTGTGGGTGCATTTCGGGGAAAGGGGGGGGGGGGTCGAAGTGAGGAGACAGGCTGGCTGTGCTTCTATTTAAGAGATTGTAACAATAAACACACCAGTGCGACTGGCTAGTAGCTTCTATTATACTCAGTACTGTAGAACAAAAAATGCATGGGAGTCAAAACTATACTCGTCTGGGTGTGTGCGGATGGCTCTGTGTGTGTGTGTTTTTTTTTTCCTTTTCTTTTGTCCAAGTGTGTGTCTTTGAAAGAAGAGAGGGGTGAGTTAAAGCTGGAATGTACTGTGGTCGAGTGTGTGTGTTTACCTACTCCAGCAGTTCCCACGCTCTTCCACAGACAGGTAACACACCTCTTCCACTCCTGCGTGTGTAGTTACCTGGGCCCCCCCCCTCGCCAGTCCGAGAATACCTGTGCTTTGTGTGTGTCTGCACCTCACCTAAACCTGCCACCTGTGTGTTTGCGTTTGCATGAGTGCTTCACCTTGATATTTCACAGCAGACTCTTGTGTACACTGACTAGCCTGTCGATGCGTGTGCGTGTGTGTGTGGGTGCGTGAACGTGTGTTTAGTCTGTTCACTGCTGAATGTGGGGCGGCCCGTCCCTCACAGTGGCTATCACACACACTGACTGTGTCTTTTCACTGTCTGTCTGACTCGTCTACCTGTCTGTCTCTCTGCCGCAGGACAGATGGACAGACAACACGCCACTTTCTCACAGGCAGGAATGATATAAACACGTACTGTCTTTTCTAAAAGTGACTGTCAAAGTGTAAATGTGTGCGTTTGTAGCCATTTAAGCCTGCGTAGCCAAATAAGGTGTGCGTGTGTGTATGTGTGCGTGTGTATCTGAGAGAGAGTGTAAATTTGTATGTGTGAGTGTGAGTGTGTGTGTGTGTGTGTGTGTGTGAAGCCTAGTAGAGGCTACACGACTCTATGTTTGCTGTTCCCATTCCTGTTTTTATACATTTGCATTTTTTAAGGCTGAGTTTCTGTCATTGGCTGAGTGAGCGAAAGGAGGCGGATCCTCCACGCCACCGCCCTGTCACTAATCTGCCACTCTGTTCCAAATAAAAAAACCTGATTGGGTAAATCTGTCCTCTTTGTCTTTTCTTTAATTTTTCTTTTTCTTTTTCTTTTTTTTTTAACTGAAACTGACTAAAAAAAAAAAACTAAAAAAAAAAAGGGTGTAATTTCCTAGTCAGCCATTCCGGTTTTCAGTCTGCTCTCAAGAATATGTGACTAATAACAGAAACAACAAAGGAACCAAATAACTGTGCAGCATTAAAACTGTGCACTGTCTCTTCATTTCTTTGGCTTCTTTTTTTTATCAGCAATGGATCAAATCTATAATTTCAGAGCAGCAGTGGTTCTCAAACTGATGTCCAGGGGGTCCCTAGAGGTCAAGAGTCACAAAATAACTTGCTAACACTTATAAAATTGTGCTGTAATATTAAAAAAGTGTATATTGCCAGATGAGACAAATCTATGCCAATAAAACAAATATACACTCACTGACTACTTCATTAGGTACATCTTGCTATTACTGGGTTGGACTCCCTTTTGTCTTCAGAGCTGCCTTCATTCTTTGGGGCACAGATTCAACAAGTTGCTGGAAACATTCCTCAGAGATTTTGGTCCATATAGACATGACAGCATCACACAGTTGCTGCAGATTTGTCTGCTGCACATACATGATGCAAATACCCAATTTCACCACATCCCAAAGGTGCTCTATTGGATTGAGATCCGGTGACTTCGGAGGCCATTTGAGTATAGTGAACTCACCAGTTTTAGATGATTTGAGCTTTATGTCATGTGTGTCGTCCTGCTGCAAGCAGCCATCAAAAAATGGGTACACTGTGGCTATAAAGGGATGGACGTGGTCAGCAGCAATACTCAGGTAAGTTGTGATGCTGAAACAATGCTAATTTGCTAGTGAAGGGCCCAAAGTGTGCCAAGAAAGTATCCTCTACACCATCACATCACCACCAGCCTTAACTATTTATACAGGGTAGGATGGATTCATGCTTTCATGGTATTTACACCAAATTCTGACTTTACCATCTAAATGATGCAGCAGAAATGGAGACTCATCAGACTGGACAATGTTTTTCCAGTATTCTATTGCCAAATTTTGGTGTGCCTGTGTGAATTGTAGCCTTGGTTTCCTGTTCTCAGCTGTCAGGGGTGGCACTAGGTGTGGTCTTCTGTTGCTCATCACAGAAGAGGTGTGGAAAGAGGCCCCATGGCAAATGATGTTTACTGATGATGTAGCATTGTACGCTCAAGAGAAGTACGACTTGGAAGATGATCTGAAAAAATGGAGAGAGGTGTTGGAAAGAAGAGGGCTGAAAGTATCAAGAGCAAAGACAAAATATACAGTATCAGTCAAAAGTTTGGACACACTCACTTTGACTGGTACTGTATGTGTTTACATGGAATATCAGATAGAAGCATCCAGATGGATGGAGAATGACTACAGGAAGCCACCGAGTTCAAGTACCTTGGGAGTACATTGAGAAGTGATGAAGACGTGGAGGCAGAAATGGACAGAAGGATCCAGTGCAGATGGAACAACTGGAGAAAGCTTTCTGGAATACCACCAGCTGTCAGATGGAATATCCACAAGATGGTTGTTCAACCTGCTGTGTTATACGCAATGGAAACCCTGCCACTGTCAAACCAGAATAAAAAACTGATTGGAAGTAGATGAAATGTAAATGTGTAGACAGGCATGTGGACATGCACAAGAAACAGAATCATTAAAGAGAGAATGGAAGTGAAGAACATCAATATTAGGTGCCTATAAGCAAGACTAAGGTTGTTTGGAGAGCAGAGAAATACACTGGAAGGCCCTTAGAGATGGACATACCAGGACATGGAGGACATAGAAGACCTGAACGTTGATGGACAGACTGCGTGAAAACGGACCATGGAGTTGGAGCTACAGAAGATGAAGTCATGATAAAGCCAGCTGGCAGAGTTGTGGCTACTGCAGCAACCCCATGAGAAAGTGGGACAGAAGAAGAAGAAGAAGAAGAAGAAGAAGAAGAAGAAGAAGAAGGCCGCTTGGCTTACCTTGACACGTGAGAAATGGTGAAACAGCTAGCTTTACTGTATCAAAAGGTGGAAAAAAAAAAAAAAAAGGTTTGCCCACAAGCACACAAAGTTCACACATTACCACTTTAGAACTTGTGTGTTTAAAAGATACAAAATGTAAAGTGTCAAAGCACCAAGCTGTGTAATTTCAGGAGTACTCGAGTGCTGGTCTATCTTCTCGGTCAGGTTGGTTTTACAGGTGCAAATAGGTGGTTGGGTGAGCTAAGTGCCTGCTGGCTGTTGCTGCCATCTTCTAATGTCTCTTTCAACAAGAAAGCAATATTCCTTTAATATACACACACCTTGGCACACACTGCAGCCTCATTATTTCATGAGACACCATGACCATTTCCTATTCTGCAAAAATATTACAGCCCCTCAGATTTTACTTTGATGCATAGTTCCCTGTTAAAAACACTTGCAAACAATACGACAACCCCCCCCCCCCCCCCCACTTTATTAGATATTGTACTTTAGCTGTGCTAATTCCCTAACAAATGCACCATTAATCAAATCACCAAACTAATTAACATTCAATGAACCAGGGAAATTCTGAGCCTCTTGGGGTCAAAGTAATCCAGCCTTGGTTTTATACGTAATAATGCATCTTTCCTCATAAGCAAACATTCTGCACATTCCACAATCAGCAACTCTGCTTTCAGTTAATGAAGTATTGTAATCAGTGACTTTTAAATGCACATCACAGCAAAAAGCTTCAGGGTCGAATCAACTGTGTTGAGGAGTGAGGGTTTTGTGATTGTGTGGGTTCCATCCATTTGTCCGGTTTTCTTTCACCACCTTTAAAACTGGCTGCAGGTTTGTTGATGGGTGTGCCTGTCCAGCGTCTGCCCCACCTCTCGCTCAGTGTAGGGTGGGACAGGCTGGATGAAGGGGGTGTCATCAAATGTACCTGCTACTTGGAAAAGCTTTCAGAAGATGTAATTATAAGCTTTATAAGTTCAACACAGCTAATTTCGATTCTACTGGAGTAATGTTTAAGTGTTTTGACCTCATTAATAGTGCCCTCTCCTCCTCCTAATCAAAGCTGCAGATTGTAAAAAAAAAAAAAAAAAAAATTCTTCAAGGATAAACAGGACTTCACTCAGACTGCAAAAACTATCTTAATGCAGCCGGCAGCTTGTAGTGCTCACAGTGGTTATAGACCTCTTTTTAAAAATATATATATTTTTAAATATATTTAAAGTACATGTCTTGGTTACTCCATCTAATCCAGAGAACATCAACATTATGATACAAAGGACTCTGGTTACAGTGAAGACTGTCACTGTAGTCTGTGGATTATCCACCAAGACAATGTTGCTCGAAAGATAGGCTACTGTTGAATTATTTAGACGTAATTCTTTTCTACACTGTGAGCACATGAAATTCCATTTGTATCCTTATTGCTGCAGGAGATGCAAAAAAAATTTAAAAAATCTCAGATAATCTTCTCAAACCAGGAAGCTTAAATGAGGTTACTGTGAACACATGTAATGTTGTAATGTGGGTGAATTTTTCTTCTAATTTCTCAGTCTGTAACTGTGACTCAACTCCCTTGGCGATGGAGGATTGTTCAAACTTGAGGTCCAGGTTTTATTCTTGGGTCCACTCATGACTCAGCAGTGAAGCACTTGAAACAGGAGATGAATATATTTCAGTAACATGCATTTAAAGGAGCTTGCGTGCAGACACAAAGTCTACCTCTGTGTTATCGCACACCAACCAGCAGTAGCTTGGCCTACATGCCATTTGTGCGACCCACTGACACTAGAGGCAGCCCTCCTCTCCTCGGTGCTTCATCTAACAGAGATGCTGTATTTGTATTTGCATGATCACAGCTTCTTTACACCTCATTTACACTTGTTTAACTCTGTGGGCCCTCAAGGGAGAAACAGACAGAGATGTTATTTTTCTTAAGTCAACACATAAAAATATCCTTTTTTTCCCCCTCCCCTCCCCTCTGTACTGAAAGTTAGATAAACTCTCTGTGGGGATTTGTGAGCACACACACAAAAGGAGATTATTCCTGCTCTTCAAGCACCATACCAGATGAGACCAAGGTCACCTGATGTGGAGGAGTAGTGGGTTTGCAGCTGGCCATCATCCAGAAAAGCTAACAAGCTGTCCTGGCCTTGGAAAGTGGGCTGCTGATGAGGAAATATGCCTCCGCACAGAGGCTGAGTGCTCCTTGAATGCAAGCCTCCTCTGGGAGGGGTGGAACAGGAGAGCCAAAGCTGCACAGCAGAGTTGGGGTAGGCTGATGTGCCTGGGGTCCAACCAGTACCCCATCTGGTGGGTAACAGAGGAACAACTGCAGCAGAGGCAACCTGACTTGCAACCCAGTTTTAATCTGGCATTTTCAGCTATAGCTTTTCATATTACAGAGAAACAGATGAGCTGTGATACTTGTATCTTATTTTACAAGGGCTTATTTTTTTTTCTTAGACCTTTGTGGAATAAGAAGCTCAAAGGATCAGCACTGTTTATCCTCAGCTGACAGTCGGTAGGTTGGGATTGCCACGAGGAGTCCCAGGATAGATTTCAGGGATTACAAGATTATTAATTTAAGCAGCGAGCAAATAAAGCATCTTTCAGATACAATATTTGCAAATGGTGGCAATGCTACAAGTGTCTTTATTTCAAGGGATCCCAAACAAAAAACTAGATATGGTTCACTCACAAAGCCAAGAGTATGGTTTCCCTGTATTTAGAGTTTACTGTGTAAAGAGGTGGAACAATTCTCTCTCTAAACTACAGCCTCTTTGTGATGATATTAAACCCTCATTTTATCTTTATAATCTAGTTTTAATAACCTACAGGTGTTTTATTGTGATATGATTCACAGAATTATGCTCATGACTTTGTTTTAGATATCCCATCTGACCTACTGCAACAAAAGTGCTTCTAGTAATCCAGTATCCATTTTTACTAAGATCCTACACATATAATTACCCAACATCATTATTCCATATGATGGGTCATACATATCAAATTTTCTCATTGCTTCCCCCTTTTTTTTTTAACATAAACTTTGTTTTGTATATTTTAAAAACATATTCAAACACATACAGCAAGTTAGAAACCAATAATAAAGGCATAGCTTGTGATCAGGGAAATTAGGTTAAAAAAAAAATAGGAAAAACCCTTTTTAGCACTTTTTAGCTGTGTGTAAACTCAGCTCTATATTGGATATAGAGTACTGTGCAAAAGTCTCCAGCTGCCCCTCACATCTTTGTATTTTACCAGAATAGGAAATACAAATAGGTGCACTGATTTATTTAATGTGCAAACATATATGGAAAAACAGTACACAAGGCAAAAAACGGAGTTTGTACAATTCTAAGCTTGAAAGTCAGTATTTGGTATGAGGACCTTTATTCTTCAACACAGCCTGAACTCTCTTTGGCAGCTTTCTTGTTATTTCATTAAGTAGTCTTCAGGAATCATTCTCCAGGCTTCTTGAAGGACATTCAAAGCTCTTCTTCGGATGTTGGCTACTTTTTGTTCCGTTCTCTGTCAAGTTGATCCCACACTGTTTCAATAACTTTGAGGTCCAGGCTCTGGAGAGGCCACTCCATGACTGATAGTGTTATTTTTTTTGTTAAAGTTAATTTTCATGGCTTTATTCAACAGTTTTTAGCAGTGGAGAAAGACAGGAAAGTGGGAGGAGAAACAGGGAAGACACACGGCAAATGGCGACAGGTCAGGACTCGAACCAGCGCCAACCACACTGCCATGCGACATATATGGTCGTCTGCTCACGCCCTGAGCCACCCTGGCTCAGGGCGTTAGAATTAATTTTTAAATTTTATTGTTTGCTTTTAAAGGTTTGAGTGGCTCTATAAATAAAGATGGACGGATGGATGAATGGACATGCAGCTCCAAACTATGACAGAACCTCCTTCATGTTTTACAGGTGGTTGTAGACACTCACCATTTTACCTCTTTCTTGACCTCCTTTGTACATATTTACAATGATTTGAACCAGAAATTTCAAATATGGATTCATCACCCCATCAGACCTGTTCCTGCTGATTTTCAGTCCAGTTCTTGTGTAATTTGGCATAGCCTGCCTCAGCCTTTACTCCCTATTTCCTTTCTTTATGCATGGCTTCTTGGAAGCCACCCTTCCACTGAGACCATTTCAGTGAACAGTAGATGGATCAACTGAAGTTCCAGATGCATCTCTCAGGTCCCGTGTCAGGTCTTTGCTGGAATTATCCTATTACTTAAGGGCATGACTTTCAGAAACTGTTCCTCTACTGTAGTTTTTTTGTTTGTTTGTTTTTTATGCCTACCACTTCTTCTTTTGCCCTCCACTTGTCCAATTTCCTTAAATTTTTTCAAGGATACACTGCACATCATGCTGAGATGTGCTAAGGTTTTCTACTATCAGCTCTGCTTTATGCCTGCCAAATGGTGTTATCTTTGGCATTTTTCAAAGATTCAACTAAAGAAATGTGAACAAATGCTGTGTTTTTGCAACAGGCTGCAAATGTGCCTAAATATACAATTTAAAACTGGTTCTTCACAAAGTTGAGTTTAGATGTCTTTTTTTAATGCTTGAATGATTCATAGGTCAGTGTTCAAGGGCTTAACAACCCTGAAAATTTAAAGAAATAGAGAGAGTGGTTCAAGATCTTTGCACAGTATTGTATAAGTCTATATTACATGTACTGTAAAATCTTATTTATGACTATAAAATGTGCCCCAGTAAGAAATTAATAAATTAGATCAAAATGAGAGTTGGTAATTTTCTCAACTATTTGAATCTTCTGCAACCCAAGCTCTCAGAAGACATTTTTTTTAAACTTCTCCTAGCCATTCGTGATTAGTGATTAGATTTTTAAAGTATGTTCTCATATGGGGATAAAGGGTTATGCTGTAAAATATATTTTACAGCATAACAAAGCAAAATCAACAAAGTATTAAACAGTTTCCTGAGCAGACCGAAGTATCAGGTGCAGAAACGCCAAGGTCTGACATCCCCATATGAGGGGAGGGTCTGAGCAGGTTCACGCTGAAGGTAACAAAACTCTGGTGACTATTGCGTTTCCCTTTTGTAGTCAGAGTTCAGGTGCATCTGTTCTCATCGCTGATTGGCTGCTTCAGTTTCACAATTCACGTGACTCTTCGTCACGTAAACCAAGAGAGGCAATCAATCAATCAAGCTCATTAACCTGCGGTCAGGGAGTCACGCGCTTCGTTACCTGCTCGGCTTAATTGATTATGAGCACAAGTTTATTGGTTTTGACGGCGGCGTCCATGGATGAAGACGGTGCGTTAGCTGAAGATTTGGGTAAGGACACTTAGGCTGCCATTTAATTGTTTTATTGGCTTGTTTAGCATTTTCACGTGACGCACGCGGGCGAGCTTTTAACTCAACTTCTTTATGATTTTTTTTTTTTTTTTTTTTTACAAACTTCTGAAAGACGGCTCATATATGAATTTTTTTCCCTGTGAGTGTAGCTCCCTGTGCAGCTCTGCTCCATGGAGACAATTTAAATCACGGTTATTAACATTCACGACCCGGTGTTTGGAGATGGGGACAGTTTGGCTAGTTTAGCAGCACCTAGCCGCTCAGAGTTAATTAACGGTCAGGTGAGGTGGTGGCACGAGGCCGTCGCACAGCTGGGACGCTAATTAAGTCACCGCAGGTTGCTGCTCCTCCTGAGACTGACGCACGTTTTATTCGACCTGCGGGTCACCACGTGACCCGGGAGCTGCGAAAGAAATCTTCAAACCTTCTTGGGTTATTTCTCACAATAAAGGCACTTTGTCTGGCTTAAGCTCAGCCAAAGTGCACTGTTGTGTGGTTATATCACATGAGTGCATCATGGAGGAGTGAAGTCGAGAGGTTCCTGCCAGCATACACACCGAAAAATCTCAAAAATGTTCTTTGAACTAAATCAAAACTACCCAAAGAGGAACTGTAGTTTGGTTGAAGCTATTTTAAAATTGGTTCGGAGTCTCTAGATAGTGTATATGTTATGAAATTAGTACAAAGCATTTAGTCTTTATCAAAATTGTACACTTAAAGGACAAAAAATAAATAAAATGTAGGGAATGTCTGATCTGTCAATCACCTGTCCTAGCCCAGGCAGGACTGCCAGGTAACTGCTAAAGAAGCCTGCCCCAACTTCTCTGACCGTTTGCTAATAAATGGCAGGAATCACCAGCATGAGCAGAAGGCATCTGCACATGCTCTGTAGTGGTCACTGGCTGACTACTTCCTCTTTTTTTGGCTGCTCTCTTTAGGGGTCGTCCTCTTGTAGTATATTGCCAAAAGTATTTGCTTGTCTGCCTTCGCACACATGAACTTGAGTGACAACCCATTCTTAATCCATAGAGTTTAAATGTGATGTTGGTCTACCCTTTGCAGCTACACTATATTGCCACAAGTATTCACTGACCCATCCAAATCATTGAATTCAGGTGTTCCAATCACTTCCATGCTCACAGGTGTATAAAACTAAGCACCTAGGCATGCAGACAGCTTCTACAAACATTTGTGAAAGAATGGGTAGGCCATTCTGTAATCTGTGTAATCTCTGTGATCTGTAATCAAAGTGGGGTCAGGTGCATAATGCACAGAGGTCACCAACTTTCTGCGGAGTCAATTGCGATAGACCTCCAAACTTCATGTGGCCTTCAGATTAGCTCAAGAATGGTGTGTAGAGAGCTTCGTGGAATGGGTTTACATGGCCAGCCAGCTGCATCCAAGCCTTACATCACCACAGTCAGAAGGCCTTTATTGTCATGAAACTCAGGTGCTTGACAATATTGGGAAAATGCAACGCAAAGCATGAGATGCAGTGGTGTAAAGCGCACTGCCACTGGACTCTAGAGCAGTGGAGATGTGTTCTCTGGAGTGTGAAATCACGCTTCTCTGTTTGGCAATCTGATGGGTGAGTCTGAGTTTGGCAGTTCCAGGACAACTGTACTTGTCTAACTGCATTATGCCAAGTGTAAAGTTTGGTGGAGGGGGGATTATGGTGTGAGGCTGTTTTTCAGAAGTTGGGCTCAGCCCCTTAGTTCCAGTGAAATGAACTATTAATGCTTCAGCATCCCAGGACGTTTTGGACAATTTCATGCTCCCAACTTTGTGGGAACAGTTTGATGTTGGCCCCTTCCTGTTCCAACATGATTGTGCACCAGTGCTCAAAGCAAGGACCATAAAGACATGGATGAGCAAGTTTGGTGTGGAAGAACTTGACTGGCCTGAACAGAGTCCTGACCTCAACCTGATAGAACACCTTTGGGATGAATTTGCAGAGACTGTGAGCCAGGCCTTCTCGTCCAACATCAGTCTGAAAAATTCCTATAAACACACTCTTGAACCTTGTGGAAAGCATTCCAAGAAGAGTTGAAGCTGTGATAGCTGCAAAGGGTGGGCTGACATCATCATAAACCCTGTGGATTAAGAAGGGGATGTCAAGGCAGAGAAGAGAATACTTTTGGCAATATAGTGTACATTTTTAGATGCACCTTCAATCCTTCTATAAGTGTTAATATATTGTACTAAAACAGAACACCTGCTGACCTAATATCAAGTTTGCATGTAGTTAAAGCCTACATTTGAATTATATTTTTACATCTATTTATTACTTGCTCTCAGACTGTTAAACACCACTGAGACTGCAGCTGGAAGAATAAGAACTAAACAATTTATTCATACTCATTATAATCCTCCAGATTCTCCCATGTTTTAATGACAGCTGTGATATTGATAAGTCTGTTAACTTGCACAATCAGCATTTTTACTGGCTTTCTTTCCTGGCTTCAAATAAGCTAAACTTTGTTAATCTGTTTTCCAGTCTTATTGACTAAAGCACTTTCAATACTAAACTACTGTACAGAGTTTCTCCTTTCATGCCACTGCTTTGTGTAGAGCAGCTGTGCTGCTTTCAGCCTGTATTATGTGTTTAACTGCTTCACGTTTTTCTAATATTATTATAGCCCTTTTCCTTTTGAAAAAATCAGCCGCTCTGTTGCCATACACTTATCAATAATTGTGATTGGTCAGATGCTGCCTATGCCACCCCTTTCCTGTGAATATACAGGTTAAAACTTAAAATTAACTTAACGAGTAGATAAGCTTCATTTGACTGCTTATCCTGCTGCTGATGTTAGGGTAAGTGAACTGAGACAACAGAAAGATGCCCTGGGTATGTTGAACTTGCTTTATAATACAGGGTTTGAGACAAGTAGCACTCAATGCAATGCAGGAAGCAGGAAGGGTCAAATCAGTAACTGGGCATATTTTGCAATATCTGACTAAATAATCCTGGTAAAATGTTACATAAAGAAAACATAGGTCAATAGTTGCAACTCTAGATCAAATCCTGCTAATAACTGCCACAAAATAAATTTTGGGTTTGAAGTTCTGAGTCCTGCATTTATTTTTCAGACCAGCCTGATCCAAAAATATCTCAGTATAATAAGAGAAATTAAGCTGCTAAAGTAAAGTCTTGCAAATGCAGAGATACTTGAGTCATTACTCTCCAGAGATAAAGTACAGATGAGTGACCACATTTCAGTCCAGCCTTTAAGTTAAAAAAGACACACAGCAACTTTTTTGCTTTACTCTGTTGCAGACTGCCCAAGCCTTCTGTGTGAGGAGCTGGAGGATTTGGAAACAAACAACAACCGAGGGAACATGAGCAGGAGAAGGAGGAAGAGGAGGGAAATGGAGGAGGAAGTGTTTAGTCAGTGGGAGGATGAAGAGGCAGCAGAGGAGATGGGGCGAGAAGAGAAGGAGGGGGAGAAAGAAAAAGTTGTTGTGTCAGAGAAGGAAGTGGTGGTGACAGAGGGAGAAGAGGAGGAGCAGGTGAAGCCTGAGAGTAGGCTGGAAGCGGGGGCGGCACAGGAGGTGCAGATGGAAGACAAGATTGAGAAGGCCAAGGAAACAATTGCTGATGAGCAAGAGAGTACAGTAACAAAAAGTTTGGCGCAGAAGAAGAGTAGGAAGAGGCGAGGAAGGAAGCAAAGTGAGCAGGTAAGAAGTAAGAGAGGAGTCAAGGATGTTGGTGTGAGGTCTGAAGAGGAAATGAAGAGTCAAACACAGGAGGTGCCAGCAATGAGCTCGGAGGAGAGCTCGGCTCTGACGGAGCCTTCCATTGGCCTGATGAACAGCTGTGACCTTTCTGACTCAGTCTACTTGGGATTTGGGGGGACAGGGCTGTGTTGTCCCCCAGTTCCCATCCCTCTGCTGTACTCCTCACAGCCTCCAGTTCCCATCCAGCCCACACTTCCTCAACCACATGGTAAAAAGAGACCTCACAGCCCCCTTCTGCCTCACAGTCAACCCCAACAGGGCCCACAGCCTCTTGAGGTGAGAAGACCATTCATATGCTCACACCTGATGATCTGTGAACTACTTAAAATGTATTTTCACTCAATTTTTTCTTAAGTGCTCAATTATTTAAACTTGTACGATCACTCACTGAAACTGAAACATTCACAACAAATTCTATTTGTGTGCCACTCTATTTCAGACTCACAGTTAAGATAAATTTTAAGCCAGTTTCACACATGAACCCCAAACAGTGTTGGGAAAATCGGTACTTCACCCAAAGGGGTTCTTTCTGACCTATTGGCCACAACAGGAGATGCTCCACTTTGGATGCATTCTTATCCACTGTCCGTGGAAGGTTTTCAGTGATCCAGGTCACAGTAGTCCTAATTGCTTGAACTGAAGGCAACTGGACTTCTGTTTTGGGTTTGTGAAGATACTTCACCTTTGACCCAAGAGGTCATGTCTGTTATCATTCAGGGTCATATGAGCCAAGGTGTGAATCCTTTGTGAGATGTTGCCCCAGCCTGTTGTCATGAGTTAAGGTCACATATATCAAGGATTGGGGGTTGAAATGTCTGAGAAGGGGATCTCAGGGCTGCTTCACAGATGGCTGATAGTTGGTGTCAGAGGCCACCACCTTTATTCAGTGATTATTGTTCACAGTGCACATAGATGGCCGCCTTTTACTCCTCTCCTCTCTGTCTTGTGTTCTTGATCCAACATGTGAATGTTAGTAGTCTTAATGTGCTTTCTCATTTCAGTGCAGCTGAGTCTTGTACTGTGGCTCTGCCCTCTCCCATGTTGTTCCATGCATCTGTGGAGTGGTTGTTTGGTCTCTCCTGTGTAACGGTCTGAGCACTCTTCACTGCATTGTTTAGCTTGTGTTTGGGTGTTTTGGCCTTGGGATAAGCCAGTTTTTGTCTGAGGGTGTTGCTGAGTCTGAAGTGCACTGGGATGTTATGCTTGGGGAAACTTCTCCTGTGATTCTCCGGGAAACCTGCCAAATGCTGTCAGAGTAAAGCGTGAAGGATGCAGGACACATGACGCCCTTTGCTTGATGTGAATTCTCTGGATAATTACCTGTACCATCGTCATATGGGTTCTGGTGGAAACTATAATGTACCGTATTTTTCGGACTATACGTCGCTCCGGATTATAGGTCGCACCAGCCAAAAAATGCATAATAAAGAAGAAAAAACATATATAGGTCGCACTGGACTATAAGTCGCACTTTTTTTGGGGGGGGGGGGGGGGGGGGGGGGGGGGGGGGGGTTGATAGAATCCGAGACTCAGAGCACAAATTCCATCTTGAACGGCAATTTAAAATAATAATGGATTAAAGAACAGGACGAACACGGTTACGCCTACGTTATGCTAACGTAGCACATTCAGCTACATGACGCACAACGAACACGTGTTCGGTATTGTAACGTTGTAAACACACTTCCAAAGTCGGCGATATTCACAACAAAGGTCGTCTTTATTAACAGAAAAACGGCTGCTGTAGGCCACAGCCACGCCAACCACAACTACAACAGCGGAACAGCAACACACACACACACAGGCAAGCTCTCGGTCTTTTTCTCTCTCTCCATGCTGCCTTCACGAACCTCCCGAACAGTCCGAAATCCCACAACATCAACACGCTCTCTAACTAAGAGAATCGCTACAGTATGTTAACGTAACATTAAGTTATTCAGATAACCATAGCATAAAGAACATACTAACAAGTTAACCAAACCATCAATCCATTGAATTCTTCATCCTCGGTGTCACTTCTAAACAATTCCGTACACTCCGTAGACGAAGCGCCGCTTCCTCTTCTGTGTCGCGTTAGTCAGACTCGTCGTCAGCTGCAGTTCCAATTATTCCAGCCTTTCTGAATCCCAACAGGATGGTTTGTCACTGAAGCCCATGTTTTCTTGATCCATCCAATGACTTCCAGGAAAGTTGGGTGGCGCATTCTCCCAGTTGCCGTTAAGCTGTGCTCTCCATCCATCATCCACTGCGCCCACAGGTTACGCAAGACTGCCTTAAAGCTGCAGTTCACGGAGATGTCAAGTGGCTGGAGTATTTTGGTTCATGTGTTATAAATGTCACATATACGTCGCTCCGGAGTATAGGTCGCACCCCCAGCCAAACTATGAAAAAAAGTGCGACTTATACTCCGGAAAATACGGTACTAAGCAGGGTAAAGACAACTTATCTGAATGATTCGGACATTGGTGTCAAGAAAATTTCAAGGTTGCAGAATGCACTGTGTGAAAAGACAAAAATAAATGCATCATACTTGGCTGCTGGTTATGAGGTTTGCCCTTTCACGCAAAAGATTTTGCATCTTCTAGTAAATCTCAACAGGTTTCTAATAATGGCTCATTCAGTGTATAATTACAGTCTAATGTGTATGAAATATGCACACCTACAGTCCTCTGAATTATTAATGATGCAGTGGTGAAAATGGCATCCTGGATTTGAATGTTTTGCTCAGTGTGTAATGTAGTGTGATATCAGTAGGTGACAGATTCTTTGAAGCCATTAAAAAGCACATTCAAAGTATGGAGAATGATCTCATCTTACTAAAAAGCGGTGTAAGGCGGAAACAGTAAAATAAATTATTCTTTATCGTTATTTGCCAGGATGACATTCTGCACCAACAGCATGAATGGACTAATAATCAGTATTTTTATTTATTTATTTTAATGTTTACAACTCAGACATAGATCTCAGGTAATGTCACGGGCTCAACAGCAAGAAGATGTTTCACTTCAGTTCTCTTTCCATAATAAAGGTGAGCTCAGTACTTTAGACCAGATCAAATCAGAAATGATTGTTTATTTTGAACTATGTAGGCCTGAAGATGAATTTGTACAGAGACAGACAAATAAAATGTGACTTCTGTAAAATTGGGAACAGTCAGCCAATTAGTATTTTGGCAGGAGATTGTTTATTTTAATAATTGATCAGCTTTTAAGACCTTTTTTTTTTCCCACAAATCAAACTTTGACAGCTGCAGCTTTCATGGTTATGATTATTTTTCTAGTTATTCTTGTCTCGGGGCAGTTTTGATACATTTGGGTGTCGTCTGTCATCAGAAAAAGTAAGCAATTTGAAGACATTACATCGGGTCCTGGATAACTGCAGGGGGCATTTTTCTATACAGTAGATTTAATGAACCAAGTAATTAATAGAAAATGAGAAAAATCCTTACCTGCAGGCTGCAGCCCTAGTGTACAGACATGCTAATATCACATAGGGGAGAGAACAATGGAAATTAATTACTTAGTCCTGGAAGTCCTGAATGAACTTTTTTTTTTTTTTTGAGCATGATTGCTGCATTTCTTTGTATGGTTTAAAGCATTCAGCTCTGTACTGCTCTCAATTGATACCTGTCAAATCAGTGTTTTTTTTTTATTTTGTTTTTAGGGGGGAAAAGCTAAATATTTTTACCTCCAACCTTTTTTTTTTTTTTTTTTTTTTTTTTTTTTTTAAACTGAATTTGACTGGGAATGTATGCTGAGCTAATTTTCCTCCATGGCAGATGGAAATAACGCAGGTATACTCCACCCGACGCTCCATCCGCTACAGCACCAGGGGCCGAGGTCAGGCCCTTAGCTTCCCTCTGCTGCCGGGGATTGAGTCTGTGGACAGCTGCCTGCTGCCACCTGCACCAAAGAAGAAAACACGGACGCTCTACAGTACAGGTGAGGGGAAATGTCTGGCAATGTGTACTCACATTTGACTGCTATGCAAATTGTTGCCTTGTAATTTGTGTGTGTGTGTACACTAATATACACTTGAATGCAGATCAGTTAGAGCATTTAGAGGCCCTGTTTCAAGAGGATCACTATCCGGACGCAGAGAAAAGGAAAGTTATTGCTGCTTCAGTTGGTGTTACACCTCAGAGAATTATGGTTAGACTCTTGTCTTATTCTATTAATCTTCTGAGAAATTTTACTGAAGATTTTTTTTTTTTTGGCTGATGTACTTTTTATGAACTACTTGCAAAGAATCTCTTTTCCATTTCTTAGCTTTGTCATCTAAAAATACCATCTCATCCTATGTACAGCAGTTTCCACTTTTTCTTTTTGGTGTCCTCAGTCTTTAATTGTCCCCCTGCATGTTTCGGGGTCCCAGGTCTGGTTTCAGAACCGCAGAGCGAAGTGGAGGAAAGTACTTGCTGTCACAGCAAAGGTTGAACCTGGACAGAATAGAGCTGAATCTAGTCCACATCACCAAATCAATCCCACATTGGCGCACAGCAGGTATTTCAGTATTTCTCTGTTGCTTTTATTTTAGCGTACTTTAATTTGATTCATGACTGCTATATATGTATTTTTTTCTTTTAGTAAGGGAGCACCCCCTTTGTCTCATTACTATGCTACCAAGCTACCCCAGCTTGCCCCTGTGCCAACGTCTTTCCCCACCTTATCCACTCAGAGCCCACCCTCTCACAGCAGCCTGTTGTCCGGCCTCAGCAGCCCAGGTGTGAAAATCCACAGATATGCACAGTTTTAACACATGGCTCTTAATGCGTTAGATTGCTGAGCTTTCAGTCTGTTTCTGAGAAATTCTGTTCATCTTATTAAAAGACAGTTCACCCCAAAATCAAAAATTACATATTTTTCTTTCTACTTAATTACACCTGCCAAATATATCACTCCACACAATAGAGTTCCTCTACCTGTGACGTGAGGGACATGTTAATGATGACATCACCCTCAGCTGAACTACTGTGCTAGGTAGCTACATGCCTCTTGTGTTCAGCACATCTTTACATATTTGCCTAACAAGCGAAAGATCCCTGTTTTGATCTTGGTAGGAGACACAAATTCCATTGGGGTTGCGTCATGAAGGGCATCCAGTGTATTTAAAAAAAATAAATAAATAAACAAATCTGAGAAATCAAACGTGGCCTGCTGTGGCCGACCTCTTGTGAATAAGTGAGCAGCTGAAAGTAGCTTTAGAAAGGAAATAATTCCTATATAAAACTGCTCATAGCAAGTTTTTAGGTTTTAATTTAATTTTTGTTCATTTTTGCCTGATTAACAAAAAAGCAGCAAAGTCTCCTGATTTCTGCAAGGAGAATTTGCTGCTCAATTATTCAGATGTTTTTGAGCACTGCAATGTGAAGGGCACCTAGTTCCATTGAAGAGAAGGCTGTCATACCAAAACAGTTAAAGAAAACAAAAAACAAAACAAACAAAAAAAAAAAACTTGTGGTCAGAGGAAAAATATGTAAATTTAGATTTGGGGTGAATTGTTCCTTCAACCTGCGTTTATAACACCTCTGAAATTATACACTGTGCTGAATGATGAACTCAAACTAGATGAGCTTAAATTCTTTGATGTCTGGATGATCAAGTAGCAGTGGTGAAAGTTTCATTACATGTGCTTTGGTGCCTAGCATTAACATTAATTATTTTTACTGACTTTTAAAATAAATTGTGGCACTTAGATATCTTAATGGCTGTGCATTCTGTGATAAGCAGCCTTGTTGTTATGCTGTTATGTACAAAGCCTAAGGTCGTGTTCAGACTGGAACAACGCAGTCCACTGATTATGTTCAAGGAGGCCAGTGTGTTTGCACAGAAGAGAGGTTGACACAGAGGTTGTCTGCCCAGAATTTTGCAGTTGTAGGGTCAATTATGTTGCAGTGCAATGTGGTGTCATGTAAAATTTAACTTGGATGTTATTGAATAATGAAATTGGTGGCTTTATAATGACATCACTTGCACTTGGTGGCACTACAAAATTTTTTTTTTTAGTGAAATCTTCTACATACGAGGATGTTTATGTTGATGCAGAACAAAGATACCTTTGTTCAACCTCAGTGAACAGTCTGCAAGTTCAGATAGTAAGATTACATAAAAGCCAAACTACAGTATCTCTCTAATCTCACTTCTTAATCAGTTGGTTTTTATCTACTAGGTCAAAGCAGGGTGAGCGATACAGCCCAGAACCAGCTTTCATCTCAGGGGGGTTTGGTGGAGTATCCTCCCCGTCCCATGCACAGCCCTCCCCCACTGCGGCGAGCCAGCCTTCCACTTTTTACCACGACCTATAGCTCTGCTAACCCCACTCAGTCTCTCCTCAACACACCAGTCCACACCCCACCTCTGTTCCTGGATGCTCTGGAGGGTGGCTCTACCTTGGCCCATCGTGACACCCAGCCTCTGCCGACTGACACCAGGTCAGTTCTGCTCACAGCAAACTGTGGCCTGAATACTAGAGGATGATTCAAATATGGATGAGTATAAGAGCTGACAGCAGGACAGAGTAGGCAGAGAGGGAATCTGTGAAATACTGATGTAGTGATAGCTCACACAGTGTCTGTAGTAGCAGGGAGTCAGTTTTAGTTCGTGCTTTTAAACATGCCGGGAGACATCGCACTCAGGAATCACTTTGTTCTTATATAATTATGGTTGTAAGACTACCAATGTGTGACAGCACAAAAACTTCTACTTTCTATTAGAATAATGGTTCTTTTAAAATTGTTGGCAGTGTGTCTGTATGTTCAGTAATTCAGCAAAAAAAGCATTCAGATCCACTGCATAGGGATAGCAGCAGAAACCTTAGATAAATAATGTGGGAACCTAGAACAAAAGCCTGTTTGTGTCTGTATAGTTAGATATCACTAGACGTTATCACCACAACACCCCCAGCCTACAGACAGCAGAAACACCAGATGCACTTGATCAAACATGTCTGCATTTGTGACCATTTGTTTTGTTTTTTTTATGTCCTCAGTTCACTCTTTGACTTGGACTACCTGATGTCTAGCCAGCAGAATAACACTTTGTCTTACCAGCACCAGACCTCCTACCCCACCAGCCAGCCACAGCTCCAACCTCAAACATCTCTGCCTCGCATGGCCTACCTCACACCATCCCCCTACCTCACCCCTAACCCTCCAGATTCAAATCCTACCTCCTACCTGACGTTTGGCCCTGGAGGAAACTCAACTGGTGTGGTGACCTACTCCGCCAGTGGTCACACCTACTTCCATTCCCAGAGCGGAGGTCAAATCCTACTGCAGTCATCTGGTCACCACGGTGAGTCACTGGTATAAAATGAGATTTAATTAATTTATGGTTTGAAAATATGCCAACCTGTAATTTTGGGCACACAAAAGAACTCACAGGATCAAATGGAAAGTGAAAACTGTGTGCCACTGCAAACTAACCCAAAAGTCAAAAGAACATTTGACTCAATGTCTCCATGTAAACAGATGATTGCATGATTATTTAACAGAGATACAGAGGATTTTCTTTAATAATTTCAACTTTCTTTTAGTCTTGTATATTTCTCTTATCACTGTATAAGTTGTGTAAATCAGATTGGGAAAGTTCAGAAGCTTTTTAGTTGATTTTTAAAACAGCATGAAATATATCAGTCAGCATTGGCCAGTGAGTGAAAGGAAAAAAGTCACGTTGAGGGCACAGAAAAAATTAAAATAAAACAGTATGCTGATGCTCTTAGCTTATGACAGGTGAAGTGTTTGAGGTTTCAGTTACCTCCACTAATTGTCACAGTCTGTCTGGATCTGCATGTGTTTTCCATCCAGCTGGGATTACAGCGTACCAGTCTTACCCATGGGGCAACATGTGCAGTCAGCCAGCCATGCACCAGCATCCTCAGTGCCCTCCTGCTTACCCTGGCAGCTTGGGACCTGGTCAAGACCACCAGACTACCTCTTCCACCAGCTTTCCTCTTCCTTTGTTCTTCCCTGGGGGGGACCATGATTCTTCACATGCAAATTCCCATCATCCTTCATTCAGCCAGATTCACACCAGCACCACCAATGTCCTTCCACCTGTGTCATCACTGCGGCCTTCTTGCCTCACGGTGGAGGCGACTCCAACCAAGGAGTCATCTCTCCTTCCTTCTCAGGTCAATGCTGCCTCTCCAGAAAGCCCGCCAGTGCCCCCGTGTGACAAAATTGAGTATGACAGTCCTCGAGAGATTCACAGTCACTTCCACTGTGACTTTTCTCCTATACAGTTTTGATGTTAAGCTTGCGCCTGTATGTGTGTGTTTCAGCTGTATGTAAATATAATGTGAATTTCTAAATTTTGTATTTGTATTACTGTTAGTTTTCTCAGCAGAAATGTGAATGCACAGGGCTACACTTTGATGGGCTTCAATAAATGCTCATAGGACTGTTAATCATTTATATCTGCATTTAACTTGCTTTTATAATTTAAAACAGTTGCGACACGTTTTTTCTTTTTCTTGGTCTGGGTTTTTTTTTTTTTTTTTTTGTGTTTTTTTTAAAGGACTGTTTTAGACCAGCAGAGTGTAGCATATTATTTCTCAATGTTTTGTTATTACATGACCCACTGAGTATTTTGCTTCAGGTACCTTAAAACATGAGTCTTTGTACCAGTTCAGAAAATTAGAAATGGAGAATGCAAGAGAAGTGAAGGACAGAAACATTACACTAAAACATAATGTCCCTGGGTCTGTTTTTAAATTGGCAAAAAAAAAAAATTAATGAGGAACATGCAAGTTTTGGCCTCACATTTGCATGCTCTGCTAAAAGATGATGGAAAAGTTACACTTGCTATAGTTAAAAGAAGGGAGAAGGCACTGATGTCTAAATATACATATTTTCTTGGTCATGTAGCGTTCTTGTGACCTGTTTTCAACTGTTAGTGCTTCCAGGTGTTTCTGATTCCAGTGTTTGTTTTTTGTGATAGTTAAATTGGATAAAAAATTTGTCAACAACTCAGTCCTGTTGTGGTTACTTGCAGATAGAAGCTGGTTTATAAACCAATAAGAAGTTATTGTAATGGTCCACAACTCTGCCCATAAAGATGAAAGAAATTGCTTGATTTAAAACTGGTGCATCTCCCCTTCAAGGTCGTCTCCCTGTGCAGTTCTGGTTGCTCTCAGCAATGCTATTTTTAGATCAATCTCTGGATATCCTGTACCAGGATATTCATGTTGGATTCTTTCCGATATGTGAAAATGGTGACCCTTCAACTGTTTCATATTAGCAAGTGGGACAGCATTGCAGTGAGCCAAATCTGTCGATTGAAGACAGGCGGTGAAAGAAGAGCATGTTAGTGTGGTACAGCAACAAATGCTTTCTTTTGGTTTTTGGAAACCTCGGTTTTAAATGAGTGGTGCCTGTCTGGGTTATTTCATGGCTGACTTAGGCTCTCAGGTGAGTGTTGTGCTTTTGTGTGAGACGACGTGCTGGGATCTATAGCATTAAATATGGTGCTATTTTTTTCAGATGTTCCTCCACTGAGGAGAAGAGTGGGTGGGACTGGCAGTCTAATCTGATGGAGGAAGATCATGACTGGATTTTAGAATAGAGTTACTCCAGACAATCATTAATGCAGCCCAAAGCCTTAATCTGTGTTGCCATCTGCTGTGTTCTCACACTTACTGCACTTCCACAGTTTATCTTTAGTATGCAAGTGAGTTACAGGGGCTTGTGCAAACCAAATCCCTATATGAAACCCCACCTCTGAAAGACCTGAAGCCTTTTTCCTGAGACTAAAAAAAGACATTTGGGAGCAGTGTGACATTTTTTGCTCTCAGTAAAATCAAAAGTTTCCCATTTTAACTCTAGTTAATATTCCTGGTTCGTACTCCTGCTGTTTGTAAAGTTTGAAGTACAGCTTGGAATGGTGTGGGAGTAAGAGAAGGAACTGTATGATGATAGCAAGGAGGAGGTGGCAGGGACCAAGGGAGCAGATAAAGGGATGGGGGGTGGGGGTAGCTGAGGCAATCTGCTGGTCTAGGAACAAGGGAGGAGAGCTGAGATGAGCTGTTGCTATGGGAGGAGAAGAGGATGATGGGTGGGCTCTGCCAGTAGGCGTGGGAGGGAGAAGAAGATGGGGATGAAGGAGAAGTGTGTTTGTAGCACAGGGGGTTCTGGGATGAACAGAACTGTTGGTTATGTAAGCTCTGTATTTGGTTTTTAATGAACCTCTCTCTTCCTGCTCACTGGCTACTGAGCTGTTACTGTTGGCAGGAGAAGAGCAGCATAAACACACAAATGCACACTCGCACTTACACAAAAACTTCATTTGCTGTGCAAAAATGTCTTGCGTAAGAAGGCGCACAACTTTATTTTGTGAAGAAATGAGAGCTCTTTTCAAACTCAGTGAAGAAATGTTTTTACACAGGCTGAAGTCTGATACCGCATGGTTTTTTTTGGTGTAGTGTTCATGTTATTTACATAATTTCAGAGTCCTTCATATTCGTGTGCCACTGAGCTTACACATGTGACAGAGGGGTGCTTCATGTAGGGTTACTCTGTAGTTATTTTTTTCCAGGATTTCCCTCATGTGAACAGAGAGTGCTCAGAGCACAGCTGGAAGGCACGAGTGTGTGTGTGTGTGTGCGCGCATATATGTGCGTACGTGTGTGAGCACAGGTATGGGATCTTCTCTCCAGCCTGATCCCACAGTGTCAATATTTACTCAGTATTCTGAGATTTGAAGAAAGGCAACTTGTTTCAATATTTATGGATGTGGTCAAACATTAAATCCTCCCAGTCCTTCCAAAACCCGTGACAGTATGCGTGCACACACACCGATGGTTAAAAAGTAAAAGAAAACCCCATGCTTCTCAGTCAGGTCAAGTAATGGAGTTTATTGATATTGGTGGATAAGGTTTATTGATGTAACAGATTGAAAGTAATGATGTTGGTTGTAGAACAAAACCAAGACACAGTTTGGAGATCCTCCAGCCGCCTGGTTCAAATAGCATTAAACTGTTGTTTTTAGTTTGTTTTTAGAAGATGTGACAAACAGACTTTGTTGGGATTGGAAGAAGAAGGGACGTGAGGGAGGGTTACTCAGGAAAACAACACTCCGTTGGATAAAATAACTGAATTTGTGTGTTCAAGCATGTTTTTAAAAATGAGGACAAACAGTGGAAGGTCCATATTTGACTGTGATAAAATAACTCTGCTAACCTTGTTGATAGTAAATATTTCCACTGAGAGTGGCATCATTTGAATGTTACCTAATGGCACGCAGTGAGGCTGAGATGGAGGAATGTGTTTGTTTTACACGTCTTTTCATGCACTCTTTGGGTCTGGCACAACAATCGTGGTGATAGTTTTCTAAACTGAACACCTCGAAATGGTTTGGCTGTTGGCAGAGAAAAAAGGACTTACAGGAACATTTCCCTTTTTGGTGTTTTTAAAAAAAAAAAAAAGGTGCAAATATGCCGTGTCTTAATATTAGGTTTCTATTTTGCTACAAGAAGGTAAACGGATGAGTTGGAAAAAAAAGGAAAACTTTAAATAACCATGTAGTGTGAGCTGATTGTGGGTGTCCAGTGAGTATTGATCATTAAAAAAATGTCTCTGGATTAGTGCCGAAAAAGACTGTTATGCAAAAGTTTTCATAAGATTATTATTGTAGGTGTGGCTCAGGTGGTAGGGTGAGTCTTCTTTTAAATGGAAGGTCACCGGTTTATCCCGGCTTTTCCAGTCCACATTCTGAAATATCCTTGGGCAAAGACACAACTCCAAACTGCCCTCATTTCATCTGTAATGCCAGCAATATCAGCCTGTTTACCATAAATACTATTCAATAACTGATGACACCAGGGCTGCAACTAAGTTTATATCTACTCATCCAGCTGTCTCTCCACAATTCACAGGAATTGGTACACTGCCTATTGTATTGGTCAGAATTGAATCAGACTTACCCGTAATGATCACCTAATGGGTCTTCACCCAAACTGAACAGTCCAGCATTAAATGAAATATGTTGGTGATGAATCATAGATCCTTAGGATAATTTTCCGATTCTAAGGACACTTAGTGGCCTAACTGCAGGTATCTAGCATGTATGCTCACTGCTAAAAGAACTTGACTGTCCTGCACAGGGTCTCTTCTTACAAGAGATGAAACTGTTATAGCTGCATTGGGAGGGCCAACATCATATTAAACCCTGTGGATTAATAATGGGATGTCACTCAAGTTCATATGTGTGTGAAGACAGACGAGTGAATACTTAGAACAATATAGAGTAGCCAAACTTATACAGGCTTGCTGTGGAATACTGCCCCCTCAGTAACATGTGAAGGGGTTTTCTTGAAAGCTGCAGAGGTTACTTCCCAAAAGAGAAACTGAGTCCAGACAAAGTGGAAAAAATATTTAATAAAAATAAATAAAATCACCACCGCCACAGTATTCATGAGTACAGTCCCCTTTGGAGATGGTTGTTGACCCACTATTAATCGTTTATCATATGAGCCTAGGTGTGAAAAAAGGCATGGGTCATTACAACCAGGGGTTTCAGGTGAAACCCCTGTGAGACTTTGCCCAATCCTATCATGTGACCTATTGAGGTCACTTAAAGTAAGGTGTGAGTCAGGGGTTGAGGTACCTGGGAAGGGAGCAGGTGTGCTAAAAGAAGCCACGCCTACTCTGGAGGAGGATAAGATAAGATAAGATGCACAGTTATACACAGTACAATGCACAGTGAAATGTATTTTGTACCTGCAACCATATATACACACACATATAAATAAGAAGAATAAAAATAATTAAAACCGCAAGCGGTGATATCGGGCCCTCGCACTCCGCGCGCGTCGACCTGTGGCGCTCGTCGACCCGTGCCGCACTCGGAGGTTTTGTGATCGTGATGGGTCTCTAGAAAGTTGAATTCTTTTATAGGAAAAGGTATCTTTTGCTGTCGGCATAGACGCAATGGAATATTTGGGGGTGTGGTCACGGCTCCAGCATGCAAAATAGGGCATGGGTCTGATTGACTTTTTTGATGGGCTGTTTGTCTAGATGATGTGGAGCCAATTTGGTCTCACTGGGTGAAATGCCCTAGGAGGAGTTCATTCAAATAGCAGGCCTGAAAATGGCAAAAATTGACACTTTCAATTGAAGATGCTGGACTTCCTGTAGGGTTTGGAGTATGGCTCCAAGAGACTTTTTTGTATGTCTTAGGATGTTACATGAGTGTGCAAAATTTCAGAGCTGTAGATAAAATGTAACTCAGGGGCTAGCTAAAAAACATGGTTTATTATGATATTTAAAGCTGCCAGTAGGGGGCGCTCTAACGTTTATGGACTTTATGCATATCAATGTGTTCAGGGCAGGAGGCTTATCAAATAGATGAGGATTTTGTAAGGAATGGTGAAAGATATTTCATGTATTTCAGAGCAAAACTAATTCTGTGGACGGTCATAAAAATTTTCATTTGCTTCTGTAGGGGGCGCTATTGCGCCTACAGTCTTGAATCTGTAGTTATGGATTCAGCCTGGGTGTGTACATGAGTGATTAAATTTTCAGCCTGATCAGACAAAGCATGTGCGAACAAGTGCACAAACAATTTTGGTGGTGAGGGAGAAAAACAAAGGCCAAATTTAATGGCCTGGTGTGACAAGGCCGTTTAATATTTTGTAAAGATTTCCACAATATTTGATGGGCTACTTGTGTAGATGATCTGGAGCCAATTTGGTGTCAGTGGGTGAAATGCCCTAGGACGAGTTCGTTCAAATAGCAGGCGTGGAAATCGCAAAAATTGACACCTTCAATTGAAGATGGCCGACTTCCTGTAGGGTTTGGGGTATGGGTCCAAGAGACTTTTTTGTACGTCTTAGTATGTTACATGAGCCTGTACATTTTCATACATGTAGATAAAACGTAGCTCCGGGGCTACTCAAAAAACATGCTATTTTATGATATTCCGAGCTGCCACTAGGCGGCGCTCTAACGTTTATGGACTTTATGCATATGAATGTGTTCAGGGCAGCATGCTTATCACACCACTGAAGTTTGAGCCAGATTGGGCAAGTTGGCTTGGAGTTACAGCCATTTTTGTGTTCATGGCGAATCATCGAATTTTGCCGTCCCATAAGGGTCACGCCCTTTTGCCAAAAACTCACAGTTTTGAAAACACAGTAAGTCCAACTTCTTAAGGCTTTCCAGGTGAAATTTGAGATGGTTCTGCTAAACCACCTTGGAGCTGGACCTCCAAGTGTAAAATATGACATTTCCTGTTCCCACTAGGTGGCGCTGCGACTGATATTAAATATTGTCATATGTATGTGTTCAGGGGGGCACCCTCATCCTACTGGAGAAGTTTGATGCACATTGGATCATGTAGGTATGAATGAGAGGCAATCAAATTTTCATGGCGAATGATCAAAGTTCAAAGGGGCATAAGGACCCCTCCCCCTTGGCAAAAACTCACCATTTTCGAGATTTAGATTCCCCTGGGGGTGTAGGTTAGACAAACCAAATATGAAGATGATAACGTCTAAAACCTCTGAGTTATTAGAAAAAGTGTGAGGGCTGCAAATCGCCAAATTTGCATAATTAATTCAAAATGGCGGACTTCCTGTTGGGTTTAGGGCATGGCTCCAAGAGGATTTTTTGTGCGCCTGGACATGATATACATGTGTATGAAGTTTCATTCATGTACGTGAAACACAGCGGTGGGGCTCCAGTTTAGGGGGCGCTAGCGAGCCATTTGGGCGCGCCCTTGCCCGAGCCCATTAAAATACTTAAATTTTCACCAGGTGTGACGCATGTGCAAAGTTTCATGAGGTTTTGAATATGATAAAGCCCCCAAAAAGCCAATTCATTTGCCTGAATAATAATAATAATAAAAAAAAAAAAAAAAAAAAAATAATAATAATAAACGAAGCAATTACAATAGGGCCTTCGCACAGTTCGTGCTCGGGCCCTAAAAATAAGTAATTCACACTATACACTATATACTATACACACTTTTACACGGAACTATAGAATATTATATTATTTACATAGTGCAATAATAGTCCAGTTAGGGCTCAGAGTTGAGCAGACGGATGGCTTGGGGGTAAAAACTCTTCTTCAACCTTTCAGTCTTAGTCCTCAGGCAGTGGTAACGCCGGCCTGATGGGAGCAGGGAGAAGAGAGAGTGTCCGGGGTGGCTGGGCTGTTTTAGGATCTTCATGGCCCTCAGCCTGCACTGCTTGGTTTAAATGTCCTGCAGGTTGGGGAGGGTGGTTCTGATGGTCCGTTCAGCTGAACGAACCACCCTTTTTAGGGCCATGAAGTCCTGCTTGGTGCAGTTTCCCATCCAGGTGGTGATGCTCCCACGCGCGATGCTCTCGATGGTGCAGATGTAAAAGTTCCTGAGCACCTTGAGTGGGAGCTTGAAGTCTCTCAGCCGCCTGAGGAGGTAGAGACGCTGTCTGGCCTTCTTCACAGTGATGTTTATGTGATGAGTCCAGGACAGGTCCTGTGAGATGGTCACTCCCAGCACAGGTAGTGAGTGAAGCACACACAGAAGGCAGACCTGAAGCTACAGGAGACCACAATGAATTTTTCTTGGGAATGAAATTGGATTAAATATTTATCCTAACTTGTTGCTGAATGAATCTTCTTGCAGTCAAGCAACACAAGCATTTTAAAGGTGGCACCTAGGAATTTTTCTAAACTGATGATTAGTCAAGAAAACCAAGAGAACAGTCAGCTGCACAGTGCACTCTTAAAAATGCCTTTTTCTTAATAAGCCGTCCTCTATATCTGAGTGACTAAAGTCATACATCAACACAGGATGATAAGGGAGTGAATTTCATGGTGTTGTGAAATACACTACTAAAAAAAAAATTCAAGCTTAACTCAAAGTCAGTTAAACTTTGGTGGAAGTGAAAGTGACAACAGGTAGACTGGAAAAGTACCTACAAGAAAACCCCTAAAAAGGAAATTTTGCAGGTGGTGTACGCTGACCATTGCTCCCTCCTTATTCTTCCTGACTGATTTTCCTCTAGTTTTGCTTTTTATTGATTTTCGTACCACTACTGGTAACATGACACGGTACCTGCAGCCCATTCAGGCTGCACAGGTAGTCTAGCTCCTCCAGGGCAGCACATACTATTGTAAGAAGGTTTGCTGTGTCTCCCAGCACAATCTACAAAGCCCTACAAAATGACCTTCAGTGGGGTACTTGTGCATGTTCCTGACCAAACATAGCACATAGCATGCAAAGGTCTGTGTGACTCTTCTAGGACATGACTCATCAGATCATCACTGAGTCACCGGCCATGCTGGATGATGTTACAGACTTGTTCACGTCTGTCACACGTCCTCAGTATAAATCTGCTCTCATTTGTGAAGAGACAGGGTGCCAGTGGTGGACATGCCAGTTCTGGTGTTCTCTGCTGGGGTCAGCTGAGCTGCACAGTGCAGGGATGTGAACGCAGGTCCCACGTCGGGCCCTTGTGACACCTTCACAGAGTCTGTTTCTTGCGGCGCTCCTCCTGTTCCTCCTCACTCAAAGGAGGAGATACTGGTCCTGCTGCTGGGTTTATTCCCTTCTACAGCACTGGCCAGCTCTCCTTTTGTATCAGTTCCTTTTTGTTTTTGCCTCTCCAGTGCCGCCGTTGTTACTTTAATTTTCACCAAAGGAGATTAAATATATTCACAATGGTTGATGCTTCCTAACTGGACAGACTGATATACCTGAAGTTTAACCAACTTTGTGCTTTACAAGTGTTTCCTTAATTTCTTTGAGCAGTGTTCTTCTCAGATGCTGGTCTCCCAGCTACCTGCTTATGTTTGCCCAGCCTGCCAAGTAGACAGTGTTACATAATCTGTTTGTGTGTGTGTGTGTGTTGTGTCTTCTCTTATGGGCCAAACTGACCAGTCCCAGAATGACATACTGTCCAAGAATAACATCTCTTCGCTTTCATCCCTAACCCATCACCACTGTTACACACACACACACACACACACACACACACACACACACACACACACACACACACACACACACACACACACACACACACACTGTTCAGTTGGTTTTGCAGTTTGTTCACTTGGAAATATGACTAACTGGTTACTGTACAGCCAGAGCCCCAACTCCTCTTCCCCTCCCAGGCTGCCACCTCAATTGCGGCTTGTTCAGTTAGTGTGTGTGGAGGAGGAAGGGAGGTTGCAGAGGAATGCAGGCTTGTTTGGGGGGGAAAGAGGGGTCTCTGTTGAGTGTGTTTGTGTGGACTCTATAACAAGATTAAAGATGTGTAAGTGAGCTTATTGATGAAAGTGTGTTTTCCTACTGTGTTTACTCCACTGGGGCCCCGCTCCCTGTCTTCATGGAGTGGAGAGGAGCTTAACAGAGAAGTTAATGAGAAGAAGAACGATGATGAAAATAGGAAATCTGATTTACCTTTAATTTTCTGTGTGTGTGTGTGTGTGTGTGTGTGTGTGTGTGTGTGTGTGTGTGTGTGTGTGTGTGTGTGTGTGTGTGTGTGTGTGATCTGTCCTCTGGTAAAAGTAATTTTGAGGTAAAAAGGCTTTAAAATTTTTCAAAAACATGAACTAGGAAGACTGATAGTGACACTGTACTGAACCTCAGAAGCCAGGAAATGGCTTGTATACTTCATTTTATAGAAAAATGCACACACACATCCCAACGTGCCGAGCAGCAGGAACACTGTAGGCTGTGTATGGTGGCTCTCCTTCACTTCCGCACCATAAATGTGTGTTTGCTATACGAGGGAACACGGAGAGAAAAGAGGAATTCATGTCGGTGTTTATTTGAGCTTTGGCCAAATCCAACCTGGGGCGGCTGCATTGGCGCGTGCTCTGCACCAAACCCCAGCCGCTCCTGTACCCCCAGCCAGACACACACATACTGTACCCACTCAGGGACCAGAGCGCACACACAACAAAAATTTACTACCTTCACATACACACTTACCTATCCATCCTAGCCATATCAAGATGTGTTTGTCTTTCCCTGCCAACAGTTTAAGGTCCTCCCAGAGCAGGTATTTCCTTCTCTTTCCCACAGGCACACACTCATACATGCACACACTGCAGCTTTAGAGGGGGGCTGTCTGTGGGCTGAGTGTGTGAAGCTCATGCATTGATAACCTGCAGCTCAGAGGCACTTGGTCTCACTTTGTGGCCGTGTCCATCGCTTGGAGCTCCCTTCGCCTTCCTTTCTGCTTCCCACTCTCGGACCGTCTGCGGCCACGCTTGGACCCCCCGCCTTTGTCGCCATAATGCCTATCCAGCCATTTTTCCTGCTGTTGCTTGGCCTAATAGGAGTCCAAGCCAACGTAGATCTTCGCACAGCTGCTGCCATGGGTAAGAATGATGACCTTTAACCCCTAAAGCCTGAGTCTCAACTCCTGTTGATTGTGTGAAGCATTACTTTTAACACTGGTTCACCTTTTATCTTCACAAAATTGAACTCTTGAGAGTAATAAACTTCAAAATAGACATAGCTTTAAAAAGTGAACAGGAGTCAGGTCTCAACAGGGGAGAAATATTGCTCTTAAGGCCAATGCCTTGTAGGTGAAGGACATAACTTTTGATTGTTTGAGTGATTACAGTCTTTTTCTCGTATCCACGTTTGTGTGATGTGTGTGAATAAGCTGGTTGATGTACCATAATATATTTTGGGGGAGAAAAGGAAAACAACAGGTTTTTTTGTTGTTGACAGTAATTTTCTGTATTTATTATAGGCATTTTAGAATGACAAGTAATGGATTGGGAGAGACAGGTCAGTGGATAGTTGAGTCAGTTATTGTTTTTAGGGTCTTTCTAGTGGTTAAGTAGTCAACTTTGGGTTGTATGTGCACATTTTGGATGATTGTTTTAGCATGGAGTGTGGCCGTTGCTGTCTGTACATTTCAATGCAGGTCTTCCAAAGACTTAGAGGTCTACAGAAGGAGAAGAGGGAGGAGAGAGGTGAAGGGTGAGAAGGGAGATCAGTGACATTCAGTAGATGCTGGATGTTCACTCAAAGGGGCCACAAATGCCTGTGCTCACACTGAAAATCCTACCAGAAGAGCAGATGTATTACTGTGGCAAAACTGAGTTTTGTTCACCGCTCAAGTTAGCTTCATCACACTTTTTCAACTCAGCATTTGTTCTGAAAATTCAGCGTCAAGGTCCACGTTTTTTGTGAAAATGTGACCACATCTCACAGCTCTCAGTGGAATCTGATGATGCATTAATTTTTAATATATCTATGTAAGAGATACCTGAGAGGCTTTCTAAAAATTCTTAAAGCAGGCCATTGGCTCTTTTTGTGTCCTCCATCCTGGTTTTTCTACCTAAGCCTCTCTCTATCTCTACCTTCACCTATCTCTCTCTCCACCCTTGTTCCTCCTGTACACATCTCACCACCCTCCATTACCTCTGCCTTCCCCCTTTCCTCTCAACAGCCCTTGTTACCACCCTCCTCCCTTCTGATTTTCTTTATGTCCATCCAACATGATGAGGAATATTTTATAACTCTATAAAATTTATATGAACTGTTATGATGACATTCTAATTGCCTTTCTCTCCATGTGTAGCGGCAGGTTTGTGCAAAGCCCATCCCACCGACCTCGTGTTCATCATCGATAGCAGCCGGAGTGTTCGTCCTTCGGAGTTTGAGCAAGTTAAAGTCTTCCTGGCAAAAGTCATTGAGGGTCTGGATGTTGGACCCAGCAGCACACGTGTGGGAGTTGTCAACTATGCCAGCCGTGTCAAGAATGAGGTTTGAACACGTTTGAAAAATATTTCAGATATTTCCAATTTTTTCTTTCTTTTTTCTTTTTACTTCACTCACTATCCTATTATGGAACTTTAGGTGTCTCTTAAGACTCACCGCACCAAAGCCGGGCTGATCAAGGCCGTGACCAAAATTGAGCCCCTGTCCACTGGAACGATGACCGGCCTGGCCATCCAGTTTGCAATGAACGTGGCCTTCAGCGAGGCTGAGGGTGCGCGTGCAAAATCTCCTGATGTCAGCAAGGTCGGCCACAGATTTAGATGTGTCTGTGCATGCAGTTCACCTCTCCCATAATCACAAAAATCATTTTGTAATATATTTTGAACCCTCACTGTCACAGGTCGCCATTATTGTGACAGATGGGCGTCCCCAGGACAATATAAAGGATGTAGCTCAACGTGCGCGAGATGCCGGCATTGAGATTTTTGCCATCGGTGTGGGACGTGTGGACATGAACACTCTGAAGCAGATGGCCAGCGATCCTCTGGATGATCATGTGGACTATGTGGAGAGCTACAGCGTTATTGAGAAGCTCACCAAGAAGTTCCAGGAGGCCTTCTGTGGTAAGAGGGGAGAGGGAAGAGCAGAGAGAAGGGTTAGAGATGTACAGTAGAGGTACAGAGGCAGCAGCAGGAGAGAAGGATTCATAAGGGCTAGATGAAAGGCAAAAAAGGCAGGGTGGTAAAAATTATATGCACACCTTCATTCCTGTGGAGAGAGAGCTGTCCGCTGCCCCCTTATACTGAGGGTAAGGTGTCTGGACTGTCAACCTTTTCATTCCAATTTATTGTTCTCTCCCTTTTGTCCTCTGCTTCTTTTCGATAAGATTACAATGTGTTCATTCAGTCATTCAGACTCATTTAAAATTCCCCACAGCACGAGGGCATTAGGGTAGAAACAACCTTTTGGAAAGAGATTTAATCCTGTTCTTCAGTCAACTCTCGCATAACCGAGAGGCGAGACTGATCTATCTATAATTACCGATCCATTAGTGCCAATCATTAAACTGCTAATTAGTGATGCCCTTCGGCGCTCCCAGTCTGCAGAAGCTTCGACTGCCGTTTGCTTCTCGCTTTGCCGCAGCCAGTCTCGCTGCAGATGGAGAACACGAGAGCAGCATGATTGTAGTGTTGGATTGTTACTGGACGAGCCTGTGCATCACGTAGAAAAAACAGATTTTGTTTATTTACTGCTGCGCCCATCTTTTCCTCCTGTTCGTTTTAAGGCTCCACTGGATTCTTGCATCATGCACATATATTAAAACCTGTTGAGGTCAACTGCAAGTCACAGTGGATCATTAAAAAAAAAATCAGTGCTAAAATTTCCCATTCTCAAACTGACATAGTTTCATTTCTCCCTCTAATCCCACCCGCCTGCTCCCTCTTTATATGTGTGCACCCACCTCCATGTATGGCACTCTGTGTGTGTGTGTGTGTATTGTGCATACATGCAGACACAGTGTCAGACCTGTGTGCGACTGGGGATCATGACTGCGAGCAGGTATGCATCAGTACCCCAGGATCATACAAGTGTGCCTGCAAAGATGGCTTTACCCTCTTGGACGATGGTCGCAGCTGCAGTGGTGAGTGTGTGTTTACCTCTGAAGGTATGTGTCCAAACATGATAAACATGCTATGACATTAACATTACCCTTTGTGTGTTTGTTTCTGACATGACCAGCTTGTAGCAACTCTGCAACAGATGTTGTTTTTCTGATCGATGGCTCTAAGAGTGTGCGTCCTGAGAACTTTGAGCTAGTCAAGAAGTGGATCAACCAGATCATCGACAAACTGGATGTCAGTGAAAGCAAGGCTCACGTAGGACTGGTGCAGTATTCCAGTGCAGTCAAAGAGGTATGAAACTGTTTTTTTGTTGGTTTTTTTTTTTGTAACATCAGATTAAGCATCCTTGTTTCCACCTTTATCATCATCCTGATTCTGTCCCACCACAGGAGTTTCCCCTGGGCCGCTACAACAACAAGAAGGACCTCAAAGAAGCTGTGAAGAAGATGGCCTACATGGAGAGGGGAACCATGACAGGCCAGGCTCTCCGTTATCTGATAGACAGCAGCTTCAAACCTGGTCAGGGTTCCCGGCCTGGAGTCGCAAAGGTGGGCATAGTCTTCACCGATGGACGTAGCCAGGACTACATCGGAGATGCTGCCAAGAAGGCCAAGGAAAACGGTTAGTGGGAGTGGGAAGGCTATGCCTAAAGTAGACTAACAGAATACATATTTATGCCAGTCAGATGAGGGAACAAGTGTGTACATTACAGGCTTTAAGATGTATGCTGTCGGAGTGGGCAATGCCGTCGAGGATGAGCTGAAAGAGATTGCCTCTGAGCCGACTGGAGAGCACTACTTCTACACCGCCGATTTTAAGGCTATGACCCAGATAGCCAAGAAGCTACAGATTAACATCTGTCCAGGTGAGAAGTTTATAACAAGCACTGTGAGTTTATTTATTTCAAAAATAACATGAATCTATAACCTGTGCACTCTGACTCCACAGATGAAGACCCTTGCGAATGCGATTCCCTTGTAAAGTTCCAAAAGAAAGTTGAAGTTGCCCTACAGGCACTAACAAAAAAGCATATCCTTTATGACGGATGAGACGTCTGAGAATGGCATTTTGGGAGGGAGGGCTTTAAAGTCGTTGTTACATTATCTGATTTATTGTTTGTTTTCACAGTTTCTAACCTTGACAGAATCTTACTAGAGAGTATGTCGAAGAGGATCGCCTTGTTGGAGAACAAAATCGTCTAAGGACTCACATCCCTAACAAACACACACACAAAAATTTTACTTCCTGTAAAATATTGAAGACAAGCCCGTGTGTGTGTGTGTGTATGTATGTGTGTGTATGCGTGTGTGTGTGTGTGTGTGTGTGTGTGAGAGAGAATCTGGACCTCAGCTCTCCTACCCCTCAAAACCACCTCTTGTTTTTCTGCGCTTCTGCTCTTACCTCTTCTACCCTTGGGACACAAAGCGCCAGTTACCACATAAACATGCCTTTGTGTGTGCGTGTGTGTGTATGTGTGGGCCCGAAGGTCATCCTCCAAAGCCAGGCTGTGTGTTTGCTAATAAAAAGTCTTCCCTCATAGGGAAACGGTGATGGTATGCCGAAGGGTTTTTCTTTGTTGCTGCCACAGCGCTGAAGTTCCTGAAACCCCAGAGAGTCTGTGTCTTGTCATGTTACACTGAGCAGCACATCACCTTCACTTGTTCGTCTTGTTTATATGTCACTGTCATCTTTCCCTATTTCTTCCTCTTCAGTTTTTGTTTCTCCTGTCATCCCCACAAAAGTTATCTGGTATTGTATATGATATATACAGGTAAATTAATATAAGATACACGTGTGATATTAAGGTTTCCTAAATAAAGGTGATTCAGGAAGTAAACAGAAAATTGTGAAATCATTATGTGTCACCTTAGAATTAGACATATACACATACAGACACAAAGACCTTTAATGTAAAGGATCATTATAAAACATGACTTCAGATGGCCAGGCAGACTGGGCGGGTATTTCCAGCAAAAGCTCGGTGACCTGATTCAGCACACAGACCATTTTAGGTACTTCCCAGGTGGCAACGTCCAATACAAAGTCCGAGCTGTTTGCAGTAAAGTGCAGGGTTCCCGTCTAATTAAAGGATTACTGCAGTTGTGGAGGTGCTATAGTACTGAAATAAACAGAAAATACATCAAATAGTCCATCATTTTGATTAAATTATAAACTATTTGACTTAATTTTATTGAGCTGGATAAATTAAAATGATAAAACGAATCACACCATCATCCATACTAACATTTGCTGGTGTCTGTTTCATATTAAATGTTAAAATTAGAACTTTTTCTTAAATAATAACCTTGATTTTTATATATCCTTTATTTATCCACATAAAAATACTCTTTGAGATTAAAAATTTCTTTTCTCAAGCGCAATCAGGCCAAGAGAGCAGCAGAAATTGTAACAAATATAACAGTTCTATAAAGATATTAGTAGTGGCCAAAAAGAACTAGATAGAGTACTACAATAATGCAGAGTTATAAGGATACTTGCAAAACAGGTCATTTCTTTATTTGATAAATAACCCCTTCATAAATACTTACATAAATACATAAATACGTACTTGATAAATAAATTACTTCATTAATATTTCACTACCGGTGATATTAGCCATAAAATAAAGAACACCTGAAACGAGCACTACTTTATAAAGAAAAGAGAGTGGTGGATACACAGGTAATGTGATTACAAATTAAAACGACGCTGCCGCCTGCTGTTTTTCACAGGGAAGTTTCGCACACGTCACGATGACGTTGCACAAGACAAGAAAAACACTCCAATATCTGAGCGGAAGGACCGGGTGAAAACTGAGTTATTCTCCGTCAAACTGATTTTCGAGTTAACTTAGTATGTCGAGGGAGCTCAGTTCAAATATAAAGCAGCGACTTTATGTTGTTTTCGCACTGGCGGAAATGGTCACAGGTGCTGCTGAGAGAGTCTGCAGCATCTGCTAACAGCAGTGAAGCTAGTTTAGCGAGCTAACCGGCACCCCGCACTCGCGTCCAGGAAGCTCGGTGTGGGGAAAAAAACGTAGGTCCTCAATGAAGGTGGTCCGTCGGCGTTAATGATTTGTCGAGCGGATGACTGCGCAGTAATATTAAGACAGCCGGCAGATGTCTCAGAGTCTTTTGCAGTGAAGAAAAATCAATGTTTCCATCGTGCTAACGTTAACGTTTAGTGTTAAAGTCAATACTTAAGCTAACTCCAGCTCGGTAACGACAGGTAGCTCAACCAAGGTGCTCCGGGACATGGCTAGTAATCCCGCGGCTGCCTGCCAGGCTAATGGAGAGAGCAAGCCGATAGGAGACTCAGCTTCTGGGCTTTCGTGTTGTCACCAGTCCGAGTCTGAATCCGATGCTGGATCGACGGCGAAGAGCTTAGCTCGACTGTGCAGCAGGAACGACGGGGAGCGGAGTGCGGCTCTGGAGGAGCTGAGGCAGGGGTTTTTCCTATGTTTAGACGGTGACCGGCACGGCTCGGAGCGACTGAGTAAACAAACTCTTCTGCACCTGCTCCGGCTGTCCAGGTCTTGTCCACTGCAGGAAGTACGGGAGAGAGCCATCGAGCTCCTGCGGACCGCACAGGTAATGTATTGGTTTGCAGACTGCAATTGTAACACAGGGAGGTGGGAGTGGGGAAAAAAAAATCTTAATTCAACACCAGTCGTGCGCATTTTCTAATACTAAAGGAGTCTGAGATATTCTCGGGAGCGCTGCTTTCGCTGTGCATTATAACTTTCTAAGGTCAGGTTTGCCTTACTCATCAGCTGATGGTCATTATTGCTACCGGACTGCTGGTTGTTTCATCAGACTGTAGGTGATGCAAGACGCCGCAGCTGTGTGCACAAAACAAGAGGGCCGGGCACGCCCCCTCCCGGTGCTTGAAAAACACTCCGCCAGCAGACACACCCCCGACTGACTCCTTTCACGATCCAGTGTAGCTTCTAGAAATAAAAAGGCAGGCTGGTTTGAACGCATTAGATTTGTATTTGTGTTTGGAATAACAAACGGGGTAGCGTCCAGCGTCCGGTAATCCGATGTCGGTGAGTTTTAACGCGCGGTTTGGTTAAAAGTTAAGTGTAAAGCGTGCCAGTTATGAAACGGGTGTCCTGTTACAGTGAAAAGAAGGTCTGGGGACGTTAAAGAAGGGTTAACCGCTTGTTTAGCTGAAAATATTTCCTATACGCATGTCAGATGTTAGGTAGATGTTAAATAATGTTGTTAAATGTTCATTTGTGCAAGGAGTGATGCATGGATCCATTTTAGGTGAAGTCTGGAAAAGCTTGTCCTTCAGTGTCAATTAAATTTTGATTTAACTTTAAAGTAAATACTGTTTTTATTTCACAGTATTTCATCTTTATATCTCTGTCTTCTTTGTTATCTCTAGGAACAAGGAGTTGAGGTACCTCGGGCTCTGGCCTCAGGGCCAAGTGCCTTTATCCCTGCAAAAGAGGTGTGTATGTGACTTATTACAAAGTAAGTGTGTGTGTGTGTGTGTGTGTGTGTGTGTGTGTGTGTGTGTGTATATATATATATATATTAGGGGTGGGACTCGATTAAAAAAATTAATCGAATTAATTACAAGCTTTGTAATTAATTAATCGAAATTAATCGCATTTTAATCGCATTTCAATATTTGACATGAGAAATATTAATTTAAGTTTAGTTGATGAATAAATCAATATACATAAGCTTAAACTTCAAAATGTTGTTTATTTTCCCACCAGTCTACTACACAGACCAATGAAGGGTGGAAGTGCTCCTGTGATAAGCAAACTCCTGAAATTAAAGTTAAGCATCATAACTGGATAGTTTTATTCAACATTAATGTCTCACTTGTTATAGTTGGAAATTAATCATTCGCTCAGCTGTATTCCTTGATGTTGAAATGTGTTATGCTTGTTTTAACAGCTTATTTTGAATTAAAGACTTAAAATTAAACCACAAAAAGGAGAAAAAGTTCGTTCTCCGTTTAACAGCTGCTTTTACACAGCTGTGCTTCACACTCACGTTGCTAGGCGACATGAGCTACGCAGAGGTGACGGCAGCTGATATGAAGGCTAGCCGCTCACTTCCGGCCTTTGTGGTGTTCGTGGGCTGCGAAAGACGTGGGCCGGGTCCTTCGCAGGATGCGGCCCCTAATTTGGACATTGTGCGTCGATATAATCTGTATGCCGGGAACTCGCGCACTGAGAAACGTTCCACGGTGCAAAGTGCGATTAAAATGCGTTAAAATTTTTAACGCGTTAATTTCCCCGTAATTAATTAATCGAAATTAACGCGTTAAAGTCCCACCCCTAATATATATATATATCTCAATCAATTCTTAGGACATTAATTTTGCATTTTAAACATGTATTTTTAAGGTAAGTGATAGGTGGCATTTTCAAAGTTGTTTTTTCCACTGGTTGGTGTCAGGGTGGCACACAGCAGGCCTTAATCTCAAGATTTTACAGGGCTTGTTGCAGGCTGCCAGCATAATAAACACTGAATATAACAGCTGTTTCCTTGAATATATGTTCTTATGGATGTAATTTAAATAAATGCATATAATTGTATTAATTGTATAGAGGTTCTAAACCTAAATGTTTTAATCCCCACTGGCTTAGTCTTATCTTTTTTTTAAAAAACATACTTTATTGTGTCACTTCATTTTAAAATAGATTTTCATTTTTAGAAACAGACATGCGTAATAACAAAGCAGCCATGCTCATTTAAATGAGGCTAATTTTTCTGCTGCCATACTGCACTGCCTGTTGCATTTGCCAGATGCAACACCGGAACTGGGTTGCCAAAGCCAATGGCTGATGCAAGTTTCATAATGTGATTCACTAGGACTTGTTCCCACAGGAGAAATTGTGTTGTAATTATAATCTTTCCAGTGATTTTAAACCCCCATGAAAAGAATTTATTTTATCTAAGTTAACTTAGCAGATTTTTGTCTTGCTTTTTCTCTTTAGATTTTGAAAGAAGGTCCAAACCAGGATGTCCTGATTGAATCCTTTCTTTCACTGGGGCGTGTGGATCATGTCACCATGGTGATGGCAATGCACCCAGAATATCTCTGCTGTTTCCTGAAGACCCAGCATGCTTTGTTGGAAATAGATGGCCCCTTGCCCCGTCACTGGAGACACTACATTGCTGTCATGGTAAGAAAAATGTTGGTTAGCCTGTGATGTCTGTCAGATCAAGTTTAAGTGTAGTAAGGATCCTGAGGCATCTTCCCAAAGGTGCACCTTTAATTACTTTAAAGGAGACCTAATTGCTTCAAATTTTGAAATCTCTAACATTTTTCAGAACACTGATCTGCATCCTTTAGGGTATGTGTGCAATAGTATATGTAATTCCCTAAAGATAAATCATTATTGTGTGTACTTCAGGTTTGTATATGCACAATGAACTGAATAAACAGATCATTGTGCACATGAGAGTTAATGCTTACTGCAAACAGATGAGACTGTTTGTTAGATTTTCCATCATAGCTTTTTGTTTCAAGCTCTGATACTTGAGGTTAAATAATTTTTCCAAAGATGGATATTATTTCAAAATGCCTATGGTTCTTTGATCTGCATTTAATCTTTCCCTCTCTTTTTTAAAAATCTTAGACTAGATATTATTTGAGTTTGATTATTTGAGAAACAGTCTATCCGTTCACACACACACACACACACACATATACACACACACATATATATATATATATATAAAATTAATATAATATTTGTATGATTTAAATGTGTAAAAAAGGCTCTTTTTGTTTTGTACTTGAATTTATCAGGGTACTTTTGTCATAATCGCATAGTTTTTTTAGAGGTATTTTGAGTATTTAACCAGTACAGAGGGTACGCAGACGCACTTATTTGCGGTCCTTCAAAAAGCTGTCTGACAGCGATGATACTGTACGTAGGTAGAATGCTGATCGGTTGAAAAAACTGGCTTGTGAAGGGAGTCAAATGGAAAGTGAAAGAGAAACAGCAAAGCTCAATCATAAAGTTTTCATTGTTCTTAACACACTCCACCACAAAGAAGTCCTTTGTATATTATTTCTGTCTTCCCTGCAGCTGGGGCTAAGCTAAAGAACCAAAAACAGCACAAGCACAAACATGACAAGCCTACATTACCAGCTGTTTCACATATTTTTGATAATTCCCCCAACCTGATGGTATGATGGGTCTGCACCTACAGACTACCGGGGCACCACGACCTTAAAAGTCTAGCTTAAATGATTACAGTAGCAAGCATTGACAGTAATGGCCTGTTGGAAGTAGGGATAGAGTGAAATAGCAATACAGCAGCAATAAACTGAATCGCTTCCTCTTGCTCTAACAGCTACACTGGTGCTAAATACTGACGTTACTATTATTAAAAGCTGCAGGCACTCTAAATATATTTGATTTACCAGACTCACAACTTCATTGCTTTTTGTTGTAGCATGTAGTAAATTCACAAGAGGATAAATGGACAGTGTGGGGAAAAAACAAATGAGAAAGCTAATTAATTTAATGTCATTAAAACACCAGAATGTAGTGGATTATTGGATAATTCCTGTTTCTTCTTCTTTTTTGCTTTTTATGAGTATTTTTCATCCTTATTATGTGTTGTGGATGCAGATGTATTTATGCATTGTGGATGGTCATCTTGCCTATTCTCAGACTGTTGTAAAGCTCTGTGAAAAGCCTTCAGTCCAAACTTCCACAATTAGGGTGCCAACAGCGGCTAGAAAGACAGAACATATTTTTTTGCCCTATTAGCTTCTAACTGGCTCCATGTTAGCTCCAGAACTGGATTTAAAATCCTTTGCTGCCACTTTGCTCCCAGGCTGCATGTCTGCTTGTGGCTCCTAGAGTTTCTGAAGTAGAATGGGAGACAGAACCTTCAGCAATCGGGCCCCTGTCCTGTGGAATCGGCTTCCAGTTTGGATCCAGGAGACAGACACCCTCTCTACTTTTAAGATTAGACTGACAACTTTCCCCTTTGATGAACCTTATAGTTAGGGTGGGATCAGATGACACTGAAAATTTTTTTATTTATGCAGCTATAGGCTCAGGCTGCTGTAGGACTGACTGGCTTCCCCACTCCCCTGTTTTCACTCCTGATGCATTGACACCAACTTCTGTCCCAACTGATCATGGTGGGTAGGTGGATGCCCGTCCCTGAGTCTGGTTCTGCTGGAGGGTTCTTTCCTACTGTTGCCTAGTACTTGCTCATAGGGGTCATCTCATTGTTGGGGTTTTCTCTCTAATATTGTAGGGTCTTTTATCATGTAATATAAAGCACCTTGGAGCAACTGTTGTGAATTGTAGTTGTATTAAATTGTAGTTACCCTTGTGACCTTAGGAAATGCAATCTAGCTTCAGTTAGATGTCAGTACTGTATGTGATATTATGATGCTCTGCCATGGACTTGTGTCATGCTTATTGGGTGTTTCCAGTGTGAAAAATTATATTCAGTTCTCGGCTGGACTAACTGAACACAGATTTGAGATGTGACTATATATTAGTACAATATAGTATTTAGAAAGTAGCAATCTTTATACTTAAAAACTGTATTCAGTTAGGCCAGCGAAAATCTTCAGGGACATTCAGATACTGTATCACAGCAATACAGTAGGATTGCCAAAGACTGTTAGTACATGTATAAAGGCAGCTAATGTCATTTATACATCTTCTGTATACATTACATTAGCTGCTCTTGTAATTTTAGAAATAGCCTCAGAGTATTCTACCTGTTGTGCCTGAGTAATATAGCTGTTACACACAGATCTGCGATTCAGTGGTATGGGTACTGTTTCTCTTTCCTCCTGTTAACTTGGAGTGTTTCTGGTGTCCCACAGGCTGCAGCTCGGCACCATTGCTCATACCTGGTGCAGCAGCACAGCGCAGGCTTCCTGGAGGCCGGAGGGGAGGAGAGCTGGCTAAGCGGCCTGGAGCACGCTCCCACCAAACTCCACAGCCTGCAAACACTCAACAAGCTGCTGGCACACAGACCTTGGCTCATTACGCAGCAGCACATCCAGGTCAGACACATCTCCCACTCGCCCACACACTCTCTGTGTCTTATTCCAGCTCTAATTTCTGACTTGAATCCAAACTCACTCCCTCAATGACTCAGTTGCTACTCCCTGTGTGCTAAAAATTTAATTGTCTACCCTATAAAGAACAGACACTATCAGTTTGCATGAGCACTGGCAGGGGTAATTTTGATACCTAGAATTGTGGGACTTTGGGTAGGAAGTAGGCCTGAATGAAACATCAGATTTTCATTTAATAATTGTCATAGTCAAAAGAACTCACAATGATAATATGATTATATTTAGGTATAAGAAAAAATAAGAAAGTAGGGATTTGCGTCTGTCTACAAGAAGTTTCTAATATTAGAGGTAATATATTGGCCTCTCATAGTAGTTTATCTAGTGGTGGCTGCACAGATGCAGCTGTCATTGAGAAAGTGTTGGACTTTGATGCTTGAGCACAATCACTGAGTTCAACTGAACTGTGCCTGGATTCACCTCTTTTTAGTGTGTAAGTGTGCACGGAGATCAATCAAGACTTTTAACATTAATCATTAGGGATTATAAGCTGCATTGTAAGCAAACCTGAGAACCACTGACGTCTCAGAGAAACTCACTGAGGATTTAACGTAAAGCTAATTGATGCCCTCAAATTTGGGGAAATCTTTAACAAGATATCAAAGTGCTTCCAGTGCAATTTTCACTGTCTGAAATGCCATAAACAGAAATTGTTAAATCAGATCTGTAGTGCAGACAGGCAAAGCAAAAATACCAACAAACACCAAAGTGGAGACAACCCCAACAAACTGATCAACAGGCTGACTATCCAGCAAACATACAATCTAAAACTGTACTAGATTAGATGAAAGTTGTAGCCACTCTTATTCACTCCAACCAGACTAGTTTTAAAGTAACTCATTAATACTTGCAAACTCAACAATCTAATGCAGCTTTCCATCAGTAAATCTAACCTGGTAATTATCTTATTAGATGCAGGAAAAGCCTTTGATAGAGTAAACTGGAAATTTTCTTTTTGCAACACTCCACAAATTTGGGTTCAGACAATCATTTTTTAATTGGATGAGGGCACTTTACATTTCACCAACAGCCACAGTCTGTTTTCCTTGTTGCACGTCCTTGTGCTGTTGCTCTGATTAAAAAAATATTTATATTAAAAAAAAATCTAAAGCTGTACTTGCTCAACATCTGTCTCTGTGACTTGCAGGAGCTGGTGTGTCCTGGAGCAGAGCCCCGCTGGTCACTGGCTGAACTAATACACGCTGTGGTGCTCATGGCACAAGCTCACTCGTTGTGCTCGTTCGTATGTGGCTGTGGTTTAAACCCAGAACCCGATCACACTGGAGGCTACACTTTTCAGCCTCCATCACCTAGTCACTTTCCTCACAGCCCTCACAGTCCTCACAGCCCGGTTCCTGAGGATGGCAGGCAGGAGGTGAGTCAAACAGTCATTCTGATCCCAAGTATAACAGGTTTAAAATGACAGGTAGAATTATTTGATTTAAATCCATTAGACGCACCAGTTTAGTAATAGCAAGACAACTGACAACTGCTCATTAAACAAAGGAAACTGTGAATGACATTTCAACAACAAAGTGCCAACTTCATTAATTTGATCTTCTCCAGCTGACTAATGGAGCGATGGAGGTAGAGATGCTGATGAAGAGGATGGTGGAGCTGCAGCAGCAGCAGCAGGAGGAGGAGTGCACACAGGAGGAGATGGTTACTCGCTTTGAAAGGGAGAGGAGCGAGAGCATACCTACAGGTACAAATCTGTTTACCGCTGTATCACTTTGTCATTCACTTGTTGACTCACTACTTCCTCTCTGTTGTTTGTTCAGCGGTCGTGAGGGGGGCTCCACCTGACCTGGTGCTGCATCTTGTGGAGGAACCAGAATTCAGATACGAGGACTTTGCTCCCAGAGGAGAGCAGTCACCACCCACCATGCGAGCACAGGTAGTTTGGAGTGTTTTTGTTAATAATAAGGCATACTTTCTGTTTTTAAATGTATTTCAGAGTTACTATAGTATAAAACACCTCTTAGGTGCTTGTGTGCTTTGTTTTGTAGACAGTAATGTTAGTGTTTGTGTCTCATGTGCAGGACTATTCATGGGAGGACCATGGCTTCTCTCTTGTCAACAGGCTCCTGCCAGACATGGGTCAGCTGCTGGATGAGAAATTCCAGGTACCAACACATTTCACCAAATACTACTACAGTAGTAAACACGAATGAGGTGATTTTAAAAACTACAAAGCTTATGTGTGGGTGACATGAAAGGTCTGTCTTTTGAAGTGTGTGATACACAATTTCACCTAGCTGAAACTAAGAATTGGATGAGATATTGTTGACCTCTGTGCTTGTTTATACAATTGAAATAAAATTGCTTAGTATCAGGAAAAAAGTGGGTGGGGAATACATGTGTATTGTAGAACAGGGTTTTCCTGGTTAGACTGGCAGAAATCTCTGTATTTCCAATGATTTCAGACCATTTGGTAAATAAACAAGCAAAAACAATATATATATATATATATATATATATATATATATATATATATATATATATATATATATATATATATATAATTTAATATAACCAATATGCTACATCCATCTTTTATGTACATTTTTTAACCCGCTTAAAAAGGATCCCAAGTAGACATCATTTGTCACAAGCATTGCAGAGATGAGTGGGTGTCTACAAAACAAAAAAACTTTCTGGTTTTTGGTACCGTGCAGACCAAATGAAGCGAGTTTGAAAACGGATGAACTGAGCAAACTGTAATGTGAATTTGCAGATTGTGAGCAACTTGACCTACCACAGGATGGCCATGCACGAAGACGTGGATACTTACACTCTAAGAAAAGCTCTGTGGAACTACATCCACTGTCTGTATGGAATACGGTGGGTATAACGCTGTCACCCATCAAAAGTTCAACCACCTTTAACATTTCTTTACAGTGTCATTAACATTTATGCCACTCTGTTATGTCCAGATATGATGATTACGACTACGGCAGTGTGAATGTGTTGCTGGAACGCTCTCTGAAGGTGTTTGTGAAAACCATGGCCTGTCACCCCGAGCAGACCACAGCACGCATTTACCACGCCTTCTGGAGACACTTCAGACACTCTGAAAAGGTATGACAAGTTCAAACAGGCACTTAACCTTCTTCAGTCACGTATCATTTGACATTTTAACACGTCATCTCTCTTTGGTACCCTCAGAATCAACGAACGTATCATTTGGCATTTCAGCATGTACTTCCTTTTTTTTTTTTTTTAAATGTCATCAGAGAAGGAAGTGTTACTGTGTCACCTTGTGAACTGAAGGAAATGACATGTTTCTTTTTGTGTGTGTGTGTGTGTGTGTTTTTTTTTTTTTTTCTCCCTCTTTTCTTTTTTTGGCAGGTTCATGTAAACCTAATAGTGATGGAAGCCCGGCTCCAGGCGGCACTTCTTTACACCTTACGAGCCATTACACACTACATGAGATGACAGCCTCAATTCACTTGCACACATTTTTGCAGATGCTGAGCCAGCTGTGATTTATCACAGTCCAATCTTGCACACATACACACACACACACTAAAGTGAATGTTTGCTTATTCATATCGTATGTTTCAGTGTTAATATTTTGATGCTGCTTTGCGCATGGGATGTTATCTATTTAAATTGTGTTACCTATTTTTGCACTGAAGTGTATCATCAGGTTTTGATTTCACACTTGAACATCAAGTGGTGCTGTCTTGCACCTATCTGTCACACAAAAACAATGTTGTATTCCAGGTGTGGCAGTGGAATTAGGTCTGGCATAACAAAATCATTTAATCAGATTATTTTCTCTACAGAATGTTTATCTGAGAAACACCATTGATCACACCAGTACTACTCATGCCTCACCCCTCTCTGTCTGCAGCACACTGAGGCTGAGATAAGGCAAAAAAGCTTGTATTTTTATATACAATAAAGTTACTTTGTTATCAAAATCAAAGTGTTGTGGATTTGTTTGAGTGTGAAATTGTTATACTGGGGGATTATGTGCAAGCTTAGTTTAATTAAGTTACATTAGCAAACCGCAAGATGGCGACAAAAGCTTATTTTTATTTTATGTTATTTCTATCAGACAAGTTTTGGACGTGCAGCTCCAATTATAACGGTGCGTCAGTAACATCCGTCTTGTTTCTGTCGTTGAAATATGCAAATCAGCCCGAGAAAAGGAGCTGCTCCACTCCTAAAGCATATGTTGCGCTTCTACTTCTCTTGCACGCGGATGTCACACATCTCATTCAGTCTTCCTGTGGTTCACGCTAGTTTAGTAAACGTGCGAGCTCACTGCATTTGCGCACCGTCCCCGCGTAGACACTGCAACGCACTCCCCCAGTGCCGGCTCAGGGTTTCAGACTGTGGGCTACAAAGTTAAGGCTACAAAGTACAAAGAGTGGCGCTTTTACCGGATTTGTTACCGCATTCTTGCGCGCTTACAAAAATACCTTCAACTTTCTTGTCGGTTTACTTTATCACGAGTTAAATTCGCGCGTATTTCTTTTAATAGTTTAAACAAGTCTGACATAAGTGAAGTCCGGTCCTTACGCGCGTCTGACGGCACGTTCTTCGGTAGTGTTTCTATTAAACGTACCAAGGCTGTTTAACCGCTGCATGCGCTCCCTTCCTATAGGGTGGACCTCCCGGTGCGCGTGAAGTGCATCCCCTGAGCCTTCCGGCCGAAGCGCGCGCGCGCTCCCTCGCTTTTTCCTCTCCTCGCGAAGTCAGCGGCAGCAGCAGAAGTAGTGCGCGGCTCTTTACCCCGTGCGTCCTCGGACAGCGCTCCCGCTTCACCCACCTCAGTCCCCGAGCACCGGAGTCAAGGATTCCCAGGGATATCTTCTTTTTGTCAGGTATGTTTCTGCTGTCCTTACAGTGTAATATCAGCGCATGTAACACATCAACGTCAGAGAGAGCTGTTTGCTTTTTTTTTTTTTTAACCACCAAACTGGGGTATAACACTGAAAAGGGGACACATACAAGTAGGCTGTCCGTTCACTTTAAACTTTAAACTGGTTTTCCTTTTATACCACTATCTGTCTGTGGATGAAATCGCTCAGTTCAAGACAAAACTGAACTATTATGTAAACGGGTGTCCTGAAAGCAGCAAACCTAGATAAATAGAATATTGTCAGATTTTTAATGCCAACAGATATGTGTTGATTTGAGCTTTTGTGAAAACTGAGTGACTTTGGAGTGTCTGTTTAAATAAAAGGAAGTTTGTCTGGTAGCTATGAGAAGTTAATCAAGTGGGGCTTTTACCAGCAAACTACTTCCACTCTTCATGATGGACGGATGTCACAGAGGGTAATATTTAGAAATCAAACTGATTATGCATTTTCGAAACAGTGGAATTTAACAGAGAAGTTGGTCTTAAGCTGCTCTGAAGTGGGTTCATTTCCAGTCAATGACCTTATCAGCCATTTAATACTTTTTGTTCCCTTTTAAATCGCAAATTTAAAAATCATACAGGTTCTGGATTTATGGTGAAACTTGCCTGGATAGTGTTTGTCATTTATACCTAAAGTTTGTCTGTTAAACCTTCCTCCACTATATGTGACTGATTTATTTAGCCATATGCCTACAGGAAACCACCTTGAGGAAAAGGTCTAAAAGGTTTCTGTGGCTTTATCATGGCCTCGCTGCTGCAGGTATTTTTTACTCATCGTTGGTATAAAGTACAGGCTGATAACAAGTCTGTTTGACCCCTCAAAAAAGAAAAAAAATATGTCTGAGGGAGTTGGTCAGAAATTTTTAGGGTCTGGATAGGGAGAAACAAGATTAGGCCATCCAAGGCTGGACTTCATCACTTCCTGTTTCTTTACGAGGTCAGTTCCTGTCTTTAGCCTTGGGGCAAGGCAGGAAGGATGGGGGCGTGGATAAGTTTTTAGTGAGGAGGTTAGAAAAAGACATTGCCACATCACACAGCTTTCCTAAGGACTGGAAAAGGGCCGTGACAGGTGTATACTCACCCAAGATGAGCCCGATAAGCCTGATGCTCACACCCTCATACACCCCTGGTAGAGGGGTTAAGGGGGGGTGGATGTCAGCTGGGTACGCTGAGTTGATGAGGGCTTCTGTATGTTTACAGCCATACCCATGATTCAAGGGGGAGTCTTCTTGATGATCCCAAAGGACCAAATACTGAGCCCCTAATTCTAAGAAGCAGGCTCAAACTGTTCAGCCTCAGTTCATGCGAATGCTCATGTATGCCTTCAGCCAAGCCAGCTCAGTCCTCTGTATCTAGAGGATATGATGACATCATGTGGAAACAGGACATCCCGATAACTGAGGCACCTTACTTTTCCACTGCTGCCTTCCAGCTCTGTCTCCCTCTGTTTCTGTTAGTGTGTGCTATTGTGTGTGAGGGTTCAGTGACAGCTTGTTTCCCATTGTCCTATCATTCTTGCCCCACTCACACTCTGCATCCTGTGGAGTTTCCTGCCGATGGGGGAGAGAGTCAGAGAGAGAGCTGAAGTGCAAGAAAGGTAAGGAAAGAGATGGATGAGGAGGAAGAAGGGTGGAGGGAGTCTATGCTTAGTGCAGAAATCGTGTAAAAATACTAAAACTCCGCTAATCTGCTCAGTTGTGTGTGTGTGTGTGTGTGTGTGTGTGGGTTCCTGCAGTGAATTTTCCCGCTGGGAGCAGCTTATCTACAGTCCACTGTTCAGGAAAGGGTGTGTCCTCTAGATTTTAGATGTTTGTGAGTGACGGTGATGTTATTGTGATGTTGTCATAATGCCATGAATGTGGTTTTATTTGCTTCCTTATATTGTTCAGAGTGAACATACAGCAGATCTCCATTTGTCAGAAGCAAAGGTAATAGTACTCCAGGAATTGTGACATGCTTTTTTTGAGGTACTTATACTTGGACTTTATTTTATCCAGTGATTTTCAAATTAAGATTTCTAACTCTGTTAATCTCCAGATATTTCACTGGCGATGAACACTTTGCATATAAAGTGTACAGACTGTTCAGTCTGTCACCTTTTGGCCTTTATTGTGCTCTACACATATTTAGATGCCTACGCATGTGTCTTTTTTTTAAACCCATCTGTCAAGTAGACAAAGAAGATTCACTAGTGTGAGGTTAAAAAAAAAACAAAAAAACTGACTTTTTGGAAAGAACTCCAACCACTTTATCTGGCAAATACCATGCATTGCTCGTAGCGTGGCTAATCTCATCCCAACGGTGAAGCACGCTGGTTTATTTTCACAGGCGGGAACAGGAAAACAGAGTTGAGGGAATGCACCTAAATGCATAGAGGTCAGTGAAGAAATGACATGAGACTGGGCAACACCTTTTCAGCAAGGCGACGAGCTGAAGGACACAGTCAAGACAATACTGGGGTGGCACTTGAAGAGTCAAATTAAGGATGGTATTATTCGACTAGTGTTGGTAATGTTAAAATGAGTCTTATGCAACATTGATATATTTCTTACAAAATAGTGGAAATACTCCTTTTTCTTTAGTTGGTGGCATCTTGACGTACATTTATGTAGCATGGCAGTACTGTGTGCTGGACAAAGGATTTAGGTTTGTGGAGCTACACAGATTTTGACTGGTATGAAACTGAATGGAATATAATGGACAAATGAGAAAAATGTATTTGATTTGATTTGAAACTTTCATTTTTGTTCAAGTAAATCTCTTAAAAGATTGTAAAGATTTATTCCCAATTAGATGGCATTACTTCATTATTTTGGGTTATCGATTACTTCTACATTGTAAAATATTGAATGCAGGATTTTAAGTTGTATCAGAGTATTTTTAAAGTCTGGTTTCTCCCACTATGTTTACTTGAAGATAAGTTTAACTAAAAAGACAAGACAATGAAGATGAATTAAATTTAATCAGCAGTGCTCACTGCAGTTAGAGATGGTGGTAAAAAATTTATCAGGGACACCTCTTTACGGTGGACAGTTTTCAGGAAAGCGTCTGGCAACGACGTCCAGTGACGGCTGTGCGTATTGAAACCGTATCATCAAACCATCACGGGCGGTGCAGGTGTTTGGGTGAAGCGACACACAGCATTCGTGAAAAGAACACGAGTACTTTGATATCTAAGACAAGTATCAGCAATTAGCCCGCGCTGTGAAAAGGCCTGTTATTGCAGACAAATATATCACAAACCAACACCGCACTTCTCCCCAGCAGAGGAAGCAGCTTCTCTTTCAGAGTATTATTATTATAGTGTCTTCTGTGTCTTTCAGGTGCTATTTAAAAAAAAAAAAAAATCTGCAACACCCTGCCAGATGTTTAGTTTTGATACAAGCACAAAAATTTTGTGTAATGAGTCATATTTTAAATGTCTTTTTAAAAAAATTAGTATAATGTGGGAAGATGCAAATGTAAGGGCACTTGCATCATGGATGAATATCATATGATATTATACCAGAGTAGTATTTTAGCATAGGGTGAAAGGGTAAGGGTGTGTGTGTGTGTGTGTGTGTGTGTTGTGAAAGTGTGAGGCCAACCTACTGATAATAATCTTAATAATAATCTAAAACTGTGAACCATTCCTTTTACAGCTGTTTCTTGCATCTCATTTTCATTACTTGGTGTCAAAGAGGAACTCTTTGACGGATCATTACGCATGCTGGTGTTTAGTACACTTTCTGGTTCTTTTTATACGGGTGGCAACATGTATGCAGTGTATCAGTTTCACTGTGCAACCCCCCCCCCCCCCCCCATTTACCACTCATTGCCAATACCACCAAACACACACACTCATCGGCTTGCTCTAGTGCCTCTACTGTTAAAGGCAGATTGAAACCAAAACCCCAAATGTTATTAAAAAAAAAAACAACGAGGAGGAAATACACTCATATATGGGTTAGTGTTTAAATCTGCACCTTGACACTGTCATTGCCAGTATGTAGGCGCACACTTGCATGCTTTGCACCTCCCTGTAGGCTAAGCTTTGTGCTACATGACCTCAAAACTGTTTTTTTTTTTATTTTTTATTTTATTAACATTTAAAGATCTAGGGTCCTGTTAATAATTGGATGTTATTCAGGGATTATTACAGCTTCTGTGTGCAGAGAGGAAGACAGATGAGAGCGTGATTATTTAGTTGAGAACAGTCTTTTGTGGGTACCCTGCAAAAGCTTCCAGGGTGAGTATGTCTAAACATATCTGTTATCGTATCAGTTCAGCTTGTGGTCATCTGCCAGTCTTCGGGATGCAGAAGAAGAGGAGGTGAGAGAAAGGGCAAAGACAGATAAAGATGAAAGGGGAAAAGCTTCTTTTACATCCTCTATCACTTCTCCTTTCTGTGGAATGTCAGTAATAAAAGAGCAGCTGAAGGGTGGATAGAGGGAATGAGAATGAACGACTGCTGTTGGAGGGGTGTGGGCATTGAGTAGACAACAGCAGTAACACAGAGGAAAGTGTGGGTGGGTGTGCTGGGGGGTGTTTGTGGCACTGCAACTGCTGTGTGTGTGTGTGTGTGTGTGTGTGTGTGTGTGTGTGTGTGTGTGTGTGGACTCTGTCCTCAGTTTCCAGGAAAAGGGGGGAGTGATCACAGGGGTGGACAGGAAACTCAAACAGGGCTAACTTCCTGCAGCTCTCATGATGGCCAGCCTGATAGTGAATAAGTGTTTGTGTGTGCGTGCAGGATTCTGCACATCTAGAGCCTTTGCATGTTTTTCTCTGAGCGGGCAGCAGACTCCTCTCTATGTAGGCTATAATACCTTTTTGCTCCTTTAAAGATTCAGAGGAATTTCACAGGTTTGATGGCACAAACCAGACACGGTTCACTTGGACCTTCTTTTTTTTTTTTTTTTTTGGTCCACCGCTGCCATAACTTGTATTGTTCTTCCTCTGTGTGACTTCCCCCGCATTCCTCAGTAGGTGGGGTGGCTGGAGCCTTGAGTTTTGTCTTCAAAGGTTGCCAGGTTGGATCCTGTGGCCAGTGTATAAGCAATTATCAGTCCGATAGCTACACCTAGCTGAAACAAATGCAGTGTTCTACAAGAGATCGTCGAAGAAACCTAGTTGATTTTGAAACATTTCAGTCATTTTGGAGACAACTGTGTGTGGCACTGTTTAAAATTTTGTCCACCTCATCATAACCAAGAAGGCCATCTCAATGCATTTTACATTATATGACTAGAGAGGCTACATTATATCATAGAAAGGAAACTCAGCAATCAGTCCATTATTATTATTATGCTTTTATTGACAATGGGGAGAAAAAAATACCTCTCTTTTAACAGGAAACCTTTGGCTGATCCAGGATCAGTGATGGTGGCCATTTTTCTCTGACTGACTCTGGTAAGGAGAAAACTGAAACTGGTTCTTGTGAAATGCTGGAAAAAAACTCATGTCGATGAGGAAAGCTTATGTTGATGACTGCATTTTTTTTCTGTTTATTCTGTTGATTCCTCTCAAAAATGTTTTTTGCGTTGTCAACACATGGACTATTGAAACAATGCAGTTGGCTGGAAACTGGAAGTCAGGATTGTGTACATATGTGCATATCAACACCATAAACTTTGTGAAGGACATTTTGTACTGATACTGATGTTACTTTGTCAGTTACTCCACTGTAATGATGACATTTACAGGCTTATTTCATCACAAACTCAAACACACAAGCAGGCGTGTTTACACACACACACATACAGACACACACACACACACACACACACACACACACACACAGGCACACACAGACACACACACACACACACACACACACACACACACACACACACACACACACACACACACACACACACACAGAGCTGTTGACCAGAGAGAATAGAGAGTACCCTCTCTTGAAACATCGAAGCAAAAAGGGAAGTGGCTAACCTCACATCTCTCTCTCTGTCTATCCTTATCTTGAGCTGTCTCTGACTGTTCATTCTCTAACCTCTCTCTCTCTCTCCTCACTTCTGCCTTCACACATCTCTTTATTCATGCTTTACCACTCTTGAGCCTTTCTCTCACATTCTCCACCACCTTTTCCCTTTCCGCTTCTCTGCCACTCATCCTCCCTTTGCCCTACTCTTTCATTCCAGCCCTTGTCACTCATCTCTTCCCTCTTTTTTTTTTTCTTTCTTTCTAGTGGCAATGGTGATTGACAGATGATCTGACAGAGGAAGACATCAGGTGAGACCAAGTTAACTTCTTGTTCCCATCCTGCCTCTACCCCTTCTTTGTCTTCTTCCTCCTCTTCCTGTTTCAGGGAAGTTAAGTTTTATATTTAAAGTTTGTTACTTCTCTCTTCACAGTTCTCCATAGTTTATTTTAACCACATGTATGTTGCTTTCTATTGCTTTCACTTTGTGCTGATTTGTGTTTGAAGTCTTAGGCTGCATAGAAAGATAGTGGAAATCATGTGGGCGGACTTAAATGAGCTCTGTCTCTATGAAGGTTTTTAACATATCGCTGGTATTTGAGATCTGTGGAAGTATAAACAGGCTCGTCACAGAGATGCACACATCTATCCAATATGCACTGACAGTCGTGTAATGCAACAAAACCCCAAAACAAGATACTTGTGCTAGGCATCGTATCAACATGGCGGTGCCTACTTCATTATTGTCATTGTTCTTATCGCTGCTTGTGTGTATCGGTGTAAGCACAGCTGAGCAGATGGTGTTATGGAGTCAAGTAGTGTGAAGGCACTAAACAGGTGATAAGATGATATATCTGAATGTTTTTACTCCATAAATAAATCAGTATTGGTACCAAAGATCCATAATGGTCAAGCCAACAGCAAAAAAAAAAGCCTGGATGGAAAACGTTCAATATTCTGAAGGGATCAAACACCTTTGCTAGGCACAGAAGAAGATTATCCAGGCCATTAAAACATGCCCACAGAGTAAATGATTTGTATTTAATTTAAACATGTGTAATATACTGTTACAATTATCCATACACTGGTTTAAAAAAAAAAAAAGACTTTAATCAACTGAGTTCTTGAATTTCCCTTGTCACTTCAACTGCCAAAAAAAAGAGAAGAATCTGACTTCTCATATCAAATAAATAAATAAATAAAAATGAAAAGTTGTGTCTTGTTACCTCTGCTTGCTTTCACAGAAGCCGTCTCCGTGCTGGTTATCATGGGGTGTGCCTGTTGCAAGCACAAGAAGTCTGCCAAAGAAGCAGCAGCGTCGGCAGCAGTAGACATACCGGGTCTGTCTCCTAGCAACGCAGATGGGTTCTCCACGGCCTTGAATCAGGGCCGTTACTGCCCTGACCCAACTCAGACCATCCCAGACTTCAACTCATCCAGCAGCGTATTCCCCAACACCAGCATCAGCCAGCGATCAGGAGGCATAACAGGTGGGGCTGTGTCTGTGTGAGAGACAAAGAGAAAGACAAATGAATATACTGCACCTCTTAACAAGTAATAACATATCAGGCCTCCTGTTGTTTTTCAGTCAGTGTCTGCGCAGACATATTTAAAAGAAATGGACACCGATCACTCTCTTATTGTTAGTGACTTCTTGTTTGAACACGTGCAGGTGGAGGAGTCACCCTCTTTATAGCTCTGTATGACTATGACGCTCGCACTGAGGATGACCTCACTTTCCTGAAAGGAGAAAAATTCCAGATCATTAACAACACGTGAGTACAAATTTATTTTCCGCATGTTCCTTTAATGGAAATACAAAACTAAACATCCCTGATCAGATAGAAACGCATGCATCCACGACAATGTGTGTCAGGAGCTTCTAAAACGATGTTAATGTGATCTGTGTTAAAGGCGTTAAATTAAATCACTTAGGACTTCTAAGAGGTAATTAATTTTGTTTGCATACATTAAATACCACAGGCTGCAATTAAATGCCACCCATTAACACCGTGAACTGCCAGAGGTCTCAGCTGCTGCTGGTAATGTTGACAAGCTTGTGTTCTTGAACGAACATTTTGCCCTGCTCAGAAATCCTGAATCCTTTTTATATGATTTACATTCACATGGAGTTACTTTTACTCCGAGCAAGTTCACATGTAAGTTGCTAATCTTCTTTCCAATCTAAGCTGTTTTGAGTTCTACTTTTAAGTTATATGAAGATCATTTGGTTTGTTAAAAAGCTGTATATCTTCCCCCCAAGAGGTTATTTGCATTTTTCACTTGAGCTAGCATGTGCATTAAACATAACCACAGCTGCTCCCAACAGGCGTTCACTATAACTCAAAAGTTTGGGGTCATTTAGAAACTTCCTTTTTTTCATTTTTAGAAAAAAAAAAGTTTTTTTTTATGTTTTTTTTTGTTCTTCAAATGTAACATTTGTCAGAAATGTTTTAAATGCCAATTAATGATTAATGGAGTCAGTATTAATTCATATCATTTTTTTTTTTTTTTTTTTTTGAGCCTACATCACCACAACTTCTGTGTTCAGTGGTTCTTGTGTTTCGGTTAAAAACCCTTTTCCAGTAATTTTACCAGAATGCTAGTACACGTCAGCTGTTGTGTGTTTGATTATGATCAAAAAAGGAACTGTTTTTATGAAACATATCCGCATTATTGTTCTAAGAGAATGCGTGACACACTGCTGCCTTCAAAGAACAGCGCAAACTACCTTTAACCAATGTATTAAAAGAATTCAGAGACCACGGTGCACACCTGAACGAGAGGTCAAATACTCATTGTAAATCCTGTATAATAACAATAAAGGCATTCTATTCTATTCTATACGTCGTAGTCTCTAGTTTGAGAAAGCGATGCCTCATGTGAGCTCAGCTGGCAGCGTAGTTACATAGATTGTGCTAGTCTATTGATTGAGAACCTGAATTTTTGGCAGTTTCCTGAACGGAATAGCTTTAGTTTCTCAGAGTAGGGCTCTGCATAAAGTTCTTTTTAAGGGCCATTTTGAAACTGCAGCTGAACTGAACCCACAAAGGCTGCTGTTTTAGACACAGTTAACCAGATGTATTGGTTCACCAGGACAGTGTAATTAGAACAAAGTTTCTCTGTTGGTAAACCAGGCCTTGCACTGAAGCTCTGGAGCGACAGTTTCTGTTCACAAAGTGTGTTCATCATTAACTGTCATTCTGATCAATTTCGTGTTATTTTACATCAAAGCTTTTGAAAACAGTGACATTGCGGAGTGACCGCCAACTTTTGAGCGCTGATATTTTGCACCTCTACAAGCGAACGAGCAATTTTGTGTGTGTCTTTTGTAGCGAGGGTGACTGGTGGGAAGCTCGCTCTCTGGACACTGGCCATTCAGGTTACATCCCCTCCAACTACGTAGCTCCGGTGGACTCCATACAAGCTGAAGAGTGAGTACACAAACAGTAGTGGGTGCTGCGATTGAAGCAAGCGTTTATGCTTTATGATTGACATGTAGTCTGAAGGCAGAGGTCAAGTGTAGTTTGCCATTTCTTTGGTTACCTGTGTGATGTTGTCATGGTGACAGGTGGTATTTTGGGAAGATGGGAAGGAAGGATGCAGAGAGACAGCTGTTGGGTCACGGCAACCCAAGGGGGACTTTCCTCATACGAGAGAGCGAGACCACCAAGGGTGCGATGGACACACACACACACAGAGCCTTTAAAAAGTCTAATTGCTATAAATATAAGACAGATTTGAACTCTCTCCCGCCACTCTACAGGTGCTTACTCTCTTTCCATCCGTGACTGGGATGATAACAAGGGAGACCACGTGAAACATTATAAGATTCGTAAGCTAGACAATGGCGGCTACTACATCACCACTAGATCACAGTTTGATACCGTGCAGCAGCTGGTCGTGCACTACCAAGGTAACACACATACAAAAATGCAGGAAATGTGCACTTTTTTCTGCCTTTCCTTCAGCGTGAAGTATTCTTTTGTTTCTGCTTCCATGGCTTTATACCTGCAGCAACTGTTTGCAAATTAATCCAGCAAATAATTACAATCTCTTTCTGTTCGTGTCGCATTCGTAATTACAGTATTTCAGTGGTGCAAAGTAAGTACCTTAACGCAAGTACTGCACATGTACAGCACTGTGGTGTTTCTATTTGTTGCCGCTTCAGACTCCCACGCTGCGTTTATGTGACATCTTATTTTGCTCTACTTTGCATGTTCATATATTACATAAAAACGAATGATGCTTTTAAACTGTCATGCGTTGTTATAGACAGAAGTAGCCTGCACTCCATTGAGAAATTAAACCGAGCCCCACTTCAGCTAGCAGCTTACATTTTGATGTTTCATCAAAGTGACCTACTACTCCATTTTTATGCTTAAAATACATTTTGATAGCGCATTTGCCTTGCACTTGTCATTAACTTGTCATTATCTGTTTGTGAAATGTGGTTAATTACATTTACTTTGGTAAAGATATTTGAGTACTTTAACTACTGAGCATTGGAGACTTTTTAAACTTGACTTAGAGTTTGTGTAACAAGAAGGGCTCACACCCTTTACTTCTTCTCTTTTCTGTCAGTGTAAATCTGCCCCCTAGTGGCTGCTATTGAAAACATTTTTGCAGTTTGTGATGATCAGAAGCTACCTGACAGTTTTAGCAGCAGAACTCAAGTGTCCCTGTTTTCCCTTTTTGTACCTGCACATGCTGCTGCTGTTCAGAGTGTGTGTTTATGTCTGTTGTGCTGAATTTTTCCTTGTGCCTTTAGTTTTTGCTTAACTTGTCAATTGCATAAGCGCATAAGCAACCTGTCTTGTTCTCCCTTTATCTCTGCACCTGCTGTTTTCTTTTCCCCCTACTTTTTTTCTCTTTTTTTTGCCTGCCTGTTTGTCTCTCCCTCTCGCTCTCAGAGAGAGCGGCGGGACTGTGCTGCCGTTTGATTGGCAGCTGTAAGCGGGGCATGCCTAAGCTGGCCGACTTATCAGTGAAGACCAAGGATATGTGGGAGATTCCCCGCGAATCTCTCCAGCTGATTAAGAAACTGGGCAATGGCCAGTTCGGAGAAGTCTGGATGGGTAGGACTGGGGGGAGGGGGGGTGTGGGGATATGAGGGGAGATAACAACAGATGCACACCAGAATAAAAACACATTAAAACTGCAGCAGTTACATATAATGCGTGTTTGTTGAGTTCGAAGAACATCAGTAAACATTTCTGGTGTGAGGAACAAACACTGTAAAGCCCTGTGATCTGTTTTTTTGTTCTCTGCCTGCAACAAATACACCTGAGGATCAGACCACACAGACGCAGAAACGCACACGTAATTGTTAGATGAAGTCTGCACCAGTTTTTACATTTTCTGAGGCAAATTAAAAAAAAAAAAAAGAAGTGATTTTTGTGTTGTACATCCAGGTGTGCAAAGCTGCTCCCCTCATCCTCCGTGATTGCATGTGCATGTTTCATCATCTCACTTCACCTCTTTGTCATCCCCCCCACCCTTCTTCCTTCCATCTTTCCATCCATCACTGCACCCCTTTTTTCTCCCATTCTTAATCACCTGTTCATCTTCTCCCTTTTTTCATCTCCACCCTCTTTGCCACCTACCTCCTCCTCCTCTTTCTCCACTTAGGCTCTAATGACGGGCTATGTTATTACCTGACAAAGCCCTGTCCCAACTCCACCCCGCTCACCATGGGTCTTGGGCGGGACGCCTGGGAGGTACCGAGGGACACGCTGTCCCTGCAAAGGAAGCTGGGGCAGGGCTGCTTCGGGGACGTGTGGATGGGTGAGACTGATGCCGCCAACCTCTGACACCCTCTAGAGGCATAGAGGCAGAGCTGTCTGTCGTTATCCTGTGTAGTGTCTGCTGCGGTCCTGTAGCAAAGATCGTTGGTAGCACTCATTGACTGGTTGCTGCCATTTATGTCAGAGCAAAGGATATGTATTCTAGTTTAATTAGCTGGCATTGCCAAAAGATGATGTTGCATTTAAACTTATGAACAATTTGTGTCAAATCCCAGTGTTTTGCACAGTTTCTCCCCGAGGCCAGCTGAGCTCTGTCTGTCCATGCAGCTCAGGTGCTGCTGGTTTTGACGTAAGACCATAAACCCCATAAACCCCATAAACCCATACCCCCCCCTCTTTATCTCACTCCCCCACATCATGCATGCTCTGTGAAATAACAATCATATGCATGAAAAAAAAAATTGACAATGTTCATTACAGCCTGCATATTGTGCACAAGTTGTCACACATACAGATATTTATATCAAGGCAATATCTATATCTGTATGTGTGGGTGTGTGTGTTTTCACATTAGTACTATATGTGCACCTATCACCTTGTCACAGTGACAGAAATACAGGTGCATTTGTCCATGTTCTGAGATGTACATTAACACACGCTTTTCTGTATGCCAGGCATGTGGAACGGCACCACCAAGGTAGCGGTGAAGACTCTGAAGCCAGGAACCATGTCCCCTGAGGCCTTCTTGGAGGAGGCTCAGATCATGAAGAGACTCCGTCATGACAAGCTGGTGCAGCTCTACGCCGTTGTGTCTGAGGAGCCCATTTACATTATCACCGAGTTCATGAGCCAAGGTATCGGGAAAAGTAAACCGTCACACAAGTTTCACATACTGTAGATATGAACTGCTGCCCTTACAGCAGGTAGAAGCCTCAATGACCGTGGACATTTGAAGCGAACGCCCCATAAATTGGACTGACTTTTTCCTCTCTAAATGAGTTGACAAACCTCTGAATTTGTCAGAATACACTTATAGAGCAAAATAATAAACACATTTTACTGGGAGAAACACATAAACAAATAATAATGGGACACACAGTAGATTTCTTTAATTAAGTGCAGCAGTTTTTGGGAAATTGAAGCTGGTTCTCAGAAACTCCCTGTCTTGTAATGAAATCTTTCCGATAAATAAATAAAGAAATCGTGCTTCCAGACCTGCACCAATAATTATTTTTAATTGGCTGCCACTCTAACTTACATCTATCTTTCAAAAGGACATTTTTCAGATATCCTGCTTGCTCGACATCAAACAAACTACCAAGAACAAAAACCTGAACAGTCACCAGTGAAGGCTTTCACTCCACACAGTAGTAATTTGGCAGAAGGATGGTGATTTAAGGCCACATTTTGTGAAGTGGAAGGTCAAAGTTCAAGCCCCCATGATTCAGTGCTAAACAAAACGTTGAATCACTACCAAAACCACAGATTCTCTTTGGTTTTCTGTTACGTTATGAGACTTTCCTGTGGAGGTGGCAGGTCAGAATTCACTAAAAACTGAAAAGATGTCAAAAAAATTATGCAAATGAAATATGAACATAGCTAATAAAAAATTTTAAATACACAATATATGCTCTGTTCAGTGTGGCACGGGGTCATAGATGTGCTGACTGCAGTAGATATAAGAGGCTGTCTTGATCCCACCTGTACCTTGTTCTTATTTCAGGAAGCTTGCTGGACTTCTTAAAAGATGGAGAGGGGCAGAGTCTGAAGCTGCCTCAGCTGGTTGACATGGCTGCACAGGTAAGTTAAAGTCAGTTACACTGAAAAGAAAAGAAAAAAAAAAAAGCTTATACTCCACTCTGAACACCTGTTGTCTGTGTGGGTGTGCAGATTGCAGCTGGAATGGCGTACATCGAGAGGATGAACTACATCCATCGTGACTTGCGAGCAGCTAACATCCTTGTTGGAGACAATCTGGTGTGCAAGATCGCCGACTTTGGCCTTGCTAGGCTCATCGAGGACAATGAGTACACAGCCAGACAAGGTAGCGGGATGTCATTATTAACTGTGTGCACCTGAGAAAAAGAGCCATTCTCGCACAAAGCTATGATTAACAGTTTCCTTCTGCCTCCGTATCTATATTTTTATACATAACCTATCCTAATTATATGATTATGCATCTCCTCTGTGTTGCCATGGTTTCAGGGGCGAAGTTCCCCATCAAGTGGACGGCTCCAGAAGCTGCGCTGTATGGACGCTTTACTATCAAGTCAGATGTCTGGAGCTTTGGCATCCTACTAACTGAACTCATCACTAAGGGACGTGTGCCATATCCAGGTACTGCACATTGTTTGAATTCACATGAAATAACAGGTTTGTCCTTATTGACACTCAAATTGTCCAGGATTATTATTTCATCTATGTTCTTATAAATTTTCTATACACTACCGACCATCTGGAAAAGTAGTTGCAAATGTTTCAAAGAAACCTGGTTGCAGCGGCTGAATGGAGACGAAGTGGCAACCATCTCTATACAAACCTGCCAACCTCCTGTCTACACTAGCATGCAGATTATTTACAGGATTATTTTACAGGACTGTCAAACAGAATGAAGTAAGATTGAGCAGTAATATGAGGGGATCATAAAGTTCTGTGACTCCACCTTTAAAAATTTAAAACCATTCCTGATTGAAATAACACATCCGTGATGCACACCGGATGCCCAGCGAGTAGAGCTGGTGGTGAGCGAAGATTGTTTAAGTGTGACCGCGATGGCACGTGTCACAGTTCAGGTTATTTGCACTGAATGTTCTCCCTCAAACTCCTCGGGAGCTTCGTGCTGACAGTCTGACCATTTTACTTGCGCTATAAACAACCTGAAGTACGGGAATTTATAAAGTTTTCAAAAATACGTTGCTAAAACACTGATGGACAGACCTGTTTCAAATGTTCAATTGTGCTTTAAAGTTTTAACATATTATTGCACAATTATTTTAAAGAGCCCTTATATTGCCATTTATAAACATATAATATGTAAATGGTTTAGAAAAATTCCAGATTTTCATGCTGCATTTATAAGTTAACACAATACTGAAATGCCCACTATGTCTCTTTTAGGAATGAACAACCGCGAAGTGCTGGAGCAGGTGGAGCGGGGCTACCGGATGCCTTGTGCCCCGGGCTGCCCCACCTCGCTCCATGAACTGATGCTGCAGTGCTGGAGGCGGGAGCCTGATGAGAGGCATACCTTTGAGTACCTGCAGTCCTTCCTGGAGGATTACTTCACTGCCACAGAGCCACAGTACCAGCCCGGAGAAAACCTGTGACCACACACATGTGGGGCAGCCATGACGCAATAAATTGACGGAGACAGACACATGCATACAAATACGCTGACAGGCATGCTGTAGTACATACTCAATGCTCTCGGGGTATTCGACGTGCACGTACCATACAGGATACAAACACATATAAAGAACCATATCATTGCTTTGTTTTAACAGTTTAAAGACAGTTTCCCCTCTTTGGTCTTTGTTCACTGCAGCTTGTTCAGGACAGATCAGTTAGGCGTGTTGAAGAGTCGGAGCTCTTCTGGTCAGGCCTCGCAGTAATGTTGCTTCACTGTGTAACCATGACAACAAGGAACTGAAAGAAGATGTAGATGGCTGTGTCGGGGTGGGGGGGGGGAGTCGAGTGGGTACATGATCTGTTCAGCTGCCATATATGTTCAGGTCCTTTGATTTCTCTTTCTGTGAAGAGCTAGGTTGACTTTTTGCCTGAGATAAATTTGTTGCAACAGAAAGCGCCGCAGGTGCAACAGGTGATTATCACACATTGTTTTAAACAGTCTCCATAAGCAGTTGAAATCAACCTCATGCACCTATGTGGTAAACAACTAGATTATACAGATTGTGTACCAGGATCACACTTCTGTCTTAAGTGAATAGAGATCAGTTTTTATCATGAAAAGAGGCTGCTGAACTGATAACAGATTCATGCCTGTCTCCTGCTTTCCATTTTATCTCCACCTTGTGCCTTAAACTGGTCAAATGAAAGACTGTTTCCAAATAAGTACCTTTAAAACCGTGCTATAAAACTTTGAGGGATGGTCAAGAATGCGCTTTATTTGTCTGATATTTTGTATGACAATTTTGTATGAATTGTCTCTTTTGTTGTTTTAATTTAACTCTGATATATCTGTGCATCACAAAGATTTCTATATCTAGTTATCATGTATACAATTTTCCTTTGGGAGGGCAGGGCAATACGGTATCCATAACAGGGAAAACAAAAAAATCAGAGGACTGTGGAAGGATGGTGTCTGAAATGAATGTAAGCTTGATGATGAGAT